>NW_022111312.1:16167179-16177528 GCF_000313985.2 Echinops telfairi
GGCAGGTCTAATAGTGACCATCTGCTTACCTGGTGACAAGAAGTGTACATGCAGCATTGCTCATGGAACCCTCACTGTAACCTAGGACACTGTCCTCCTGGGCAGGAGCTCATGCTCCCAGGAGACCACGATGGGGACTCAGGGATTCTCTGTGGTCAGGTCCTCAGCGTCCATAAACGACTTGCATATTCATGAGGCCACCTCCGTGATTGAGCACCCAGCTTACTTGTCAACAGTTGAGGGGGACTTTTTTTTTTTTCCAGGAAGAAAATTATCGTCTCACACTCCAGCCTCCTGATGATTTTACCGCCTTGAAGGAGGTGAAAACAGGAGCGTCCAACGCCTGCCGTAATCGCTCTCAATTTTTGACATTCAGGGCTCATCGCCCAACAAAGCAGAGCAATTCCAGAGAAGGAATCATTTGATGGATGCACCATACATCGCCGCCTTCATGAGATGCGCCATAAATATTCATGGTATTGACAGAGCCTTTACACCCCGGTCCTGTCACATTCCGGCCACTGAAGGCCCCAGGATTCTAACAGCACCTCCCATCCCTGACAGCCCCACTTCCTCTCCTGGGCTTGATGAGCTGGGTCTGATTTTCATTCCCTCTCTCCTTCGGGGATTCTACACCAGCGAGGGTCTGCCCAGGGAGACACATGGGTCAGCGGCACCACCCAGCTGGATGGGCCTTTCCCTTTGCCTTTTCTCTGTAGCAGACCCCGGATCACTCTCTGTGTGCCACCCTACCCCACTTGCGCGCTTGTGAATGTGTGCTTAAGCACTGCCTGGCGGCTGAACCTTGTGATGGGATCCTAGGGTCACACACACAGGTGGTCCCATGCAATTATTCGCTAGGGCCTGGATTGCCCTGGTGGTGTCACAGGTAAGCACTGGGCTGCTAACCGGAAGGTCAGCAGTCCAAACCCACCCACCGCCTCTGTAAGAGAAGGACCACATTACCTCTTTCTGTAAAGGTAACAGACTCGAAGACTCTACAGGGCAGCCCTCCCCTGTCACATGTGGTTGGATTCAACTTGATGGCAATGGATTTGGTGGCATCTATCATATGGGAGGAGCCCTGGAGGTGCATTGAGCTGCTAAATGCCAGGTAATTGGTTCACAACCCATTGGCCACAACCCATCTGCCGCTCTGCAAGAGAAAGACGAGGTGATCTGTTTCCCTGAAGATTCAAAGCCTAGCCAACCCTAAGGAGCAGTTCTACTCTGTCTGACAGGGTCCAGGTGACTCGGCACCAACATGAGGGCAGTGCGTGGGTTTCAGCTGGAAGTGCCCAGGTGGAGCTCGGGTGCTGAAGGACAGGTTTGTAGTGAGCAGCTCCGTGGAGGAAAGATCTGGTGATCTGCTTCCAGAAAGCTCCGTGGGGCAGATCTACTGTGTCACATAGGGATTCTATGAGTTGGAAATCAATTGGGTGGCATCCAGCAGCCACTGCAAGCTGACTGCTGTTGACTCCTGCATTGTACCTGCATACAATGGCTTTTACAATGCGCGTGGAGATAGTTATCTCTGGTCATTTGCACAGTTCATTCATTGCACATGCAGCTGCCTTGGCTTGGACACAATGAATGAATTGTGACCTGTGGATGGGAGAAGAGTTTTGGTATAGTGAATTTCAATGTAGCCTGAATGCCTCAAATAAATCCGTACCTTAAAAGCCACGTGGCTATGCAATACCTGGTGCCACCCATTCCCATCCCAGGTGGCCTCAGCTACCTGCCTGTGTTAGACAGGGTTCTCTAGAGAGATAAAATCAAATTGCTGATAATTAAATATATTTATTTATAAAGATAATTAGATATATAACAAGAAATGAACTGTTAAATCATATACAGATAAATATATAAGAAATGAACAGTTAGATTATAAGCACTACAAATGGCTCAGAGTTGTGAGAGACTAGCATAGCAGTCCTTCTCCTCTCTCTCTGCTGCCAGATCTCCTTCTATTTATAGAGAGAGCGAGGCTAGCTCAGCACAGCAGCCAATCACAAGGCAGATCACCAACTGTCAACTAACCACCAGTCCCAACTGCCAGTCCCCAGCTCCAGAGATGTCTTAAAGGGACCTCAACTTACAGAGACACAGTCCACAGGCTAGGCGTCCCACAGGTAGTGTAGCCTATAAATTGAGGCAAAGAACGAGCAAGGCAGCCACACACTGGTCCGATGATCAAAGAGCAAGAGACAAGAAAGGCGAGGCTCACCGAGCCACTATCTCTCCGCCCTTCAGTTAATCCTACTTGTATTTATCGGTCAGGCTGGCATAATAAACTATATCAACCTGGCACCTGTACTAAGTGGTGTGATTGATCCTGATTACCAAGGAGAAATTGGACTGGTGTTACATAATGTAGGTAAAGAAGAATATGTCTGGAATCCAGGAGATCCTATAGGCCGACTCTTAGTGCTACCATGCCCTGTGATTAAAGTAAATGGTAAATTACAGCAACCCAATCCTGACAGGACTTATAATGACCCAGAACCCTCAGGGATGAAGGTTTGGGTCACCCCACCAGGTAAAAAACCACAGCTGAGGTGCTTGCTGAGGGCAAAGGTAATACAGAATGGGTAGTAGTAGAAGGTAGTTCTACCTATCAATTACGACCACGTGATCAATTTCAAACGCGAGGTTTGTAATTGTCAATGTATTTTCTTTTTATGTGTTTATTGCATATCTTTCCTTCATTCAGGTGTGATATATCAGATACAATTGGACTGTGTTTTCATTTATATGACAGATGATTGATGATAAGTATATATGGCTAAAGAATTGTGTACAGGTGCCAGGTTGGCAAGGGGTGGATTGATATAGTTTATTATGCTTGTGGTTGCTTACAATACACTAGAAGGTTATCTGCCATTATCTGAGAGCAATCAGACCCTATTGCCCCACCCCCTTCTGATAAGGATCACAGATTGTTGCCCTGGAGAAGAGCTCTGGACAACTAAGGTCAAGTCAGCTCAGGAATGACCAAGGTAAGCCACCATCTTAACCCTAGGACCTACCTACCCTGTTACATATGTGCCTTTCTGTCCCGTGTATGCCCCTAGTACCTCCCCTTCATATTGCGTGTATGCCTCTAGCACATACCCTTCCTGTTATGTATATGTATGTCTAGAGATTATATAAACCTGTTAGAGAACGCATTTATATGCTATTCTGGTTCCAGACTCCATGGAAGAGGAGAGTCTTTGTATGCCTTATCTGTTGTCTCTTTAATTTTCCCTTTCAATTACACAACTGCTCCTTAGGACCTCTCGGCTGGAAGCTGGCGATATTGAACAGTGAAGTGGTGGTGTGTATGTCTTGGCTCCCTGTGCAAATTGGCTCTGAATGGAATCCAAGTTATTAGAGCTATTTAATAGAAATTTCCGTGAGAATAAAGTAGGTAGGCTTTAAAAACATTTTCTTAATTTCAGTTATTTAATTTTTAATCAGCTGTGTTGTATGGTAGCAAATCCCATAAATGAATGAAAGATAGCCTTTCTGGGAGATACCTCCCTCCTGTTCTCAGAGTGGGGTCATTTGGTTGTATTTTCACGTTAAACATTTTTATTTTTAAGTAATTATAGACTCACATGAAGAGGTATGAACAGTGGGGACAGGGAGTGTCTCTAAGAGTTGTAGTTCATCAGACCCCAGACATGGGCACAGCTACACTTCTGCTAAGGAGCTCTCAGAGCTGGTTCCATTCTCATTGTGCCTCAGCTGCATTTTCCTGTGGGCATGTGCACGGAGTGCTGGACAGTCTTGTCCCGGGTGTAGATTCATGTCCTGGGCACCACAATCAAGGCACAGAGTTCTTCTGTCTCTAGAAAGGAGCTTCCCTGTAATCTCTGAGTCCACCACCTCCCCACCCCCTCACCACGCCCACTCTCCCTGGCAACCACTGCCATTTCTGCTGTGTCTCTTCCAGAATATTCCGTACATGCCATTGCTCAGTCTGTATGCTTCTGAGACGCATAGGCTGTCTCCATCAGTTGTTGCTCATTCAGCTGCTGCTCACGGAGCCCTTGGCAGCTTTCTGCAAGCTTCGTGGTGACCGCTGCATTTCAGTCCATGGCCGTGGCTCCTGTGTCCGCCCTCCTTGTCAAGAGTCTCCCTTCTCACCACTGACCTTCCCCTTTAACAAACACAGTGTGTTTTTCTAGCGGTTGGTCTTTTCTGATAACCTGTCCATGGGGAACAAGATGAAGTCTCACCAACTTCACTTTTAAGGAGCAGTCTGGCCTTGTTTTTTCTAAGTTTTTTAATAGTTATATTAAATTACATATATTAAGTTAAATATATATCTCAATGCATCTGACTTATGGTGTCATATATATATATGTTGCCAACACAAGTCAAATGCATTGATTCTTCTGTCTCCTCAATACCAGCTGCCACATGCATAGGAGGTGACTGGGGAAACCGTGGCTTGTGTTAGATGTGGCTTGTGTTAGGTGTGGCTTAGTCTTCAAAGTGGCATCTTCTCATTTTAAAACCACGAAGTCTATTGTATCAGACCATGCTGTCGGTCACCGGATTTCTTAGCTACGGCTTCTGTGGGGCTCCACTGCTGCTCTACATACAGCGACGTTCTTGGCCACATCAGTTTTATCTCCATTGACCAGGAGTATTTTGTTTGGGTATTATCTTCTGTCTCCAGGAGCTTTTAAAAACTCTTATTTTTCTGTAGAATGCTCCCCTCCCTAAATCTCTCTCATTTGTTGGGTTCTGCTGTTGTTTGTTTTTTATCTCATATATATGTTTCCAGAATAAATGTTCCAAGCAATTCCCCATCTGACCCTTTTACTCAACCCTCCTTCAAAGCCTCCATAGAACAACCTCGAGTTCTCTTCCCAACCCTCCTCTTCTTCTCTCCCCTCCTACTCCCGAGACTCCCCAGTTATTTGTTTGTTTGAAGTGACGTCTACCTGCCAGACTGGCATGAGTGACCTTATTTTTGCTTACTGACGATTTCAAGAGCTGACAACCATACATCTTGGTAATGAGCAAACACCGGGCACCTCCACTCTCTCAGCTGCCAAGCCCATAACTATTTCTCACGCTAACAACTCCCCTCACTGCCCGTCCCGTGGATTTTATCAGCATCCCCGTGACAAGTTGGGAGACAGTGAAGACAATTGCTGTAATTATTTTTCCCTCTACTTCTATCTTTCTGACAACATCCCAAACCCTTCCAGGAAATGATGGCTCCAACATCATCTTCCACCGATATCCAAATACCAGACAACTTTTAAGAGCAATCCCTCTCTGTGTGGCCTCCTATGATCCCCCTTGGTAAAAACTCCTATCAGGTAAAATGACAATCTCCTTAAGTTAAAGACACAAGCCCACCTGGGTGACGTAAGAAGCAATATAACCTACATGTGGAGGCTGCCATGGGTCAAGACCATGTGTGTGTTGTTGTTGGTCATGGGCGGTTGTTTGTATTACCGGCGATCCAGAGGCCCCTGGGTGGTGGACCTGGTTAAAGAACTTGGCTGCCAACTGGCAGATAGGAGTCTTAAGTTCACCCAGAGGCCCCTCAGAAGAAAGACCTGGTGCTCTACTCCCCCAACCAGCCACCAAGAGCCCTGAGGAGCACAGCTCTCATCCGATCCATGTGGGGTCGCTGCAAGTCAGGGAGAGCGGGATGGCAACTGGGTTTGGTTTCTAATACACGATTTTACATCCATATACCCTTTTGTCTAGCTCTCTCTTCACGGGCTCCTGCTTTGCCCAAATTTATAGTTTTACAACCAGACAAGTCTCAGATCTCAGATAAATCATCCACCCTTCCACAGAGGTCACAGGATGCCTTCCTTTGCTCGTGGGCTTCCTGGAACTCATACACACACTTATTTATCCCTGTCCCCATCCACTTTCATTTGTGAGCCAGCACTTAACTGGAATGTCAAGTAGAGTCTTTGGTTGAACAGTAGTAGGGAGGTGGGGTGGGGAGATGAGAGTCAGCAGGGTTAAATGAGTGTTGTAATTGGTTCTTGTTATAATTAGTGCTGGAGAGAGAGAGAAACTTAGAGGAATTTCATCTGAGGTCTATGGCTGGACACAAGGAGCTGTCAGATAGCTGTGTGGAATCATCTGCCCTGTGGCTGGCTTGCAGGCTCCCCTGAATGAGCCCTCAGATCCAGACAGACCTCACAGCTTTCCCAGAGTCTAGATCCAGAACTGCAGCCACCCAAGTTAAATGACTGATGGATGGAACGATGGTCATTGCAAAAGGACTCTCCAATGGGACCGTGGAGCGAATTTGGGGTAGAAGCATTGGAAGAACTCACAGTAATTTGATAGAGATTGACAAGGTTCTGCTGTCATGCCAAATACTGGCCTTGGCCCAGTGGGTGGCTGGATGAATCAGAACAGAGCTTTCACCCTCCCGTCCCCCACAAACTCATTAATAATTGAGGGGACCATGCACCCTGGCTAATGACAGAGAGCTTCAACAAGTCTGTGGAAAGATGGAATGAAAATATAATGGAATTTTCTCACTATTTGAAACCTGTGCTCGTTACATAATGTCATGTCAACTTGATAAATAAGTGTAGGAGTGGAGTCTAGCCTGTCAATCAGGTCACAGCCTGAGGATCCTCCTTGTGGGCATGGCCTTCTGATGAGGATTCTGGGAAAAAAAATTTTTAACTCCCTGGATGTGGGCCACAGTCTCTCTGCTTTACCTTCCTGTTGAAGAACCACACTCCAAAAGCTGAAGAAGCCAGTACTGAGATGCTTCCACTGCCGTTGGATCCACAACACTTTGCAACAACTGGCCTGTGATCTTTCTGCATTCGGCATCATTGCATGTGCTGCATGAGACTGAAGAAGGATTTATGAGCTAGTATCAGATTTACGGGCTAATGTCAGACTTACGGACTTGATCTGGACTGGGCTGGGATGTACAATTGCTCTTTGATATAAGCTCTCTCATACATATATGAGTGTCCTTAGATTTGTTTCTCTAGTCTACTCGGACTAACGCAAAGCCCCTGGTATGTTCCATTGCGGGATGATTATGGCTGTCAGAAAGGGTGACGGTAGCATCAGAAATGGATCAGGGTGCTGCTGGAGGGGCTATGTAAATAGTAGGAGGGTCAGAACTTTGCTTAGAAGAAAAGGGGAGGGGAGAAGCAACATAACCTGCAAATGTTTCTCCTTTTCACATGTTAACTACCTACTTTACAAAAATAAAAATATAGGTACATGGCAAAATGTAGGAGGTGATTCAGTAGAATCTTAATTTACGTGACAGGAATGGTTTGGTATTACTGGCTGTGATGCATAGACTGATGGGTTAACCTCACCGGACTATACTGTGTAGCAGTTTGGCCACACAATAATCTAGTCCTGGTTCTGGGCTGGTGTTGTAGTTGGGTTGGTCGTTCAAAAACACCAGTTGCTCCATGGGAGAAAGTCAAGGCTGGCTTCTCCCATCCAGACCTACCGTCTGGGAAACCCACAGAGGCAGATCTACTCTGCCCTACACAGTCACTATGAGTTAGAATGGCCTCAAGGGCTGTGAGTGTGATGTTTGGGGTCTTGAGTAAAGCAAACTGCCCTACGTATTGGCAGGTCTCCGTAACCCAGTCGAGAAGTCTTCATGGGGGAAAAACAGTTTCCCTAACATGTGTTCTGCCTCCAGACTGCAAATAGATATTTTTGTTGTTGCCTATGTGTCTCTATCACTGTGCATCTACACGGGCCCCTATTTTTTGATATTTCTGCAGCATTTTCTCCACACTGCCTTAAGCCTTCAGACATCACCAGCCTGTCGGCTGACTTATGGATTTAGGACTGGCCACCTCAACCCCAATCCTGAGAACTAACGTGGTGGTGGTGCTGGTCTCCATGGGTGGCGTTGTGCCTGCCCTGTGATGCTCTGCCCACTGGGTCCCTTTGTGTGACATCAGTGTCAACAGGCTTTCCTCTGACATTCGAGAGGATCTGGACCAGGGCACCATGAGGATTCTTGCCCAACACAAAGTGACCAGAGGAAGTCCTCAATCTTGGGTTTAGTTTCATAAAAATCAAACACAGGTATTTTTTTATTATCAGAATGAGGATGCTAGGGTGTCCATTTAGTCCATAAAAGACACACACACGCACACACACACACACACACATTCTGACTAACCCTTTGGCTGGGCCAAGGCCAAAGATCCTCCCAGGGAACTTAAAGGGAAACCTCCTTTACCTGGAAGATGGTGACTAAGCCACCACATATGCCAGGCTGGCAGTCCTGGAGAGCTGGACATGCCTCTGAGCCCTGTGGTGTCTCTCCGTGTGTCCAGTGTGGCCTCAAAGTGACTCATGGAAGGCACGAGGGTCATCTGCTCAAAGCAGCAGCCTACAGTGGGAATGGGGGTCCACAGCTGTCCCCTCACCCACCATCCTATCTCACTGTACTCACTCATGACACAGCAGAGACAAACTTACTGATTGATTTCCACCATATTCTTAGGCATCTGTTGTAAGCCAGGAACTTTTCATTTGATGTCATCATTGTTGTTTGAGTGAAAGTTTGCAGGGCACATTGGTTTTCTATCCAACCTTTCAAACACATTTCATTACAGGACACAGATTTCAGTCTCACAACAGAAAAAACGCTCCTCCCACTTGGACCCTGGGTTTCTGTTTCTATTCTTCCTTCCTTCCTGCCTTCTGAAGGGGGAGTGATCTTTGGAGCTCAAGGGCATGCCCACCTGGGTCTTTGTTCCCCTTCTAGGTCTGCCTTCTGTCTGGTGGGAAGTTGGGCCGATGGAGTGTGTACAGTTACAAGTTTGAAGACTGAATACAGGCCACGTCTTGGGGTTCCACCAGGCACTATCAGATCAGCAAGCCCAATCTCTGTGATCGTTTTGAGTTCTGTTCCACATTTTCCTCCCCCTTGACCCAGGACCTTCTATTGTGATCCCTTTCTGAGACCTCTAGTGAGGTCAGACACTTGGACAGCTCCTGGAACTATGGCTGCAATCAAAGTGAGCACTGCCTTCTCGCATGAAGCTTGCTTACTCTCATGAAGACTAGTTGGGGAGACAGACTACAGAAAGAGTAAAGGACAAACAATTTCAAACAACAATAGGATGCTTAGGGGAGTCTCACGGAAGTGGGGCTTCTGAGATGTGATCTTAGAGCTGAGGCCTATAGATTGAGGGAGTCCCCAGATCACAAAGGCCGGGCAAGCATTCTGGGCTAAGGAAGCAGCACATGCAAAGGCGCTGATGTGGGCCTGGGAGAGGCAAGAGGAGAAGCATGACCACTGTGTCTGGAGCATGGAAAGTAGGGGAGGGCAGCATGGGGGTAAAACTGCAGCAGTCCCTGCACGAGGCCAGCCCTGTGGCAGGCACAGTGTCAGCTAGCCCTCTGAAGACAGATGGGCTTGGCTCGCTTTGTCAAAGCAGACAGCTGAACTGAGTTTCTTTCTCTGTCTCTGCCTCTTGGTTCCACATCCAGGCAGGCTCTCTCCATGGGAAAGCATTTGGGTGTTCAGCCTGGACACCCACTTTCCTCTGCCGACAGTCTTGATGGAGAGAGGAACTTTGACCCAGAACCTTGACAGTGTCTGAGGCCCAAGGAAAGAAATAGCACCCAGGCCCAGGCCATGTGGCCTGCTAGGACCAGGGGTGGACTTGACTGCACTGGAATGCAATGGATAGACAGAGGTTAGAAGCAGCTCCTCACAGGGAAAGGAAGGTGTTGTCAGCAGAAAAATGGGGCATGGGTGCTAGCATAGAGAACCACCCAAGATCCTCCTCCACCAAGAATGTCCTGCAGATAAATCATGGGATGGCCACTCACCAGGCGCAGAAACCAGCTACAGAGGAAGTGATAGAGTCAGGAGCCACACCCCAAATGCTCGTGACACAATGATAAGTTGCTCACACATAACATACACACACATACATGGGAGCGTGCACACACACATTCAAAAGTGCACTGTTTTTGGAAGCCACTGGCATGTGTGGACACAAACACCCAAGAAACGTGGGCAGATATTGTTTATAGTTTATAGGCTGTGTGCTGGGTATCCTGTGAGCTGCTGCACTTGCAAACATGACAGAAAAGAAGCAGTGAAGGAAGGTCAGGAGGGAGGGAGGAAAGGGAGGGGGAGGGGACACAAAGAAGGCTGGGGAGAGAAAGATAAAACCTGGGGTGGGGGGGTGGGGGAGGGAGAGCCAAGAGATGGCACCACACAGTGGTAGTTGGAGGTATCTTTCTTCTTGAGTTTTCAGTTGTCTAATTCAGTAGAACTGTTGTCAGTTCCCTAATCACACAGAAGGGGTGTGTGTGTGTGTGTGTGTGTGTGTGTGTGTGTGTGTGTG
>NW_022111312.1:16177628-16180334 GCF_000313985.2 Echinops telfairi
TGGTGGTGGTGGTGGTGGTGGTGGTGGTGGAAATAGTCCAAATAAAACCTAAACTGTAAGATTCATCCTATTTCCCAAGCTGATGTGATCAAAACTCAAACAAAGAACACAAAAGCTCTTCCTATGGTTCCCCGCCCCCTTTTCTTTTCTTTGGATGTTCATACGATTGCTTCTCAGCTAGTGGCAGATCAGAACTCATTGATCGCTAGCTGCTCCTCTGCCTGACAGCCAGTGCCCACAGGGTATACTCAGCCGGTTGGGCCACCTGAGCCTCCAACCAGTTGCCATCAAGCTGACTCCAACTCAAGGCGAAAACCGGCACCTGAGAACCCCATGGGACACAGCTCTCTCTCACTCCTGGGGCGGCATGACAGGAGGCGCCTGACCGACCCTGGGAGCCGGTCCCTGGGTGATGCAAACAGCATACTCACTGTTCTGAGAAAGGCTGGTGGGGAAGGCTACCCAGACGCACCCCGGAAGTAAGGCCTGGCAATCTACTTCTGGAAAAACACAGCCACTGGAGCCCCTATGGAGCAGTTCTTTCTGACACATATGGAGGCACTAGGAATCAGCATTGTCTCCATGCCAACAGCGGAGATTTTATCTACCTAGCACGCCCCCACTCTCTTGGGAAACCTTTCCACCCCACAGAGCACAAAAGAAGTGTGGCCTTTGTCTCACATGACCCGCCCCCTTAGCCACTGTCCATTGTCCCCACTCAACTGCCACCTCCTGACACATGGGAAGGCCAGACTCTCCCTTGTGGTGAGGAGCTTGCAGGTGTGTCTGCGTCAAGTTCAAACTCTTTGCACATCCAAAGGGCCTCAGAACGTTCGTGGCAAATCTGAATCAAAAGAGAGTGGAGTTTCTCCGAGCTTTTTAAGCTCACTGGTACCTTTGCGTATTGGAGACATTCCCTCCTGTTCTGTGTTCCCCTGAATCAGAGTGACAAAATGGCTGGGTATTTTGAGGGGGGTTGGGAAGTGAGGTCCAGGCCCAGGGAACTGGAGAGAAGCTGGAAGTCACAGAGAGAAAGGAGATGGTTCTACAAGACCTGGAGCCTCAGGCCCCAGGATCGCTAAGGGCAGCATGTAGGACATGATGGATACACATTAGCAACTGAGTCCCATGTAGCCAGAGGGACCAAGTGGGAATTCCACTAGCAACAGTCACAGAAGCTCATGGAAACACGTATTTGTTTTCATGTGATCTTCCACCTGCCCCTGAGTCTCTTAAGGGGGCCGTGCCTCCCTCCTCCGGCTAACCAGGGCATACGGAACCCTCACGACTCACTCACGTCAAGGAAACACGTGAAATGAACGAGCGTGTGTATGCTCAGTAGTAACTGTCTAAGGGTCTCCTCGTGAGGCACAGGCCGGTCCAGGAGGTGGCCACACCCTCTGCTGCCCAGGTCTGCAGATCACACAGCTGTCTCTCTTTCTACACAAAGCCGGAAAACGGTGCAGACTCCATCAGCTGCTGTGGAAGGAGAGCTGGTGGTCTGAGACACGAAGCCTGTCCATCAAGCCTCCCTGCTGCCCCCACCAGAGCAGCTCTCCTCTGACAGCAGGGAGCTCTTTTGCAGCTGCTTTTCGCTGAGCAGCCTCACCTGGCTGCAGGGCCTCTGTGGATTGGCTGAGCAGGGCCTGGCCCCACCTGGGAACAAAGGCAGACAGATGTTAGGGGTGGGGTGTCAAAATGGAAGCAATCTTGAAGTGCCTATTTTAAATGGCCAGCATGCCTGGAGGGAGGTGTCCTGGTGGCTCCACAGTCAGACACTTGGCAGGTGGCTCAGACCCTCCAGTGGCATCATGGGAGAGACCTGGCGATCTATCTGCCTGGACCAGAGGGGCAATTCTCACCTATCACCCAGGTGGATGAGATTGGAAGTCAACTAGATGACACACAACCTAATAATCTCCTGGTGGCCTTCTTTTCTCCATGCCAGGCCAGACCTCTCCCCTGAGCTGCAGAGCCTGCCCACTGCCTACACAGACACCTACCAGCATCTCAGTCACTAAAAGTGCTCCATGCTGTGCCCAGCCCTCTGCTGCTGTGTCCTCCACCACCGGCACGGCATCCAGCATTGGCCTGCACCTGGTCAGTTCTCCACATACAGGTGGTGAATGAACAGAGGGATAAAAAGACAACACAAGAACACTTTGTTCTAACAATCTGGTATGCTGGGATGTTCACCTTCTGACAAGATTGCTGAAGACAAAATGGGTGCATAAGCAAATGTGGTGAAGAAAGCTGATGGTACCTGGCTATCAAAAGACATAGCATATGGGGTTTTAAAGGCTTGAAGATAAACAAGCGACCATCTAGTTGAGAAGCAACAAAGCCCACATGGAAGAAGCACACCAGCCTGTGTGATCATGAGGTGTTGATGGGATCAGGTATCAGGCATCTGAGAACCAGAATAAAACCATACCCAAGGTCAATGGGGTGGAGGAAGCTTGGAGTGGAGACCCAATGCCCATCTGTAGGCAACTGGACATCCCCTCACAGAGGGGTCACAGGGAAGAGATGAGCCAGTCAGGGGGCAGTATAGCACCGATGAAATACACAACTTTCCTCTAGCTCTTTGGTGCTTCCTTCCCCTCACTATCATGACCTCAATTCTCCCTTACAAATTGGATTAGACCAGAGCATGCACAGTGCTACAGATAAGAGCCCACAACACAGGGAATCCAGGATAGATAA
>NW_022111312.1:16181598-16233686 GCF_000313985.2 Echinops telfairi
TGACACTTTTATATCTCCTCAAGTTGACATGAAATTATGTAACTACCACAGCACCATCTGAGATGCCTGACATCTCTGCACTGTCTAGCCAGATGGCACTTTCAGGGTCAAAGAGCACCCACTTTGGGGATTACTCTTCCCCATGTCCCAGAGTGAGGCTTCTCCTCCTCATTTAACTTTCCACCAAGTGTCACCCACCAACCTCAGAGAGCCTCCTCTGACACTTCTTTTTCCGGCAGCCCCCTAGCCATCTCAGCTGAATTTGTCTTTGTGGCACAGCAAAACCACCCACTCGAAAGTTCCCATGTCTATTCACTGGAGGCATGTAGTCGCCCTTTTCCACCAGAACACAAAAACTCCCAGCAATGGGGAATTGTGCCTAATCCTATTTCTTGCTGGATTCCAACACCAATTATGGAATTGATAGAGAATATATTGTGGAGTGTCCGGAGAAAGAACTTGGAAGAAGTACAGCCAGAATGCTCTTTAGAGGCAAGGATTACAAGACTTCAACTTGGCACTTTGGACGTGTCATCAGGAGGAATTAGGTGTGGGCTGGGGAACCATTCTTCTGCCAACAGCCATTTGGATATCTGTGACATCATTCACGGGCCAGTCACACATTTAACTAACGTCTCCTAAGAGTGTAATATTAGCTGGCATTGATCATTTTGTGTGTCTTGTATGACCCGAGGGTCAGATATTGCACACCTCTGAATTAGACCCTGGAGAAGAACCTCATGTTGGGTAGAGGGTCAACTGGAAAGAGGGAGACTCACAATGAAACGGATTGTCACTGTGACTAAAGCAATGGACTCAAACACAGGGATGACCGTGAAGAAGGTGCAAGACGGGAAATGTTTCATGCTGTTGTATATGGGGTTGCTATGAGTCAGAACCAAAAGGACACCATCTGTCAACAGCAATGCAAAACCCAAGCCCAGCCTGCTGCCACCAAATTGATTTGAACTCATGGGTGACCCTAGGTAGGATTTCCTTCCATCTCTATTGCATTCTGCTGACATCCTTGGAAAAGAGACATGCTCCATCCAGGAAGATTGTACAACTGATAGGATGAGAGTCACTGAGTGCCGTGTTGTCTCCACAGTGGAAGCCAACAAAGTCTACACAGAGTGGGAAGGTGGAGACATGGGCACCTGGTGCTATTGCTATGACACTGAACTCTAGCTGAGCCCAAGGCCAGCCATGCCACTTGGGATGTTTTACGATGCAAGTTGATCTGTTTCCTTTAAGGACTAAGCTGGTTGTAGCCAGGATTCTGTCATTTGGAGACAGTCTTAAATGTTCTACCAATGAGACAAGAATACTTTGAATCAAACCACCTCATGTGCAAAACAATGAGGAGTATTTAATCCAGTGAAGCTCAAGATTAAAGTCAAAGAAGACAACTCAGAAAAGGGTGTGCTCAGGCTGGACCTCGAAGGGTGAGTAGGTGGGAGTTAGACGTTCAGAAGGAAAAAGAGAGCATAGTAGGGGTGAGAGGAACAGCTTAGAGGAAGAAGAGGGTGGTGGCTCACAGCATGAGAACACACAGAATTATGACTAGGAGATTGGTCCTGCCCTGCATGCAAAGACTAGGATGAGATAGGTGGTTCAGGAGAAGAAAAGGAGGTCAACAGCGTCCTCAGTAGGTGCTGGGAGACAAGGTTAACAAAGTGGCATGGATCTGGGTTCTTGGGGCTCCTCACACTTTAAAGTGTCAGTGTTTAAAATTGGGGAGATTCCACATAAAGTCCAGATGTCTCCCTTCCCCTGAAACAACATGAATACCCTGTGCTTCTATGTGGCAACCATGGTTGAGGCTGATGGCCTCTCTCCCCTGCCCCATGGGCATATGCACTTCAGGTCACCACACCTATTTATATGAGCCCACTTCTGGCCTGCACAGTGTCAGCTTGGCCACAAGGAGCCTTTGAGTGTGTGGCCCATGACATCCAAAATCTCTTCCATCTGCTGCTGCTAGCAGACACATGGACACCCAACATGCCTCTCTGAAGCCAGGGGCCCCACAGCCCCACCACTTCTGGGCTCCATCACTTCTGGGCTTTAGGGATAGAAGATGTTGCTGCAGCCTCCTCTAGTGAGTGCTCTGATCTAACTTTGAGAATCCTGCTCAATAAGGTCACCTTCCTGGTCCGCCTTCATTGTTCAAATGCAGAAGGAGACCTTTGGCAGTGCACAGGCTCATCACTCAGACACCCCCACCTCTTCCTGAGGATTCATCCATGAATCATGGTACCTGAAGAGGGAAAACAGGAAGGCAAAAAGAGTTTTCTGAGGGGGGTGGAATTTTAAAGAGCTTGAATTAATCCAAAGTCATGTCGCCGTTGTGATCATTGCAGTCTATCCACCTCAAGCTGTGGCTTCTTTTTATGCATACAGCATCCTGTAGTCAATTTGCTTGGAGGCCTTGAAAGGCAGGTTGTGTTTTAAGGTTCACTGAACTCAATTCAATGTCAATGCCCTATATTAGCTTTGTTGTTGTTAGGTATTGTCTCATCAGTTCTGACTTAAAGCAACCCCATGTTCACTGCCCGGTCCTGCACCATCCTCACAGTCACTGTTATATAGGGGCCACTACAGCAATCCATCCTATTGAGAATCTTTTCTTTTTTTGCTGAGCCTCTGTTTTACCACGCATGATGTCCTTCTCCAGGGACTAATAAAGAATCAATTCATGGTATGTAATCTTTTCACTTGTCAGCCTAGAGATACTTTGCGGTTCCTTTCAAGATTGAAATGAGTATCAAATAAGACATCATGTCCACTAGTAGAAGAGAGATGCCAGAGATAGGAAAATCTTCAAATACTCATAAAAAGTAAAAAGAAAGAGAAGTTTAAAAGCATCACCCAGAAGGTGATGGGTTCTGTCTTCCTGAACTGCTCTGAATAACACGTTTTCATAGGAGAAAAATAAGCTGCTGCTGAACGACAGGAATATTTTAGCTTCTGGGCTTTAAGAGACTCGTCTGCTATATCTTTTCAAGTGCTGGCATGGAAGGACGCTGAATTGTTTTATCTCGAAGTTTGTCTGATGCTTCCTCAGAAGTCAGTCCAGGTTAGTGTGCCTGGCTGGGCTACTGCTTGATGATGTTCTTCACACACGATGCTATCTGCGTCTTGCTAGTGGTGTTCACGCCGGGTCAAGGTGTTATCAATTTCCTTCTTTACTCTCACCTGTTTTTGGTCCATTTTTAGTTGTCATCAAGTTGGTTCAATTCTGGAAGCAAACATGGCCTCGTCCTGTGTCATCGGTGTCATCTTCATGCTTCTTGGGGAGGCACCTCAGAAACAATCTGCTTACAAAACGCACAGCCATAGAAAGCCCTGTGGAGCAGTTTCCTGTGACACCGAGAGGGCCGCCATGAGTCCAACTAGACTCAATGGCAACGAGATTCTGGCTCTGGGAACTGAGAATTCTTTTGTGCAGACACCTTACCAATAAAAAGGAACCAAGCCCACTGCCATCGAATCAATTTCAACTCATAGCAACCCTAGAGGACACAACACAACTGTCCCTTTGAATTTCTGATACTTTAAATCTCTACAGGAGCAGAGAGCCTCATCCTTCCCCCTCAGAGCAGCTGGTGGTTTGGACTGCTGACCTGTGGTCAGCAGTAAAATGCGTAGCCCGCTATGACACCAGGGCTTCTTCAAGACCATGCAAATATGAGGATCCTTATCGACATGTCCCTGTCACGCTGACATACACTGAAAACTCTTGTCTGTGATGGAATGCGTATTTGTCCAACTATAGCACTTTTCCATATTTAATTGATGGTCTTCAGCATTCTGTTATACGCAAGAATGTTCCCTTTGGTCATTCTGTCTGTCTCTCTCTCTCTACCATCTATTTCCCTGCTTTGTTCCCACAGCACCTTTCTATTCTATCTACCCACCTACCTACCCATCCATCCATCCCCTCTACCCTCTCACTCACCCACTTCCTTACCTATTTACCTACCTAACTACCCATCCATGCAGCCATCCAACTGTCTACCCACCCACCCACCTATTCACTTACCCACTAACATAACTCATTTCTGTGTGTGTGTGGGGGGGGTGTCTTTCCTTGTTCCCTCCCTCTCTCCTTCCTTTTTGTATACAGACTGATGGAGCCCTTCACTCCCAGTAATTGGTATATATTTCCCCCCAAGAATATGTTTACATAATTTATATTAATTATACCTGGAGTAGCTAGTGGGTTTGAACTGCCGCCCTTCCAATTACCAACCAAGCATTAACCACTTTGCCACCATGATCCCTTTATAATTATTTACTGTACTTCATTATTTTGGTGCTCTAATTGTCTTCTCTGTGGGAGGTGAGGCTGCCTGCTGCCATAAAGATGTGCAATCTTGGAAATCCAATATAGGGTCGCTGTGAGTTGGCATCAACCTGATGACAATGGGGGGGAAATAGTCTCAAATCAGACCAGTGTAAGGTCCTTCAAGCTTGCTCCGGTTTCTTTGTGACATACTCCCACACTTCCTGTGAACACTTCCTTTTATTCTGGAGTAATAATACACGGTTCTAGGCTGCCCTGGCCTTTCCCCAAGAAGCCCGGTCCCTTCTCAAGGGGAATGCTATTGGAGGTCACAGTCAGGGTGCTAAGTATGACGGTTGGTACTGGGGTTGCTTTGCCCCTCAAGCCTCCTTCGGTGGGTACAGTGAGGGAATAAGCAGCACGTGGCACAGTCCCTGAAGTTTCCTCTGAGTTTCCATGGGCATCAAAAGGCTGTCCCCTTGTCCCCTTGCAGACACTAAGGTTGTCTGACCATTCACTCAAGAAGAACTGTTTCCAGTTTGGGGTTTCCATGAGTAACGCTGTAATGAATATAAACAGACAGGTTTTGTGAGCATAAATGCTTTCTTGACACCAGACAAAGGGTCAAGAGTTAGATCCCTGGGTCACATGGTTCCTGAAAGTACATTATGTTTTAAATTTCACAGAGTCAGATAAAGACCGAAAGCCACCTCCAAAGCATTGGTTCTTATTCATAGGAACCCTACATAGACTTCTCAAGACTGCCAGTCCTTATGGGAGCAGACAGCCTCATCTTTCTCCCATACAAGCGCTGGTGAGTTTGAACTACCAACCTTGCCCAATGCGTAAGCACTGGTTTTAAAAAAGAAAGAAAGAAAATACAAGTACTGAATCTGTCTAAAAGTGAACTGTTATTCCAATCATTGGGACTAGTTTATCTTGTGACAGATCAAAAGGCACATAATAAAGCGCACATAATTTCCTAACCTAATCTTTAAGAGAAAGAACTAGAAATTTGATAGTGAAGATAAAATATTGCCCCAAACAAGTAATAGCACAGATAGAGGGAACTTCCTCCCACCAATGAAGGCAACCTGAACAAATTCCACAGGGGAAAAAAGGGGGACACTTTCCTGAGCCCTGCCCATCTCAATTCAGCTCAATCTCATGGTGCAGGATTGATGGTCTTCTCTTGTATTGTCACCAAGGCTCCAGAGAAGATGAATGGACTACAGACAACCATTATTAACAGGTAATAGAAATTGTTCTTGCGATTTCTGTGGGTTGTTTAGCTTCCTTGGCATCTGTTCACAATGAAAGATGGAGCCGCTGTTGTGATAAATATGTTCTAATTGCAAATGTTTAATTATAAATGGATCCATTTCCATTTGAAAGAAACTCACTTGCTGTCTTGGAAAGAACAGTTTCCAAGAAGGCAGATTAAAAGCAAATCTACCAGTGGTCATCCCCCACCTGCCTAGAATACTGGGGGTAGAGGGTGGAGGGTGGAAGGATAGTGGGGTCAGCTATAGCAGGTCCCAGGGCTGCATGTTGGGGTCCTCTGGGCAGATGCAACTACAGAAGAGACCCAGGCAGCATCCCCTTTTCTGAGTCTCTGCTCCCCTGGACTTCCACGGAATTGGTGGTCCTGCAGCCTCCCTGTTTCAGGTACAAGTCTGCAGCCAGCCCAGGGCCCCACCCGTGTTGCAGTCAGCCCCTCCTCTCATGTCTTGGGATAACAGTGCTCTGCTTTGGATCCCTGGGTCTGCTGTGAGGGCTGAGTAAAGACAGTTGACTGGGAAGAGAAAGGCCTGAGGCACCTTGGGGCAGCCCCCATGCAGATACAGCTGCTCAGGGACCCTCCTCCTCAAGGGGGCCCTCAGCACGAAAGAGCTCTGGGGTCTGAGATGCTCATCAGTATTTGAGAGAATCATAACAGTGTATGAAGACCAGAGTACGTCCCTGGACAAAGAAAATAAAGCGATTCTCGTCACCTGACTGCCATCTTCCAGTGCAGCAGGTTCCACCAGCACCTCCAAGTGGCCATGTGGGGCCAGAGGTCCACCCTGACCCCCAGCTCTGCTTTTTTCAGCACACTCGGCATTTGTCAAACTTCATTTTGTACCAAGAGATATCAGGCAAAGACTTGTATTTCCATGTGTTTGAAACTTCCAGGCAGAAGGCGTCATGTGCATCTGAACTTCCAGACAGATAATATCTTCCCAGGTGATGATTGGGAAGGTGCCTGGGAGAAGCACCTGTCACCCCAGGTCTCAGCACAGGTGGGCAGGAGTCCCTGGTTGGAGGTCATGTCCTTGCTCCTAAATAGAACTTCACCTTCTTTAGGAGGTTGTTGAATAGCACCAGAAAGAAAACACAAAAGAACAAAAACTCACAGCCATCCAGTTATTGCCAACTCACAGCAACCCTATAGGATGGGGTAGAACTGCCCCTATGAGTTTCTGAGACTGCAAGTCTTCAGGTGAGTAGAAAGCTCAATGTGTCTCCAGAGGAATGGCTGGTGGATTTCAACTGGTGGCGTAGTGGTTACATGCTGTGATCAGCACAGTGGCCAGTCAGAAAGCACCAACAGCTTCCAGGGAGGACGACTGGGTTTTCTACACCCGTAAACAGTTAGTCTCAAAAACCCACAGTGGGTTGCTATGAGTCAACACTGACTGATGGCAGCAAGGAGGGAGACCTTGTTGTTAACAGCCCAATCAGTAACCACTATGACACCAGGACTTTTTAGGATGTCATTACTGGGCATTAATCAGTCCGGGGCTCTGTGCTGAACGCTAGACACGAGTCACGTGCCTCCATCCCCTAGGTCCCCTGGGAGCTATTCTCTACTGAGTCACAGGAGAAACGGAGGCCCACACAGCTGGCATGCAGGGCCTGGACGAGCACCCAGCCCTGACTCCAAAGACCAGGACTTTGTTCAGGGACTGTTGGAGTTCACTCCCATAGACGATTCCAGCAACTCACAAAGTGCTTCTCTGGTCTAGCCTCCACTTCCGCCTGCAGCTGGCAACCACACAGTCACCAGAGTGTCCATGGTGCCCCTCTCTCCTGAACGCTTTCTAAATGCCGCCTTCCCTGCTCCTCAATAAGTCATGGACCGGCCTCAGGCAAAGCTGCGGCCCTCTCTGTGGCTCGCTGTGGACCAGACAAAGGAGGACCCCCAGGGCTTCTGGGAGGAAGACTGCAGCATGAAGCGCTCCTGGAGGGCCGCTTTTCCTTTCTCTACTGGCGTGTCTTCCCTTTCTCATGAGTTGGTTTTGCCTTCAGAGAGGAGACGCGTGACTGCATTTGACTTCAGACGCCTGGGCGGGCTCTGCGCTGGGGGCCTGGCTGCTGCTGGCTTTCACCTCCCTGGACCCCTGCTGGAAACCTCATTCCAGGGCTTCCTGAGCCCCTGCTCAGGGGGCTGGTCTCTGACCAAAACACAAAGCCAGCAGGAGATGCAAGTACCCCTCTTGGACCAGTTCTCTGCCCTCGTACCCGGGCTCCTCAAGCCTCTGAAAGACCCCTTTCTCAGCTTCTGGGTCAGTTCCCAGACAACCTGAACTGCTTTCACCACAGCCAATGGTGGGATTGGGGCACCCAAGTGCTCCTCTAGAGGCTGTCAACTACCCTTACAGAGCAAGGTTGCCTGGACATGAACCAGTAACTCTACATTTGTCTCCAAATATGGAGAAGGCCAAGGGACAGAAGAGGGGGAAGAAGAGGAGTAAATGTTCCAGGCTCATGATATAGGCGTTTACTAAGGGGCTCACTTAAAAGGAGAAGCTCTGAGTCTCTGTGCCCCACCCCCTGTGTGGAAGAAAGGGGCTCTCATGGCTTTGGAACCTAGCAGGTGTTCCATGAGAGTGATTTAGCAAGTGGCAGTGAGCTGGCAAAAAGCAAAAGTGCAGCCATATTGTGGCCTCACAAAGCCAGTTAGTTCCCCTACAAAGACCCACCCACGTACAGCACACAGCTGCATTTTGCAGAAGCAACACGCATCTTATTTGCATTTAGAAAGAAGCCCTGTTGAAACCTAAACTCTTTTATCGGTTCATTAAGTTTTCATCACAGATCTTTTCTGTGTATTTATCACAGCAGTACAAAGATTGATTACTAAGGGGTGTCTTCTGTTGTTTCTCTCAACAGGGAAACTACTGTGTGCGTACCAATTGTGAGAGCGTGCATTTTCATTGATTTTGACAATACCTACATGGCCCTCTCTGTCTGTCCCCTCTTTTGACACAGATGTGGATAATAAAAATATTAATTCATTCAACACTTCCAACTTACTCTGTGCCAGAGACTATTTTGAGCACTTTACATAATACAACAGATTAACCCCTATACCAGTTTCCGGTCTGATGGGGAGTGTAGTAGGCTGACAGGATGAGGTGGACCATATTTAGGGGGGAGAGTAGTCTTTTCAGATGCACTTAAGAATCTGGAGGTAAGTTCATCTTGGATGACCCAGGTGGACCCTATCTCCAATGACAAATGTCATTGTAATACACAGAGGAGAGGACACAGAAGATAAGGCTGCATGAGGCCATGGTAAGAAGGAAGCAGAGACCTGAATGAGGCAGCCACCAGCAGTAAGAGGGGAGGGAAGACCTCAGCCCTAGAGCCCCCACAGAGAGTGCAGCTGTGGTGTGGTGCTGTGGTGGTGAGCTTCTGAACTCCCACTGGGAGAGAATAAATGTCTGTTGTTTGAAGCCCCAGGTTGTGCTTACTTGTTAGGATGCCCTCAGACACTAGTGGAGGCCTAAGGTACAAGTGCACACGACCTTCTGAGAGACAGGCGAAGGGCAAGGTGATGCACAGTCAAGCAAGAGGTATCTTGGAGGAAGTACAGCCAGAATGTTCCCTAGAAGCGGGGATGGTGAGCCTTATTCTCCTGTACTTTGGGCATGGCATCAGGAGGGACCAGTCCCTGGAGAAGGACACTGCGCTTAGTAAAGCAGAGGGTCAGTGAAAAAGAGGAAGACTCTTGATGAGATGGATTGACACCGCGGATGCACCGATAACAGTGATTGTGAGGATGGCACAAGACAGGCTAGTGTATTTCAATCTACTGTACCTGAGTTGAAACTCAAGGGTACCTAACAATAACACCACCACCCCAAGGGAGATAGTTGGCAGAGGGGCCACAAGTCACCCTCACCCAGCAGTGGTCATTCACCATGCAGACCTAGTATTACCAGATCTTCCATGTTCCCCAGAGATGCCTGAAATGTCTTTCTTGTTCAGTGTCCTGATATGGGAATGCTGGCCCAAACTAACACACACACCCCACCCCACCCCCGCAAGCAGGTCTAAAAAAACAGATGTCTGAGCTACCAATTTCCCCCTGGGTAGAGAGGAGGCTCCAATTGAACCAATGAGAATGGACAGTGGTTCATACTTTAAAAGAGTTCCAGAGGCCTCATGTGCCTTTCAAAGCAATGGCCTCTTCTTTGTGCTCCTTATTCCCTCTATTAACTGGAAAATAACAATTTGCTGTAATGAGTCACTCAGAGTCAAAGCACACCAAATCCATCATCACTGTTTGTGAGTGTGTAGTTGTTGTTTTTCCCCCCCTACAAATGATTAAATATCACTTTCTTTCCTTTTATAGCCTGATCTTGAAGACAACCAATCCATCAGCTTATCTGCTGGTGTTTAACTACAGCATTTTGCATTCATTATTCCCTACTTATATCACTCTTCTAAAAAGAGGAATAACTTAATTCTGCTTCTTGACAGCAGAGAAATTAAATGGTGTGCTATAAAGATGAGCATTTCTCTGAAAGACAAAACAACAGCAGGTCCATAAAGCCAAGACAAAGCGTAGCCCCAAAATGAGATGTATGAGGGCAAGTTTCTGGAAAACATGAAGGGAAACTTCTAGCCTTAAGTACAACTTGCCCACTGGTGCAGCCACTTTGGGGAGCAAACACATTAGAAGAGTTAAGTGTATGTCTACCCAAGAACGCAGGAACCCCATTGCAATGTATAGATCCTCTGATATCACATTGGAATCAACTCAGAATACACACTGGTCTGTCTTCATGTGCAGTGGGAAATAATTCCCTTTGGAACCTTGTCTCCTGTTAACTCTGAGGTTAACACTCCCTTCTACTATCAAGATGGTATCCCAAAAGGTCAAGAACTGCTGGGGCATTCTGCTCAGTACCACTCTGACCCATTAACCTCAGTGATGCCATGCTGATGGAACAGAATATACAAAAAGTGGCTGGTACCCTGAAGGTCAAGGACAGTCACAGGCACCCCAACAGACTCAGGGACCTGCCATTTCAGTGATGTTCTTATGCCTATAGTGTTTGCGGGCATGCTGGTAATTTCTCTGCAAAGTGAAAGGAAAAATGCTGCATTCAGGAACACAGCAAAGGAAGCCCAGAGCCTCATGGGCCTCTTTGATTCTGGAAGACACACAGCCTGCATTGTGGATTGGTCTCCAGAATGCTGCAACAGAAAGTCATACAAATTGCTTGGTTCCTTGGTGCATAGCAAAATGATGGCCCCACTGGACTGTGGGCTATGAAGTGCACATAAGCATGAAGAAGGAGCCTGAAACACTGTGGAAATGGCCTGAATGGGACATAGGGACATGAAGTGAGCATACGCTGTTGGAAAAATGATGCCCACGGACTCAATGAAAGCAGGGTTGCTATAAACCTTGTAAAATAATGCAATATTCGCAAAGTACAGTAAAGTGATGCACAGTAAGACAAATATACCTGTACTGCTCCAGCCCACATATAAGGCAGCTTTGAAAAGATTGTAAGAAGATGGAATGAAAAGATATTGGGATTTTCCCATTAATTTTTGAAGCCCCTCTCATACACGTGACATGGAAGATTGTTAGCTCAGAGTAGGGCCAAGCTCAGGAAAGGGTGTGTCAGCTGTAGAAAAAGTAATCCTGATGTTTGAACCTAATAATCAGGGTGCTACTGGGGAGCAGCACAGAGTGTGAAGCTTCTGGAAGGGCCCTTGGGGGAATGACAACATAGAACCCTGTGTCCTTCACCCACAGCTAGGATGCTTACAGTTCAGTTGGGATCCCGGTTTGGCTGTTTTGTTGATTCTGTGCTCCTTAAATCAATCAGGCTTCACTAAACTCCATCTCACTTTTTATGACCATTCTGGGAATTCAGCAGAAAGACAGCTGCATGCAGCACTATAATTTCATAGTTACAAATAAAGTATTCATCTCATTCTTGTCAACGCCAGATGTCACCCTCCACAGCTCCCTTCAGAAGGGCTTCACTCATGACAGTGTGAGACGCTAGATTTCTAAACTCTTGGTCTATGAAGACTGTGGTGATTTGTATGATATCAACTTAGTTAATCTAGGATCACGTTTCCCAGAATCCCCTTCCCTGTGATTTCCAGTTAGTCGATCAGAAGAAGATTTCATGCAGGAATAGAAAGGTCACTAAGCAAAAATCAAACCAAACCCACTGCTGTCAAAGTCAATTCCAACTGATAGTCACTCCACAGAACAAAGTAGAACAGCCTGATAGGGTTTTCAAGGCTGTAATCTTTACAGAGGCAGACATCCATATCTTTCTCTCATGGTGGTGGATTTGAACCGTTGCATTTTCATGTTAGCTGCCAGACACTCAACAACTGTGCCACCAGGGCTCCGAGTTGCCTTGTAAGGTCACTGGCATGCTTAATGTCTCTCTGCCTCTTTAAATAAGGATAATAAAATAGTAAACACGGGGGGTTGTTGGGATGACTAACTGTGTAAATGCTTATAAAACCAAGGAAAATCATGACCAGGCCCTAACATGTTACAAAGTGTGACCTATTGCTGTTACGTATGATACGTGAGTCAAGAGAAAGTCAGTATGGTTAATGAATCTCATTGGCAACAGAGTCTGAAGTGTTATTTTGCCAATTTCAACAAGAAGTAGAACACTGACTGACCTTGAGCTCTCAAAGGTGGCTTGAAGCTCCATGCAGATCATCTGATATGGACTTCAGGCAAGAGTTTGGGAAGGAGCTGGTATAAGAGGTAAGAGTAGTCAAGTGGCCACCAGACATGAAAGTTGACATGCCAGGGCAAGACATTACACAGACCTGGGATAGGCAGGGATCCTGATACTCTTTCAGACAGATAGATCTCCATGGAGGCTGACTTCCTAGGGGGCATAACACAGGGCAGCAGAATGGTCTGGAGAAATTTTACATGTTCTCTAACAGCTAAAATATTAAACATTTTGTCTTTGTCTTTGTTTAAGGTAGAGAGGTTTGGAAGGCAAGAACTGATGTAGATGAACAGGCATGTGAGAGCCAAGGGGTCATAGAGACACCAACATTAGAAAAAGGAAACGTGCTATTGTTGTGCTGTTGTTGTTAGTTGTCTTCAAGTCAGTTCTAACTCACAGCCACTCCATGTACAATAGAATGAAACATTACCTAGTGCTGCATCATCCTTATAAACATTATGTTTGAGCCCATTGTTGCAGTCACTGGGTCAAGTTATCTCCTTGTGAGTCTAACACGTTTTTGCTGATTCACTATATTACCAAGCGTAACTTTCTTTTCCGGGGACTGGTCACTGATGTCATGTACAAAGTACATATCATGAAGTCTTGTCATCCTTGCTTCTAAGGGACATTCCGACTATACTTCTTCCAACAGAATTTTGTTTTTTCTTCTGGTAGTCCCTTCAACATGCTATAGACATCCTCCCACCTCTCTTCTCTCAGTTTGTTGTATGTACTATGACGGCTGCATTTGCTGTGATGCTGGAAGCTATGCCACTGGCCTGTCAAACATCGACAAGGTTACCATGGTAGTCTAGCTTCAGTGATGCTTCTGATTAAGACTCGGAAGAAGAAATCAATGGTCCATGTCTGAAGGAGTAGCTACTGAAAACCTTTTGAATAGCAGGAAACATTGTCTCGTATATAGTAATGGGAGCTTAGTCTCTCGGGTTAGAAATCACCTGCAATAGGAGCCAGGAAAAGCTGCAACTTAACATTAGGATTAGGATCAACCTTAATGGTTTGGATGGAACAAGGCATTCGGAACCTCATTTGCTCATGGGGCATGAATCAAGATGAGAAGAAATAGCTGCAAACATCCACTAATAATTAGAACATGAAATGTATGAATAGAAGTCTAGGAATATTGGACATCATCAGAAGTGAAATGGAATGCATAAAGATCACAGCCCTGGTGAACTGCAATGGATTAGTGTGGTCATTTTGAATAAGACAATCAAATGGTTTACTATGCCAGGAATGACAAGTTCAAGGGGAAAATTGCAATGTTCATTATCAAAAAGAACATTTCAGGATCTATCTTAAAGTAGCCTCTGTTAGAATAATATCCACATCCCTGCAAGGAAGTCCAGTTAATATGACTGTTATTCAAATGCATACAAAAATCACTAAAGCCAATGATGAAGAAATTGAGGAATTTTACCAATTTCTCAAGTCAGAAATTGATCAAATGTGTAATCAAGATGTATTTATAGTTACTGTTGTTTGGAATACAAATGGTAGAAAGGATATAGTTGGAAAATATGGTCTTGGGGATAAAAATGAAGCTGCAGATACCAGGATAGAATTTTGCAGGACCATTGACTTATTTATTTCCAATACCTTTTTTTAACCGCATAAATGGCAAGTATACAAGTGGACCTCAGCATATGGAACACACAAGAATGAAACTGATAACATTTGTGGAAAGAGACAATAGAGGTCAATATTATCAGCCAAAATAAAACAAAGTACAGTTGTGGAATCCAATATCTATTCCTCATATGCAACTTTAGGTTGAAGCTGAAAAAATTAAAACAAGTTCACGAGAGCTAAAATACAACCTTGAGCATACACCATCTGAATTTAGAAATCGCCTCAAGAACAGATGTGTTTGACTCATTGAACACTAATGACCACAGCCCAGAGGAGCTGCAGAATGGCCTCAAGAAGAACATACGTGATCAAAGGAAAGGGTCTTCAAAAGACGGAAGAAAGAAACGATCAGACTGAGTGTCAGAAGAGACTCCAAGACTTGCTCTTGGACATAGACTCACTAAAGCAAATGGAAGAAATGACGAGGTAAAAGAGTTGAACAGAACATCACAAAGGGCAGCTCAAGAAGGCAAAGGAGAGCATGATAATAAAACGTACACAGACTTGGAGTTAGAAAACCA
The DNA here is from genome assembly GCF_000313985.2 of Echinops telfairi. Classification (NCBI taxonomy): domain Eukaryota; kingdom Metazoa; phylum Chordata; class Mammalia; order Afrosoricida; family Tenrecidae; genus Echinops; species Echinops telfairi. The sequence goes on from NW_022111312.1 coordinate 16,196,067, forward strand.
AGAGGGAAGAACACATGGATCCAGCATTCCTCAGGCTGACAGAACAGAAGAAAACCCAAGTCTCTGGTTGCAATATCAAAGAATTGCATGGGAAAAATACTAAATGATTCAGGAAGCATGAAAAGATTCATCCATCTACAAACAATCGACTTTTGATAAAGGACCAAACACATATTACATGGGAAAAAGATAGTCTCTTCAACAGTGGTGCTGGTAAAGTTAGATCTCTGTTTGCAGGAGAACTAAGCAGGACCCATATTTCATATCATCTAAGAAACAAGCTCAAGATGGATCTTGAGCCTAAATGTAAAACCAAGAACCATAAAGACCATCAATGAAAAAACAGGGGCAAACTTAGGGACTCTAAAATATGGCACAAACATGCTGTCAAACATAATGAAACACACACACACAGAGCAAGTGACTGGGACCCCCTACAAATTCGATGGTTATGTGTATCCAAAGACTTCACCAAAAGAGTAAAAAGAGAACCCACAGAATGGGAAACTTTGGCAACAATCTATCAAACAATTGATTTGTCTTGAAAATCTAAAGAAAACTGTAACACACAAGAAAAAAAATAAGCAATACAATTTTAAAATGGGCAGAGAACATGACTAGTCAATTGACCAATAAAGACATTCAGGAATCGAACAAACATGAAGAAATTCTTAGGATCATTAGCCATAAAAGATATGCAAATCAAAACACCAATATGATATTGCCCCCCCCCCTTGCCGCATTGAAAGTAGAATTAAAAACTAAACCAAATAAAAAACCAAACAACAACACATTCTGGAGATGGTGGGGAGAGATTGGAACCTTCATACTCTGCTAGTGCGAGTGTAACATGGAATAGCCACAGTGGAAATTAGTTTAGTGTTTCCTGGAAAAACTGGGACAAGAAACACCGTATGACCCAGTGTCCCTCTATGTGGACTCTCTGCTAAAGAACTAAGAGTTGTAACACAAATAGATACAGTCACACCCATGTTCACAGCAGGACTACTCGCAATACCAGAAAGATGGAAGCAACTTCAATGCCCCTTGGTGGAAGAATGAATAAGTGAATTATGGTGTATATATACACAATGAAATACTACACATTAAAAAGTAATGATAAATGTATGAAACACCTCATAACAAAAGGCTTTCACGCTAAAATAAACTGACCCTAATGATTACCAGGGGCAGGAGGGGAACTAGAAATTGCAGGCGAGAGGGTAGATAGATGTTACTTGATTTATGGGAAGACACCCAATAAGAGGGCGATGAGGGAGCATAATGGAAACAGGCAAGGCAATGGGACATTTGGTGAATTGTTTCATATCATACCAATGATCTGTTCTTTAAACCTTCAACTAATTCACAATAGAACAATTTTTAAAAATACACTGAAAGGAATACACAGACAATAGATCAAGAGAGAGTGGTTAAATACTGCGTGGTGTAAACATCAGGAAAGGTGTCATCAAGGTTATATCCTTTCACCATACTGTTCCAATCTTTATGCTGAGCAAAAATTCTACAAGTTGGAAAATATGAAGAAGAATGTGGATTAGGATTGGAAGAAGGCTAATTAAAAACCTAACACAAGCTCATTTGTTGAAAGCCAAGAGTACTTAGGGCACTTACTGATAGATAACAAAGATTACAAACTTCAGTAAGGATTGCAATTCAATATAAAGGAAATAAAAATTCTCAAAACTGGACTATGGGAGAACAACGAGGCCTTCTGGTTCTATAAAGATTTTGGAAACCCTATGGCATATTTCTATTCTGCCCCATCTTACTTAAGATGGCAATGTTTGGGGGTTTTTTGGGGGGGTGGTGGTGGTTTGGTTTATATTACCTTCTCTTGTGGTAGAAATGGGTAAACACTGGAAAGATTAGAGGTTCAAGTCCACCTAGAGCTGCTTCAGAAGATAGGACTGGGGATCAACTTAACAAAAACCCAGAGAACCTGTTCTAAGGACACGGATGCACATATACTAGGGGGTCATGAAATGAGAACCAATTGGTTTGACCCTTTGGCTTTGTTATCAAGGTGGTCCTCACTCACAGCGACCCTCTGCGAACAAAGCGTGGCCCCCAATCCTTGCTCTAGGTTAACCCATTGTTGCCAGCGCTGTGCCAATCCATCCCTGGGGGGGGGGGGGCTGGCTCTTTCCGCCAGCCCTCCACTTTCCCCAGCACCCTGTGCTCCCCTAGGTGCTGGTCCCCATACACACCACACGCCTAAAGCGGGACCCTCTCGCCATCCGGGCCTCTGGGAGCACGTTGGCATACTTCTTCCCAGACAGGCTTGCTCATTCTCCGGGCAGTCCGAGGAGCATTCCACACCGCGTCACGTTTACCAAGGGGATTCCGAAAGGTCGCGGGGGAACGAACGCCTTTGGCTTTTCATTCTCCCACACACTCTGGGAAGCCCGCTGGAACGACGTGATGGATCCCTTTCCCCACACCTACGCACCTTGCTTCCCCCCTCCCCCACCCCATTGAAAAATGTCACTAAGGAACTCCCCGCGTGGGACTTCTCCAGAGGGTCCTGCTCTCCAGAGGACAGCGAGGTGAACGTGTGGGGACGGGACTCCAAGACCGCCCCTCAGGGAATCAAGCGGAAGGGTGGCCAGGAGGAGGGGCTGCCCGCTCTCTGGGTGGCCGGTACCTGGAAGGAGTTCTCCAGGCTGAGGCGAGGAGGGCGTGAGGAAGGGAGAGGGCCGCTCCGCGCCGGGGCCGACTGAGGAGGAGTTTCCTCGGCTGCCGGGCGCCTCAGGGTTCCCTCAGCGCCTTCGCCCTAGCCGCCACCGGCGAGGCGTTCTGGGGCGGGAGGACGGGGCGGTGGCCTGGGGGCAGAGGTGGGTCCCATTGGCGAGGCGGGGCTGGGGGCGGGACTAAAGGCGGTCCTCGGCGGTCCCGATTGGCGGCCCGGGTCGGGGGCGGAGACACAGGTGGGCTGGGCGGGGCCGGGGCGCGGCCTCGGGGTGGAGAAGTTGTCGGGCGGGAGCCCGGCGGCGGCCTGAGGATTTGGCGAGGTCCGTCCTGCGCGTGGACAGCAAAGAATGAGCGAGGTCGTCGCCCAGGTGGGGCCTCGGGCGTTGGGGAGCCCTGCCCAGCGGAGGTAGGGCAAGGCGCGCGAGTCGAAGTGGGGGTGTCCATGGGTCCATGGGCCTGGAGTTGGGAAGCCGCGCGCAGTCCGGGCAGTTCTGAAGGAGGGAATCAGGGTGCACGTGGGTCCCTTCTGTCTGTCCTCGCGCCACCGCGCCGTCTGCACCCTGGCCGTGACAGTGCCTCCTCAGCTTGCACCCAGCCCCCTCTGGCCACCCTGCGTCACGAAGTCCCTATTGGAACCCCGCCCCCATCTCGGAGTCCCTGGGAGGCACACCACCTAGGGCGACCGGCGTCCATCGGGATTCTGGCCCTGGGTCCAGCGTGCTGTCTAGGGCTGGATTGGGCAGCACTCAGCGCTGGGCATCCGGGTGGGCGGCGCGGTACGTCCACACTGCTGGCCTCAGGAGGTCCTCGTTTGAGTTCACGCAAGTGGGCTGCGGGTAGGCAGCAGCGGGGAACCTGGTGTCCTGCCCACGGGGCAAAAAGCAACCTCGCGGCCTCTCTGTGGCCTTCACGAAGACCAGGGGCCCTGAAGGTACTGGCTCTGAAGGTGGTCCCTGGGGTGAAATCCCCCTGCCGTGGGCGCTGCTGTCTCCTGCTGTTGTCCCAGTGCGGGGTGCTGCTGGGCTCCTGAGACTCCCACCTTAGAGTCCCCCCCCCCCCCCCCCTCCCCCCCCCCCCCCCCTCTCTTTATTATTAAATATATAACTTTTATTGTGACGATACAAGGTGAACTGGGACATATTGAGGGTTGGGTTCCAGATCACTGAAATCAAGCAAACATCACAAAAAATGAGTCACGTGAGTTTTTGTTCAGTTTTTTTTTTTTTGGTTACCAGATGCACATTAAAGTTTTGTTGACATAGTGCTGTAGCCTATTATTAAGAAGCTGCGGTGGCGCTGTGGCTTAGGTATTGGGCTGCTGATGTTAAGGTCGATGGATCTAACCTACCAGCAGCTCTGCTTGAAAGATGAGACTGCTCCAGTCTAGATTTACAGTCTCGGAAACCCTATAAAGGGTCTCTATGAGTCAGAAATGACTCATGACTGTGAGCGTTCATGGGTCTGGCTGTCTATGATGAAAATAGTGTGAGAATGATCAGAGTAGGACATGAGATACCAAGTGGCCACAGGTTGTTGGGAAAATGGCACTGATTATTCTATGCAGGCTTCCCACAAGCCTTTGACTTGGAAGAAACGCAGTGCCTGCAGCGCTCAACAAAGCAGAATGTAATATAGTGAGGAAAACTTCCCCAGAGCACAACTTTTGGCAACTCAATTGTTTCCTGCATGTGCAGTTTGGAGAGTGGTTGCATTCATCATGTTGCACGCCTGTCATCACTTGTTGTCAGCGGCCCTCCAGTCAGCTGTGACCCATAGTGACCCTCTGCACAACAGAATGAAACACCACACAGTCCTGTGCGGTCCTCACAATTGTTCCCAGGCGCACCCACTGGTGCAGCCATTGGGTCAACCCATCGCATTGAGGGCCTTAAAGGAGGCCTGCCCTCCACTTTACCAAGCATGATGTCCTTCCCCAGGGACTAGTCTCTCCTGACACTAAGTCCAAAGTATGTCTCACCAATGGGACCCACCTCTGCCTTCCTTCCTTCATGGTCTTCCTCCCCTCAGCCTGGAGAATTCCTTCCAGGTACTGGCCACCCAGAGAGGGGCAGCCCCTTCTCCCTGCCACCCTTTCGCTTCTGTGAGGGGGCGGTTGGTAGGCCCATCCCAATCTTTGACTCTAAGGAGCACTCTGGCCTCCATAGCCATTATCTGATTCCAAATTAGTCCACCTGTAATAAAAACTCCACGCCTCTCCCTACAGCTCTTGAAGTTCCCCTAGAAGCACACTGTTTGTGGCGTTACTAACAGAATAAAGTTGAACCTGCTTATTGTGTGAGGTCATTGAACACAACCTCCAATCCCAGGGAAAGCCAGAGTCCAGGGGCTCCCAGGCAGCCCATGTGGACCCCATGCTTGGCAAGCATGCTCTCCAGTCTAGCAGGAGTGGTTTGGAACAGGGGGAGCTTCAAGCCCAGAGTGAACAGTGAAGGTTGGGTACTATTTTAGAGCAGAGGCTGGGGTCCAAGCAGGCATCTTGAGGAGGCACAGGGAAGCACAAATCAAGTGAAGAAGAAGCTCACTGAGTGTCCCAGGGGAGCTGTATAGGCAGAGAAGGATAGATAACCTGGAAATAAGGGTTATATGTTTGCAAAACATCAAGAATGTGACCGGAGCAGTGAGCAGGGCCTAGCCCATCGTACCACTGCTAGGCCTTGTGTGATTGACGCTGGAGTTGTCTCCCAATAGCCTGTCTCCTTTCCCTCCTCAGACATAAAAACGGATTTTTAGCTAAACACTCAGCCGCTTAGATTAGTGATTATATTTTCTTTCTTTCTTTAAAAAAAAATCATTTTATTGGGGGCCTCCACAACTCTTATCACAATCCATCCATCCATTGTGTCAAGCACATTTGTATGTTTGTTGCCATCATCATTTTCAAAACCTTTTCTTTCTATTTGAGCCCTTGGTATCAGCTCCTCATTTTTTTTTCTCTCTTCCATGCCTTCCCCCTTTCCCTCCCTCATGAACCCTCGATAATTTATAAATTATTATTATTATTTCATGTCTTACATTGATCAATGTCTCCCTTCACCCACTTTTCTGTTGTCTGTGCCCCAGGGAGGGGGTTATATGTAGATCACTGTGATCAGTTCCCCCTTTCTCCCCTCACCTTACCCTTACCCTCCTGGTATGGCAACTCCCAATATTGTTTCCAGCTCTTATCTATACCCGTGTACATGCTCTGGTCTAGCCAGATTTGTAAGGTAGAATTGGGGTCATGATAGTGGGGTTGGAGGCAGGGAGTATTAAAGAACTAGAGGAAAGTTGTACGTTTCGTTGGTGCTATACTGCACCTGTCTGGCTCATCTCTTCCTTGTGACTCTTCTGTAAAGGGATGTTCAATTGTCTACAGTTGGGCATTGGGTCTCCACTCTGAGTGACTATATTTTCTAGCCTTTCTTTTCAGCCCCATGACTAGTTTGTGCAGTGCCCCAAATTTCTTTGATGTGTTCTTAAAGGGAAAAGATACATTCTCCCTGGTTCCTGGCAGCTGGAATGACAAAAAAGAAGGGTCTGAGTCCCTGATTGACATCCTGTAGGCTTCACAGAAGGAGCCTTAGTGATGCTGCAGGTTAAGTGTGACTTATTAAGGGATTCAGAGTCACCATCTGCTCCAAAGGAGAAAGATAAAGCTTGAAGGTAAACAAGCAGCCATCTAGCTCAGAAGCAGCAAAGCCCACATGGAAGAGGCACACCAGCCTGTGTGATCATGAGGAGCCAAAGGGATTAGTTATCAAGCATCACAGAACAAAAAATCATATCATTGTGTGCTCACCTCCATGATATGATCGCTGAAGACAAATGGGTGCATAAGCAAATGTGGCAAAGAAAGCTGATGGTGCCCGGCTATCAAAAGGTATAGCATCTGGGGCTTAAAGGCTTGAAGGTAAACACACAGCCATCTACCTCAGAAGCAACAAAGCCCACATTGAAGAAGCACACCAGCCTATGCAATCACGAGGTGTTGAAGGGATCAGGTATCAGGCACCATCAGAACAAAAAATCTTACCATAGTGAGTGATGGGGGGAGTGGGGAGTGGAGACCCAAAGCCCATTTGTAGGCCACTGGACATCCCCTTACAGAGGGGTCTCCGGGAGGAGACGAGCCAGACAGGGTGTGATGTAGCAACAACAAAAAATGCAACGTTCCTCTAGTTCCTAAATACTTCCCCCCTCCCCCCCACTATCATGATCCCAATTCTCCTTGCAAGTCTGGCTAGACCAGAGGATGTACACTGGTACAGATAGGAACCAGAAACACAGGGAATCCAGGGCAGATGATCCCTTCAGGACCAGTGGTGTGAGTGGCAATACTGGGAACATAGAGGGAGGGTGGGTTGGAAAGGGGGAACCAATTACAACGATCTACATGTGACCTCCTCCCTTGGGGACGGACAACAGAAAAGTAGGTGAAGGGAGACGTTGGATAGGGCAAGATATGACAAAATAATAATTTATAAATTATCAAGGGCTCGTGAGGGAGGGGGCAGTAGGGAGGGAGGGGAAAAAATGAGGACCTGATGCCAGGGGCGTAAGTGGAGAGCAAATGTTTTGAGAATGATGAGGGCAATGAATGTACAAATGTGCTTTACATAATTGATGTATGTATGGATTGTGATAAGAGTTGTATGAGCCCCTAATAAAACGATTAAAGAAAAGTTCGTGGGAAAATTCTATTTTCTTTTCATTACATTTTCCACTAACATTTTGATACCTCATATTATTATGATGATTATTATTTATAGACTTATTGATGTGTTGTTGACAATGAACTCCACAAATTTAAAGTAGGCACAGATACATTTCAAAATAAGAATATACTCATGAAATCGTATCTATAATTACAATAATAACCCTTTGCATCAATTCTAAAAAAAAAAAATTTTTTTTAAAGATGTAGAATCTGGGAAATCCAAAGGACCATTTCTCCTCTATCCTCCACGAGGAGTTGAAATCAACTTGATTGCTTTGGGGTTTTGGTTTTATGCTTCACAATGTCAGGAGGACATGAGCTTTTCTCATCTGAGGCAGCTTGTTTGCTTGTTTGGGGGATGGGTGTTTTCTGGCATTTGCAGCTGACCCTTACTCTATTCCTTGCACCATGGGCAGGACTTCAGTCTTTGTACCACACTGGAGGAAGTGTGCTAGGGACTTTACACTGAGGCACGAATCACTTTTGAAAATCTCATTCTGTCTGCTCTGAGAGGCAGGACACTGACACAAGAGTAGAAGCAGGAAGATTGCTTGGGTGTTGTGGCAGCTGTCCAGGTCAAGGGTGCTGGTTGGGTCAGACTAGATGGAAGTACTCTAGGTGAGGTAAGAAGTCATGTTTGGGATGGATTGATGTACTATGTATTTGATCAAGAATTATTTTTATTATGGTAAAAGAAGACACACCCAAACGTTGACCAATACAACTTCCATATTTCCAATTCATTGATTTTGATTACATTGCCCATGTTGTACCAACCGTGTGGTTATCCTTTTCCAAAATATTCCACCACTGTTAACATATATTCAATTTTTTAGAAACAAAAGCTTCATCTTCCCTCTTTCTTTTACTCTAGTAACCATATAATAATAATCTCTGGTTTCTGTATATTTGCATATTTCATATGTGATATTATACAGTATTTGTCATTTTTGCTCAGAATATTTCAAGGTTCATTCATGTTGTGGCATGTCTGTATCAGAACTTCATTTTTTTATGATTTCTTAATATTTTGTTGCATGATTATACCACATTCTGTTTATCCTTTTATCTGTTTTTGGACATGTTGATTGCTTCGTACTATCTACTTTTGATTCAAATGTATGGCTTCAAAAATAAGCACCTCAAGTCATTGAGGTGTTTTCTGTGTACAGTAAACACACCTATTTACCTTCCCAGCTAATACTGCCATGAACTGGAAACTTAGAGAAACCTTGATCTTCTTTTTGATACTAAAAATTAGAGTTATTATTTCCAAAGTACTATGTAAATGGAAGCATGCTGTATCTGTCTTATTTCACTCAGCAGATTCTTATGAGAGCCATACACGTTGCTACATGAATCAGCAATTTAATCTTTTGTTGCTCAGTAGTATTCCATTGTACAAGGGGTATTCAAAACATTTGTGCAAAAATGGAATTCAAAAATACTGTAGGCTTACCATGCACTTTTTGGAGTGCCCTTGTATGAACACAGGCCGCTACCAGGTTACTAATGAAATGCCTTCCTAACAGTCCCAAAGTCCGTAAGCTGAATTTGTAGGAGAGTTAGAAAAGGGGCATATGGTTTTTATTCAGCCTGGCTTTAGTGCCAGAAAAGCTTTGAGGCCTTTGCAGTGATTTAAAAGGTGCACATGCAGCAAGTGAAGGTAAGTATGCTGAAGAATGTGTTGCGAGTTGGGGCTGGTGCAGTAGTTTTAAAGGGAGGGCAAATTTGCTTTACATTAAAAGACACGTAGGAGTTGTCCATAAGTCAGAAATTGTTAACCTAGGGACAGCCTGTATACTGCAATTTGCTTATCTTCTCACCTATCGATGGCATTCCATTGATTTTTCATGTTTGCTCTATTAGGGGCCAAGCATTCATAATACAAAATTCAAGCATAATACAAGCATTCATAATACAAAATTCTTTGTATTTTCATCTCTCTTTGTGTGGTTTCATTTCTCTTTGGTAAATACATGTTAAGGGTAGAAGTGTTCAGCCACAGGGTAGGTATGTGCCCACACCTGTAGAAATCACTTAGCTTTTCCCAAGTGCTTGTCACATTTATCTCCCAACTCGTGCTCTCTGAGAATTGCAATTGTTTCTCATTCTCACCAGTTCTTGGTATTGCTAGTCTTTCCACTTCTAATATTTGCTTATAGAAGCCTTATTTTCTTTCCCATGACTTGCATGCCCAGCTAAAACCTGGATTTCCCAGAAGCCCTTGCAGACGGGTTGTTCGTGTGCTACGCAATTCTTCAATGGGAGTTTTTGTTCTTGGCATCTGGGGAAGCTTATTAATGGAGTGTAGACTCTTCTCTTCTGGATAGTGGTCTGGGGTAACACGTTCTCAAGAAGAGGCCTCTGCTCAGCACCACAGCATGGATGCAGGCTGGGGCTCTAAGGTGGCCTCTCCCTTGCCCTGGTGCCTTGCAGACATATGTGGAGGGTACAGGCAGGTCCTTGGTCTCCTCAGCTTCTTAAGTTATCTTTAATGGTTCATAGACCTCTTTGGGATTCTGGGAATTAATCTCTAACTGGAGGAGACAAACTTTGCCCAACCTCTTTTCCTATTCAGACTCCTGGCTCCACAGCCCTACCAGGCAGAGCCCCGAGTAGGCAGAGATTAAGCATTTTCTGGGCACACTGGAGGCTTCATGTGAATTGAAAATGAGCCATGTGGGTCCTGGACTTGCATACCCACAGAAAGTTAGCTCTGAGTGAGATCTAAGAAAGCCAAAGGCCATTTAAACATGTGACAGATTGTCATTCCCACAGGTAACACACCCCATGCATTTGTGACTTGCCAGTTTTCCACAGGGATAATTATCTCTGAATCATCTAGAGCCATTTATTGGCAGTGCCCAGAAGGGATATGACATTTCTAATCAAATAGAATTCACATTTTATATTCCTCATTTATAAGCTGCTTGTTGACCTAACTCACTCCCAAAGAATCTCATTAATAATTCTATCTTTTTTCCTTCTCCCTTCCCACTAGTGAGGACAAAGGGTCAAGGGAGTTACCATCAGCACACCTAGACATTTCTCACCACCACCTCATCTTTCTGGGAGCTGTCACATCATGGTCACACCGACAGTCTTATTCTCTAAGGAGACCACCTGGAACTGAGACCTTCTTTAAATACAAAGCCATGCTGCCTCCAACATGAAACACCGGTCTAGGCATTTTTTCTGTAAAAAAAGTTGGACTTGAAATGATTTAGGACCAACCTTTATGTTTTCTGTCATTGGAAACTACAAGTGTACATCTTGGGAAAATCCACCTGCAGAAGGGTGAAGGGAAGCCTGTGTTGGGTCTTGGCATCAGAGCCCCTGTCCAGTGATGTTTTCGAGCCCACAGGGGTGGCTGGGAGAACGTCAGTGGCTAATCAGAAGGGAATCTTGAGGAGTCTGCTCTGCTACCTGACAAGGGAATGAGAACGCAATGACAGACTGGGAGGATGAGAACCATTGGTTTTCGCGTGGCCCACAATTCCCGGCTCAGTGAATTGTGGCTCAAGGCAGCCATGGCAGCAGGCAACCTTCCAAATAAGCCATTCAGTGAGGTTCCTTAGAGCCCATTTGATCTTCACCAGCAGTTCCCCCATTGACTTGTTCATCCTGAGATACCTGCCTAGGTAGTCAGATACTGCTGTAGAGCTGAGAGAGGGTTGGAGTCTCCTTGGTGTTCAGGAGATATAAAAAGTTAAAAAATGTTGCTATAGAACCATAGATATCTTTATGAAACAAAAAACATCAAAATATAAAGGTATTGTTTCTCAACACTTCCTCCATGTAAGTCTATGCACTTCTGAAGGTAATGTTTTCATCTCTCGAACCCTTCCCTGAAGGACTGTGTACTCCTCAACTCAGCCACTTTGAAACAGCAGTTTTGGCATCCCTAAGGGAACTCAAATTGGGTCTGTTTTCAATGTTCTGAGTGTGGGGGAACAAAAATAAGCCTGAAAAGGCAAGATCAAAACTGGAGAGTGGATGGTGACAGGTTTTCCAGTGAAATTCTCATCAGTCAGCCCTTGCAACCCTTCAGGAGTGAGCAAGTGCATTGTTGTGATGGGGAATTCCTCAATACAACTATCATGGCCTTTATTGCACCAATGCAATTTAAATTTTCTTTTAAACTTCTTCCATAAACCACTGTGATCAGTTTTTGTCCTTTGAGAAAAATCTATCAAGACATTTCCATTGGAATCCCAGAAAATTGTCACTGTAACTTTATGAGCTGAGCTTTCTGTGCCTTAACTGAACTCTGCCCAGAACATCCCCAGGGAGCCGCTGCCTTGATTGAAGGCACCCTAATGACGCTCAGACAAGTGCATTGCTGAGAGAGCTTGTCTGGAGCCATCCACGATCGCAGAGGCATAACGTTAAGCATATTTTGTTGGGAATAAACCCATGCCCACATGAACTGGAATGCTAGCAGGAATGCTTTAGGACGTGCGCTTGTATGTTTGAGCATTTCTAACTCTAGAGAACTTTGATATTTTAGTCCAAAGTAGGTGGGCACATCTGCACAAATCCCTGCCACGTTTTGGACTAACGGTAGGAAGTAGGACAGTGATCGTATCAGTACAGAGATGGAGTCAGTATGATGCACTCATGTCCTGTTACTGCTAAAACAAATCACCACAAACTGACTGGTTTCAGACAACACATATTCTTTGAGTTGTTGAGGTCAAGTCTGAAGTGTGTCTCACAAGCTTAATTCGAGTATCAGCAGGGCTTAAGGAGACATTAGGGGAGAATCCATTTCCTTGCCTTTTATGGCTTCTGTGATCACTTTCATTCCACAGCCTGACTCGTGACCCCTTCCTCCGTATGCTGAGTATCTTCACATCTCTGACTCTGCTTCTGTCTCACATTGCCTTACATCCCTCTGAGCCTGACCTCTTCTGTCAACTCTGTGGATTGCATTGGGCCCACTCAGATAATCCAGGACAATCATCCCATCTCAATGTCTTTAATTTAATCACATCTGCAGTCTTTTGTTATATAAGGTATCATCAGTCCTCAGGATTAGGACCGAGCTATTGCAAGGGGCGGGAGGAGTCGGGCGTATGAGCCTGCCACACATCTAGAAAGACCCTGCACATCATTGGCTGACATGAGGAGCTGTGCTTTTATTTTGTATGCAGATGGTTAGATGCATGCACTCAGAAGGTGTAAAAAAAAGATAGAAGCCTGTGGGCTTTTGTATTAGTCTGGGTACTTTGGAGAAACAAATCCACAGCAACTCATGTATAAGAGAGTTTTCTGTAAAGAAAATGTGCATCACGAAAACATCCCAACCCAATGCTGCCCAAGCCCACAAGTCCAACATTAACCCATTGACCCAACACCAGTCCACAAAGTCCTCCACCTCACAAAACAGAGGCAGTGATGCCGACTGCAGGAGGAAAGCTGAGTCAGTGAACGAACAAGCATCTCAGCCCTGGCAGGGGTCTCCACACGGCTGCTCCAGCACCCAGGGCTGCATCGGGATAGGTGCATGCGGCTTCTCCTTGGGGATGCCTTGTAGGAAGTCAATCTTGCAAGCTGAAGCAGGGAACTGCTAAGGCAGCTGCACCCGGTGAAACCATCACAAAACAAGAGACCCGAGAGCTAGAAAGGCGAAGCTCACCACCCATTTATCCCTCCACCTTTCAATTAGCCCCACATGTGATTATCGGCCAGGCTGGCACAATTAACTAACTCAGCTTTTAATCCCCTATCTACTCGAAGGAGAAGAGAACTCCTTTCCTTTTATCTCCTCAGAAAAGGTATTAACAAGTTAAGGACTCAGAAACTTTGCGGAGCTTAAGCCCCCAAACAACTCAACCACCTCGCCCCTCTGCAGAAAAACAAACAAATAAATAAACCAAATTCACTGCCATAGGGCTGATTCTGACTCACAGCGAAGCTATAAGTGAGGGTAGAACTGCTTTGGGGCTTCCAAGGCTATCACTCGTTATGGAAGCAGAAAGCCTCCTCTTTCTCCTGAGGAGCAGCTTGTGGGATCAAACTGCTGACCTTGCAGTTAACAGCCCAATGCATAGCCCAGTATGTCTCTAGGACAGCTTAGTGGTGGTCTGATTATAAAATTTTCTGTAAGACATTTATCATTAGAGGTATTCCATGCGATTAAAACACAATAAATAAATAGGTGACTCCAACTCACGATGAACTAATGAATGAAATGTTGCCTGGTCCTCGGTCATTCTCATGTTAACTAGTATATTCACACCCATCTTTGTGGCTTTTGTGCCAACCCATCTCACCAAGGTGTGGGGTACCAGCCCCCACAACCGAATGGGTCCAAGGGGTGGTTGTGTAATTGAGGGGTAAATTAAGGATACATCAGGCAAGACAAAGCATGCAAGGGTTCACCTCCACTCATGACTTCAGGAGCCATATCCACGCAGAGAGAAGAGATTTCCAACACCAACCTTTATATCCTCAGGGCATGCAATCCCCCCAAATTATGGGCCACCACATAAGTAACAGAGTGGGCTTTACCCTAACCCTAAAGGTTCCCTAGTCATTGGAAGAGTAACCTAACACCAGTGCTGGAAGCAGGTAAGGGGGACTGGCTGTCTTCAGAGCCTAAGGAGCAGTAGGAACTGTCTGTTCCTATAGCTAAAGTGGCCCGCTATAGCAATCAGCCATGTGCTTGTAAGAGGTAACTTTAAGGCAGTACTATTATGGGAGGATATAGTGGGGAACATTATTAAATATGAGAATGTAATTGAGACTCATTTCCAACTCACAAGGGTGAAGGCCTCCCTCCATTCTGGAGACCCAGCCTGCCAAGCTTTTTAATATATGAGAATAAAGGATTCATCCATAGAGACTCTCTTCCCATTCTCTGTTTCCTACACCAAGGGTCTTGCTTACCCTTCTTTTCCCTCCACTTAACATGATAGCCTCTAGCAATTGTTTAAAGCAAGTCCTCGGTGTCCTGGGATCCGTGGTTCGCATGGACTCATTCATAGAATGAGATCCCAGGCTCTTCTTGCTCCTAGCTCCGCCGAAACCTGTTCACCGTGGGTGACCAAGCAAGTATCTGAGATAGCGGTGGCATAGCTCCCAGCATCACAGCAACATACAGACTACCACAGAACAAAATGCGTGGAGATAAGTGGTGGCATTAAAACAGAAACAAATACCCAGAGCAAGCCACTGGCTAGTTCTCTGTGTCTAGCTTCTCTAGAACGAGCCCTCTAGGACCGCTGCTTTCTATAGCAGTGAACAGGATGTGCTCCTGTCCTTTGCCAACTTACCTCCATTTTTAACTATTTTATGTGCCTATCAACAGTGGACCACAATCGAGTGATTTTAATCCCACAGTTAGAGTCACACAAGCTGAAGGGAAGATGTGTTGGCTCACGGTGGTCTTGGGTTTGACAGAATGAAATGTTTCCCGATCCTGCACCCTCTTCATGATCCTCACAACCATTGCTACCCTCAAGCTCAATAGTGTGCCTCTGTGCGCTTCTTCTCTTGTTTTGGCTGACCCTTTGCCCAACGCAAGGTCTTTTTCTAGCCATTAGTCTTTCCTAATGACAAGGTGTTGACAGTGAGACAATGGTTAAAGCTAACTGAAAGGTTGGCAGTTCAAGCCTACCCACTGATCCTTGGGAAAAGGATGAGTTCATCTGCTTTGGATAAGTTTGCTGTTGTTGTTTTTAGGTGCCATTGAGTAGGTTCTCACCTGTAGTGATCTTATGCACAACAGAACAAAACAGCGCCCAGGCTTGTACCATCCTCACAATTGGTCTTACGCTTGATCCCCTTGCTGCAGCCACTGTGCCAATCCATCTTCTCAAGGGCCTTCCCCCCTTCCCTTGATGCCCCTCTACCAAACATGATGTCCTTCTGCAGAGACTGGTGTCTCCTGACAGCATGTCCAAAATATGGAAGATGAAGTGTCACCATCCTTGCCTCTAATGAGTGCTCTGGCTAAACCACTTCCAAGACAGATTGGTTTTTCTTTATAGTCGTCTGTGGAACTTCTCCAGCACCACCATTCAAATGCATCATTTCTTCTTCGGTCTTCTTTGTTCAATGTCCGACTTTCACATGCATAGGAGGCGGTTGAAATGACCATGGCTTGGATTCGACATATTGTAGTCCTCAAAATAATGTCCTTGCTTTTAAGTATGCCAAAGAGGTGTTGTGCACAGTCAATAGAACACAAGTAAACATCTTCCCGATCTTCTCTGCTTAGAGCCAAGATCCATCTGACATCAGCAATGATGTCCCGTGTTCCACGTCCTCTTCTCAATATGGCCTGCACTGGCCGCTCCCTGTTAATGTACTTCTGCAACCATTGTTGGAGCTCGTCAGCAAAATTTTGGTTGCATGTGATATCACTGCAAAGATAACACCCTTAGAAGCTCTATTTGGGAACTTCTACTCTGTCCTATAGGCTCGCTTTGAGTTGGAATCAACTTGATGGCAATGTCCAAAGTAAGGCAGCCAAAATCGCACCATCCTTGCTTCAAAGGATGAACTGACTTGTTCATTCTCTGGCATTCCAGAAATGTTCAATAAGACTGAGTAAATCATGGGCTTAATTTGAATTGAGATTAATTTCACCAGGGTTAATTTAAATCATTACCGAGCCATGAGTATTTAAGGCAACATCATGATAAATGGAGAGAAGATTGAAACTGTCAAGGATTTAATTTTACTTGGATATAAATGAGCATTCATTCATGGAACCAGCAGTCAGGAAATCGTTGGGAAAGTCTGCTGCATGAGATCTCTAAAATGTGTTGAGAAGCAAAGCTGTCACCTGAAAACTAAGGAGCACCTGACTCGGGCCATGGTTTTATCAATCCCTCATATGCCTGTCAAACCTGGACAATGAATAAAGAAGACACAGGAGAATTGGCGTATTTAAATTAAGATGATGGCAAAGAATAAACGAATGCCCCACAGATGGCTAGAATGAACAAATCTACCTTAGGAGGACAGCCGGTGTGCTCCTCGGAGGTGAGGCTAGTGAGATATCTTGTCATGTACTTTGGACACATTTTCAAGAAGGACCTGTCCCTGGAGGAGGACATCATACTGGGCAAAGTAGAAAGTCAGCAAGAGAGAAGAAGACCTTCAACACGATTGGCTGGCAAAGTGTCGACAACAAGGGGCTCAATCACAGCAACGACTGTGCAATGGCTCAGGACCAGGCGGTGTTCTGTTCTTTTGTGCCTACGGTGACCCTGAGCCGGAAATGACTCATTGGCAACTAACACAACAGCAATGCGTGCTTCCTGCTCCTGTGTTTCTACAGCTGAAAAACATTTTTACTACCAGAAAAGGGGTTGTACTAAACCTTTAGCTCTTCTTAGTGTGTCAGGTTAGTCCCGTGGAGAGGGAGAAAGTGCGAGATGGAATCAGGGTCGAGTAGCCAGGAGTTCATTAAGAAAATGGATTATTTTCTCTGTGTAAATGTCTGGCATTCTTTAAAAAAAATTTTTTTTAACTCCTTATTGTGAATCTGGGTAACTATGGTTTATAAAATAGATCCTTTCTAGCATCTTCTTTTATCCCTGCCCCTCAATATAAACATGGCTCCCAAGAGAAGTGCTGAGTAAAGCCAAGGCCTTTGGCAAAGTTAAAGATGTGATGAGGGTCTAATGTCTCTCAGTGTATTTATCTGCCTAATATGGAAAGACACTGCACGACTAGTTGTGCTCACTGCCGGTACAAGTTGTGTCATTTAAACATTATTGAGAAGATGCTTGGTATGTGTATAAAGGAAGTTCAGAAAAAGTCATGTCTCTGTGCCCTTATTTAAAGCTGAGCAAACTGCTTTGAAATAATGTATTTGTTACTTTCTCTTTGCCATTCCCTGGCCTTGGGGCATTTTAAATGAAATCGCAAAAAAAACAACACACTTTTTTTGAGCAAATATGGATTTCGATACAATTATCTGCTGGGGTCTCTGATGCTGGAGTTGGGATCAGACCTGTTTATTCAGATTCGTTAAATTATACAGGCTCCCACAAGATGACAGCACCCACTAAAAGTGGGATAACAGTTTCCCACTAAGCCCCGAAGATGGAAAAATGTAGATGTCCTTTGGTTCATGAAAGGACTAAAGCACTCCAAAACCTGCTAATAGAGAGGTCATCCTTTCAAACCCACCAGCTGCTTGCTCCACAGGAGAAAGAAGAGGCTGTCAGCTTCTCTAAAGATCACAACCTTCGATACCCTGTGGAGCAGTTTAATTCTGTCCTACAGGGTCACCATGAGTCTGAATACATTCGATGGCAGTGGGTTTGGGTTTGGGTCCATCTCTAACTCCATGCAAATGCTAACCAATTTAAGCTATTGAGGGTACAGACCTGAAGTTGGAGGTGGGGTGGATTTCACAGAATGACAATTAGGGATAGATTTTCCCAAAGGAAAATCAGGAAACTCCTGGTGGGAGAGAACAGAGTTGGCCACCCTCAAAGCAGCCGGCACAGACCTGCTAATAAGAACAGGGTATTTAAGATTCACGCAGTTATGCAACTCTCCATACCTTTGAACTTCAATGGCAATGATTGCTCATAGGCTGTTTCTAGGTAAAAGAAAGAATCCTTTAATGATCAGACTTTGCCCAACAATCTCCATTTCAGAGTCTTCTGTGCTCCCCGCTGATCAGTTCAGAATAAAGAAAGTAGCTAAAAATGGACATGCCGTTGTCATAGCAACCCATGTGGGGAACATCTTCCTAATGGATTTGATTGAGGGGAAGCAGAGATTAGGAGCTGGAGAAAAACCCTTCAACTGAAGTTAACGATACGATCCCATTGGCAGCTCCAGATTGTATAGAAATGTCCACTCAAATGCCCAGTCCACACTTTGGCCTCTACCAAGTGTAGCACTAGCATCAAACTCAGTCTTGCTTCGTTAAAAGGCAGCTGGAGGTAGGTAGTCCAAGGACACTGGGAGAAGGCCTTGAAGAGCTAGACATTTTCCTGGCTTTGTGCATCATCAGGCTGCAAGTGTAGCTTTGGTCCATGTGGGTGCAGAATGAACTGTTCCATCCCCATCTCATCACAATGAGGACACCAGCGCCCACACCAGCAGGCTGGCCCTAGGGGTTTATCCACTGCCATCCAGTCTCTTTCAGCTGACAGCAACCCTGCAAGACGGGGAAGAATTCCTCTATAGGGTTCCCAAGACTAAATATTTATGAAAGCAGATAGCTTCACCTTTCTCCTTAGGAGTGGCTGGTAGATTTGTACCACTGAGCTTAACCCACTGTGCCATCAGAACTCCTTGTCCATCAAATTCATGCCAACACAGAGCAACCCAATAGGACATGGTAGAACTGCCCTGTGGGTTTCTGGTACTGTAACTGTTAACTGTTCATCGGAGTGAAAACTCTGTCTTTCTCCTGCAGAGCGGCTGGCGGTCTCAAACTGCCAACTTTGTGGATTGCAGCCCAACTCATAACCATTAAGCCACCAGGGCTCCAGGTGATAGGGAGTTGGATGCATTAATATAGGGAAGAGTGCTCCCTTTTGCTTGGAGGTCAACACTGGCAAAAGTAGGGAGGGGAAGTGTAGGGAGGGTGGGAGTTAATATTTCACAGATACATTTTTAATTGTTTACCTTGCTCTCAACCAGTCTCTCCAGATTCCACCACATCTGCCCACCACATCTGCTCACCTTGAATCAGAGGCCTCTTTGGGGGCTTCGAGAGCTGCTTCCCCCCACCCCCCATCCTCAGCTAGTCCCAGGCCGTGGTTCCTTCAGCTCCATTTGCACAGGAGCACCGCCCTCTTCTTTCCATCGCCCTTCTTTCTGAAGCGTGCCACCTCCTGCTAAGGTCCACCTCCACCTCGTGCCATGTGCTCCCAGGTTAGTTGTCTTGCCCGTGATAAGGGAGCGGAGTCGAGAGCCGTTTCCACGGAGATGAGAGTGGCTGAGAGCTCACCTGCATGTCTTCCAGAAAGGAGCATGTTCAGCGGTTCCCGCGAATCATATAATTACCCCTTACAGAGAATTTCAAAATGATACCCAAAGACACTTCCCATTCCACTAGACTGGCCCGTATCTCTGGAGGTAATCCAAATTTGGCTTTGGCCAGAGCCTGACAAAATGGTTCTGTAGTTAACCGTGAAGGAAAAAAACCAGTAAGCTCCTCCAATAAAATGGTGATAAAGAAGATTGTTCAGAGGAAAAGAATCCTCCCATATAATGAGCTAGCTTATTCATCAGCATGAATTAAAGCAGGTGTCACTGGGCCCCAGCTTGGACACAAATCAACGTAACAATAGCTAACTCCTGGGCACTCACTGGCATTGGTAAGGACTCACTGTGGTTTTAGGAGAAAGCACAGTTCTCATTAGCAACACAATAGATTATTTGAACAGGGCATGGAGATAATGGCTGGTTGTTTGGGCAAGCAGGGCAAAAAAAAACCATTGAAGAATCCCTGGATCCTTTCTTTCCATTTGCCCACGGACTTTATGAAGCCCCTCATATGAGGCCAGAGCCTAGCCAAGTGTGATGCGTAAGCAAAAATGTCAAAGATAATGTGTAGAGAAAGATTGTGTTGAAAACCAGTCAGCTTCAAGTTCAGAAAATCAGTGCACCAAAATACAATTACCCTGTTTGTTGCATTCAGAGGCTAAGCCCAACCGAATTCAGCCAGTGCCAGGCCCTGTGACTTCTGAGCAAATTTTCACTTCACATCACATGCATTTTAAAGGGATCCCAGAGTTAAAGCATGCAGCTAGCCAGCCACACAATGAAATGGGGAAGAACACCTGCAAGACAATGTAGGTGAAAATGTACTTGATCACGGCTGGGGGTAGGGATTTTCTCATCACAAAAGCAATGGTGGGCATTATAAGGGAAAGATCACCACTACTCTGTTGTGTTCTAAAAGCCTTACATCTGACTTTGACTGGCCCATGGAATATTGGCACCCTAGGAGTTAAGCTCATGAGATGTGCCCTCTACCAATGAGCTTGGTGAGAGTTTTGGCCTTGAGGGAAAGTTCTTAAAGGTAAGTGAGACCGATTCCAGTCACTGGAGTCTGTTTCTAGATTCTCTCTCTACATCAAGCCAGGCTCTCTGGATTCCACCAGCTGGGACCACACCGCTCTGCCCCCAGCACAACTGCTGTGACTTACATACCCTTTGCTGTGATGGCCTCCTCTGTGACAAAAGTACAGCAGGAAGCGTCCAAGGAAAGTTCTCATGGTTTTGTTTACATGTGCGGAAATGTTGCTGTATCTCTAAGGTTCCTTGTCCTGGGCAGTCACCACCCAAGTCTCTCAGGCTTCACCAATGGTCAGTATCCACCCTGGAACGCCCGTGCTTTGTTCGCTGGACATTTGAGAGCTAACTTTTGATTGCTGCGGGGTCACTGCTTAGAGTGCTGGAATGAGGATTCCGCGCTGCTCAGTGAGAAAGAGGAAGCCACTTCAAGAGATTGTTTGACGCCATGGCTACAACAATGGCCTGATTGTGAGGATGGCACCAGACTATGTTTTGTTCTGTTGTTCACAAGGGCACTATGAGTTGGAAGCAACTTGAAAGCACTTACCGGCAAGAGGGCTTTTTCTGGCAATCCTGGGGCTGGAAGGCCTGAGTCAAAGCTGGAAGGCTCAGCTTTGTTAGTTGGTGTCTCTGTGGTGGTGGGCCACCCACTCGTCCTCCTCCTCTGTGAAGTGGAGGTAATTACAGGACGCTTCTCAAGCGATTGTGAAGATTAAAACACAAGTGAACCTCTGGCCTCCAGAACTGTGAGAGAATCGATTTCTGTTGTCTTAAGCTGCCCAGTTTGGGGGACTTTCTTGGGGCCTCAGGAAGCTCATCAGAATTTGGGGTTCTTTGAGGCTCTGAGGGAGGACAGCTGCAATGCTCCCTCTTGGTGGGGGAAGGGCAGCAGTGACTGTGAGGACTGGAGAGGCCTGTGGGCTGTGCAGGCCACAGTGCACTTTGGCTCACTCACAACACAGTGACAGCAGTCTTCCTCTCCATCACACCCCGCTTTCTGCACGGGCAGCTCTGGTATCATTGCAAACACATGAGCAAGCCTTTTTCTTGCACTAACCCCCATACCAAACCCATCGACATCGAGTGGATTCTAACTCATCATGACCCTACAGGAGAGAGTGGAAGTGCCCCACAGGGTGAGTGCTACGTCTTTCTCCTGCGGAGCTGATGGAGGGTTGGAACTGCCAACCTTGAGTAAGGAGCCGAGTGTTTTGACTCCTGTGCCAACAGGGCTGCTTCTTGCACGGCAGCCCCAAACCAACCCGACTGCCATGGCGTTGATGTGACTCGATAGGTCAGAGCAGAATTGCCCCATAGAGTTCCCAAGCCTGTCTTCTTCATCGTGCTTAACCCCTGTGCCACCGACGCTCCTTCTTCCACAATAGTAAGGCTACTCGGACCCAGACTGACTCACCTACACATGCCCCGTAAAGACACACTTGGGAACGGCGCTCACTCACCGCCCAGGGCCTGCCTGCCCACATTCCCATTTCTTTCTAAAATGCTCACCAATTCAGACACTGTGTGTTGTTGTTGTCAGGTATTAGGATAAAAACAGCTGCAACCGAGGACAGTTGTAACTTTCCAAATAAACTTTCAGACCCATTTGAGGTCACATTTTCCCCTAAATGTAGAGGGACAGGACCTAAGACTTCACACTCGTCTCTCAGAGACCACAAAGCAGAAGACCACAAAGACGAGGGAAGAGAGTGCTGCCTCCCATCGATTTACAGTCGGCATTTGAGCAGTGCAGAGCACATTCAATGTCCATTCGGAGAGCAGTGGAAAGAGATCGTTTCCTTTCTACATCTGGAACAGAGTCAGAGTTTACATCTCTCCCTCCAGATCTTGGAGAAGCTCTGCCCTCTGCCATGAGAAGGACCTGCCGGAAGATCTGCCCCCCAGACCGGTTTTGCTGTGTGCCCCCTCACGGCAGCTGGAGAACATTGTGCTGAGACCAGGCATTTCGTGATACGTCTTCTCTAGTTATAGTTCTCGCCTCCGGGTAATTGGTGGATAAATGTAGCACCCAATGTGCTGATGGTAGAGGGAATGCAGCCCCGAAGAAAAGGAGGAAACCGGATCTGGTCCAGGGCCTGTCGCTGTCCATGGTACTTATGATTTGGGCATGTGCGAACCACACCACAGTGGGAGCAGCCAATGCTTCCCCACAGAGCAGGAGGCCCAGAATATATTTTCCCGTCTCCTTGGAATTCAGTACCACTCTGCCCAACCTCTTCCTTCACACTACTGACAAGAGGGAAGGTCGACTAGATATGTGTGTGTGAAAACACATTTATGAATATGTAATGTAAAATGGTACAGATGTGGGATGATTACACACAGGTTTTGTGACTGCCTTTCCCACTTAGTTCATTGTAATCATTTACATGCCACACTACAGACCAGTGATTTTTCAGTCACGCCTGTGCTGTCAGTTAAATCTCCCTTCCCTGGTGTGTCTGGGCCATAATGAATTTGTTTCTGATGATGGAGATGTAGGTTGCTGCTAGCTTGCAGCTGTTACAAATAATGCTTGAAATAAACTTCCTTACGCTTGATGTTTTCTTTAGAATATATTTGAAAATAGGTCCTTAGCAGGTATAAAAACCAAACCCACTGCCCTCAAGTCAACTTCAACTCATAGTGATGCTATATCGGAGAGAGGAGAACTGCTCCTTAGGGCTTCCAAGACTACATTTTCACGGGATCAGACAGCCTCATCGTTCTGCTAAGGTGGCTGGCTGGTCCCTGTGCCACCGGGACCCCTTACCAAGTGTAGGCATTAGGAAGTCCTGTTATGGAGCTTAGTTTCCTACATTAGTGGGGGCCCACCTCCACAATTTCTCAGCTCCTTGCAGGAAAGACCTCTTCTTTCTTGACCCTGTTGCATCTCTAGCAGCTGATTCACAACCACCAATTGCCTTTGAAGTGAGTCCAACTCATGGTACCCAGTGTGTGTCAGTAGAATGAAGCTCTACTGGGACTCTTTGATGGCTAGTCTTTCAGAACTACAAGAGTTAGCCCAAAACTATTGCTGCAAAATCACAGACACCGCATTCAACAAAACTGTCAAACCGCGGATCTACTGTTTCTCAGCAGAGCCTCCAGCTAGGTCTCTACATCTGGGAAAGTAGTGCTTCCTTCTCACTAGTCTCTCCTGGAGAATTCACTTGTTGGCTTTCACTGTGACAAAATGGCAGTTTGGGTGTCCTAAAGGGAGAGATTTAGTTCCTTTTTGCTTTGTGCTGTTTGGGACAGATATCTCTTTGTATTAAAGTATTTTAAAACCATTTTCTTGACATATAATCTACATACAGTTCAATGGCTCAAATAGATCAAAAAGAGTTATTACCACAATCAAGTTTGAAACATTTTCTTCATTCTTGCATCCATTGTTATTAGCCCCTCTTGCCACCACCACCCCTCCTCCCAGCAACCTTCCATGTCATAACCCTTGGAAATTATTGATCTAGTTGCTGTTTCTATATATTTACTTATCCTGGATTTCACATAAATAAAATGAAGAAAAACATAGTAGCAGCAATAAAATAAAACACAGAAAAACCTCATCCCAAAAGGAAGCAGAAAGTAGTAAAAACTAGAACAAATTTAAAAAGGGAAAACAAGTGGTAAGATGTTAAAATAAACCTAACTGTATCTGGCATACTTACTTTTCAATGCGCTCTGCCTGTGGACAAGACTGTCCACATACTTGGTTCATGGGCTGAGGGGATTCAATGGAAGCTTAATCCACATGGAGATGATACAAATGGATTTTGAGCGCTCCCTGTCATTCTTAGCCTTCTGCAAACAGTGTTCAGAATTTAAGCTCTAATGCCACCCCCTCCTCTGGCCTTGGTTTCTCCTATTTGAAGTCCTTGGATGACAGACTGATACGCTTCTTTTGTGTGGAGTTAGTTGGCACTTCACTTAGATGGTTGCTTACTTTCTGGTAACGGGGCACCATTTGGTTTCTTCACTGCACTTTGTTGCAGTGCTCCGTCTTCAGTGACCACTTCATGAGGGCAAGTGTCAAGCAGGGCCACATAATAAGATCAATTGTTCTTAGGCTTATGATTAAGTGATAGCTCAAAATCCATTCATAAATCTAGTGGATATATAATGTGTGTGTATATTTGTATACATATATACATATACAGATATGCATATATCCCTAGTCCTCTTCAAAGGCAGCATTATTAGGTTCTTGGAAATAATTTGAGTACCATGCAAGGATCATTTGGTAATTCTATTAATAATGTCCTTAATCTAACCAATGTTATAGAATTTAAAATACAGTGACCCCTCACCACTTCGCGCTTCGACTTCCGCGGCTTCACTTTATCATGGTTTTTGCGTTAACAGCACATGCTCTGTCATTACTGCCACTGATTGGCTCATACTGTACACGCTTGATGCCATAAATAATATAATAAATAATAAATGATAATTGTAACATCCAAAATGTTTTACTGTATTTTCCCTTTTTCGTTTAATAAATTGGGTAATACGAGTGTAATGGTGACTAAAGGGTGTTTTTTCATGTCCTCTATGCTCTAACTATGAAAATATTTGATTTACAAATAAGGAATCCTACTTCACGGAATTTCATTTATCACAGTAGGGTCTAGAACCGATTAACCGCGATAAATGAGGGTTCACTGTACTCATGTGGAAGGGAATATGTACACATATAGGAAAACCAATTGGACTAACATACATGTAATGTTTCCTTATCCAGGTTAAAAATATAAGCGATGGAACACTGCTTAAGAGAACAACGGGAGTTATACACAAGGCAAACATTTTTATAATGTTCATTCATTAAGGCAGAACCATGCCGGCTTAACTGATGCATGTCACTCAGAGCAAGGAAAATATGGAAGTGGCAAATGTATGTCGGTCTTAGGTTGCTAATTCTTGGGCAAGCGAGAAAGCAAGAGTTTTGACCCAAAGCCCAATGACTCCAAAGTCCAGGACATTGGCATAGCAGTCATCTGCTTCCTCCCACCCTAGGGTGTTTCAGCTTTAAGTCCAACAGCATTGTAGGAGAGTCTATTAAATGGGGTAACTGTGAGATAGGGCAGTGTGACAGGAACTATTTGGCCCTCTTCCATTGCCTGCTAAATGACAAAGTGGCCCCATCTGAGGTGGGGCCTCCTCTGAAGAAGTGGGTCTTTTAGATGTATAAATAAGGGAGTGACAAATAGTTCCTAAGCATTGGACAGACACACTGTAACATTGATTGGGAGACCATATTAAACAATTACCTGATGTGAGGACAAATGCCATACTCTGGCTTGGTGCTTATCATGATAGCAGTGACCTCATATACTATTTGACCTTTTGTAATCGACTAAGTTCACTGAACATAAAGTTGTCCAGACCCATCTATGTCTTAAGGAACTTTGTGATTCATCAATGTTTTTAAAAGATGTATGGTATTCCCTTGGGTGTATGTACCAACGTTTCTTTATCCAATATTCTATTGATGGGCTTTGGGGCTGTTTCCAACTTCCTGCTGTTGTGACCAGTGCTTCGATGAAACATGGGAGTGCATACGTCTGTTCATGGTATGGCTCTTACTTCTTTAGGGTCTATACCTCGCCGTGTTGGTCGTGTGGCATTCTTCTTCCCGTTGTTTGAGGTATTCCATGTGACTCTTCACAGTGGTCGTACATGTTTACAGATCCATCATCGGTGGGTCGGAGTTTCCATCTCTCCACATCCTCCCCAGCATTTGTTGCTTCCTGTTTTCTGAGATGGGTTATTGTTGTCGGGGTGAGGGGTATATCATCATTATTTCGACCTGTATGATCATGAGCATTTTTTCATGTGTCTGCTAGCCATTTGAAGGTCTTTATCGGTGAATTGGGTATTCGTGCCCGTTGCTTCCTTTTTAAATTTGGTTATTTGCTTTTCTTCTTATTGAGGTGTTACAGTATTCCATAGATTTTAGAGATTATTTCCTTGTCCATTGTATCATTGCTGAAAGATTTTCTCAGACCATGGGCTCTCTTTCTACTCTTTTGCTAAAGTCTGCCTTTTGATGACCATAAGTGTCTTATTTTCAGTAGGTCCCAGTCACCTGCTTTGTCTTCTATTGTATGCTGGACAGAATTTTTAAGTTCAAAATAGTTCCTCCTAAGAACATGGAAGAATTAGTTCATTATCTTATTTTACTGATTAGAAGTTAGATGCCAGTTGGATGTTTTCTCCCATTATGTGTATTGTTTTTTCTGTAAAGTTTTACCCCTTTGTCTTTGAGACAAATCCAACTCACAGTGATATAGAATAAATTAGAATTGCAACTTAGGGTTTCAGAGAGTGTCTAATGTTTACAGGAGCAGACAGTCTCCGGTTTCTCCTGAGAAGCTTCTGGTACCTTTGAACTTCTGACCCTGAGGTTAGCCGCCCAATACTTATCCCACAGCACCACCAGAGCTCCTTTCTGTAACCTCCTAAGGACGATCTTTATCCCCATCACGGTACACTTAGCTGCTGGGACGCTTCCCATTTTGTGGGTAGCAATCCGTAAGTTCTTTTGCTCCTGAGAACATGCCTTTTCCAATCTGAGAAATTGTCTCCCATTTTCGAGTGTTTTCCTTTCGTCACAAGGATGTCTGGGCTTCTCGATCTCTCCCTGGCGCTTTGAACTTGACTTTCAAGCTTCCTTTCATCTTTCCTTTCCTTTGTGATCTGTGGCATTATGTGTCAGGCTGCTAATCACAGGGTCTGTCATTTAAACCCAGCGGCCACTCCATAGGAGAAACATGAGGCCTTTGCTCCTGTAAAGATTCACAGCCACACGGGCAGGTCTGCTCTGTCCCGTAGGGTCACTGTGAGTTGGCATCAACCCCATGGCAGTGAGTTTGCTTGGGTTTGGTGTTTAGTTGGATATTCAATCGTATCATTTTTGTACTCCTCCCACCCCACCTTTGATTCACCTTTCTGATGGAAAATTTAAAGCTCTTACATGCTGGCATAAATAAGTTTCTTTTTTTGTTTTGTTTTGTGTGTGTGTGTATGTGTATGTGTGTAGTACTTAGGTACAACTGATGGTTAACACATCAACATATAACAGAAAACTTGAAGGTTTGAGTTCAACCAAAAGTTACACAGAAGAAAGACCTGATAATTTTTTTCTGACCACCAGTCAGGAAAAATGGATTTGAATGATGGTGCTGACAAAGAATATGGAAAGTACTGTGGACTACCAAAAGAACAAACAAATCTGTCTTGGAAGAAGTGTACTCAGAATGCTCCTTTGAATCAAGGATGGTGAGACTTTGGCTCACATACTTTGGATATGTTAGCAGAAGAGTCCAGTCCCTGGCGAAGGACATCAAGCTTGGTAAAGTAGTGGGTCAGTGAAACAGGAGAATATGTTCAACAACATGGACTGACACAGTGGCTCAAACATAAGAGCAATTGTGAGGCTGGCACAGGGCCGGTAGTGTTTTGTTCAGTTGTACATAGGGCTCCGTGGGTCAGAACTGACTCAACAGCACCTAACAACAAAAAGCATAGGGCACCCTTCCACTCTGTTACACATCGGGTGCCATGGTTCCAAGTCCACAGCGCGCGCACACACACACACACACACACACACACACACACACACGCATGTGTGTGTGTGTGTGTAAGTGAAACAGTGCTGTGAAAAGTCCTCCTTGACCCTATTGTGGTATTGTTGTGCTGCTAACCTCAAGGTCATTAGTTCAAGCCCACCAACCAGTTTGAAGGAGAAAGACAGTGCTGTCTCCTCTAAGATTGGCAGTCTTAGAACCACAACATAGGATGACTATGAGTCTGAACTGACTGGAGGGCAGTGGGTTTCTGATGAGCTGTACTCTAAAAGGCCTTCTAAAGACTGAATCAATAGCACTCATCAGAGATGCAAGTTATGTTTGGGGAAATTTTTATCCTAGTGAAATGCTTGTTGTTCCAAATCTAGTTCATCCAATTTCTCCAGGACACAGCACATGCTATTTATCTTCATTCGCTTCATTAAACAAAACAAAGTCCCCACCTTTGCTGTGTCCTCAAATGACTACCACTGTTATTGAGAAAAATGATTTCAGAAAGGCCCCAGCAAAAGGCAGGGAGAAAATGAGTTTCATCGGGATGTAATCTGGAGAGACTATCATTTTAAGGCAAGATACTCTTTCCTTATAATTGGGCAAAGCAGGGTTGCTTTCTAGAAAGTCTGCTATCGTAGCTGTTATGTGGTGGGCTGTGATCCACAAGGTCTTCAGTGAAATCACAAGGCTCTCCATAGGAGAAAGATGATGCTTTCTACTTCCATAAAGAGTCATAGCTTTGGAAAACCCACAGGGCACTTCTACTCTACCCTATAGGGTTGCCATGAATCATAATTGATTCAATGGCTATGGGTTTGAGTGATTTATCATTGTCATTGAGTATAAATGTAGAAGGCATAGACTCCGTAGTAAATGATTAGCATCTGGCTTGTAAATCATGAGACTCACTCTGATCAGGAGTGAAATGCCAAGCTCAATGCTCACAATCAAGAACTTGTAGACCTCCCCTCCTCTCTCACTTCCTCCACTCCTTCTGCTCTTGCCCACAGCTTCACAACAGAAAGCATGACTTCCATGTAGCCTTGAAAACATCATCTCAGCCTCCTTTCTTTGTTGTGGTCCCTGGGAATGCTTGTCCTTCAGATGTTTATAAGGCTGGTGCCCCCTCATCCCAAAGGTCAGCTTCAGACAGGACTTTTCTGGCCACCCTAAAAGGTCCCCACATCAATCACACCTGGCTTACAGTCTTCACAGCACTCATCTCTGTGTGAAATATTATAGTTGTCATTTATTTGCCTCGCTAGTACCTGAGTTCCCCATTCAGCTCTCAGCCCCATGAGAGCAGTGACAGTTAGAGCTCAGCCCAGGGCCTGACCCCAAGACTCATGCCTGGCATACTGCTGAGTACCCTCGCCTTCAGAGCCCAGGTCTTTCAGCTGATCTAGAGAGCCTGGGGATGGGTCAGTGGCCTGTAATGGGACAGCATAACATGACATTTCCTCCAGTGATGCCTGCCTTATTATAGAATCTCTCCTGTGAGTGTGGGTGGGTCCTCTGATTTGTTGTAGCCATTAGAATAGGTCAAAGACTATGTGATGTGCAGTAGTTATAGAATCTGGTGCCAACTGGCAAAGGAGTGAAGTCTAGACTGTCAATCAAGTCGCAACTTGATGACCTCATTTGGGGGCACAAAGGAGATAAATAGCTCACTGGAGGCCAGGCACACTCTCTCTGCTTCATCTTTCCTGCTGACAAGACAGATGGAGCTATGCTAGAGCTCTGGAGCTGGAGAAGCCATGTAGAGACCCACACCAGCGCTAAGATCCTTCCACCATCACTAGATCCACAAGACTTTCTACCCATTGGCAACAGATCTTCCTGCATTCAGCATCATTGCATGGCTGCGTAAGTCTGAACAGGAATTTATGGGCTAATATCGACTTATGGGGTAACATCAGATTTATGGACTTGATCTGGGCTGGGCTGGGATGTTTTCTTAATGTACAATTGCTCTTTGATATAAAGTTCCTTCTTACACACATTTGAGTGTCTATGCATTTGTTTCTGTGGTCAACCCAGACTAACACAGGATGCCATTCCCATGCTTATGATATAACTATTCCAGTTATTGTTCACTTTATCCCAACTCATGGCAACCAGACCAGAACTATGCTCTGTAGGGGCTTCAGTGATGATGTTTTAGAAGTGTGTCACCAGAGCTTTCTTTTGAGGTGTCTCAGTTAGTAGCCAGGTGCATTACCTGTTTGCACCACCCAGGAATTCCACTATATATAAGATATATACATAGTGTAATATATATGTGTATAAACAAAATATTATATGTATAATTAAATCTACATCTATAAAAGCCCTGGGGGTGCTATCTGTTAAGCATTGGATTACTAACCAAAACCTTGACTCTTCAAACCCACCAGCTCTTCTGAGGGACAAAGATGGTGCCATCTGCTCCTGTAAAGATGGACTGCCTCAGGAACCCCCTGCAGGATCTCTGTCGTCAGAATGGACTCAATGGCAGTGAGCGTGTGCGTGCGTGCGTGTGTGTGTGTGTGTGTGTGTGTGTGTGTTGTTGGGTGCCATCGAGTTGATTCCCACTCATAGGCGACATATATAGAACTTCGAGCAGATTCCCTGTCTTGCTTCTGGGTTTTGCCCTGCCTGTGGGGAAAGCCACATGACAGCAAACATAGCAGTCCCACAGCCACAAGGAGCCGAGTTCTGCTCACAGTTGGGCAAACGTGAAAGAAGCGTTGAGCTTCAATGAGATCCAGCCCAGACAAGACCTTGACCGTGGCCTGGTTGACAGTAGTGTGCAGAGGCTCCTGCACCCACAGAAATCCAGACAACAGCTGCGGTTTCATCCGCTCAGTGTCTAGTCACTGGTCAGGCAGGCACGGACCTAAAGCAATACCCGGACCCAGTCACCCAGAAGCCGGAATCCCTCATCCTTGCCCCTCTTTTCTCAACTTCAATAGGTTTTATAGTTTTTTGGATCACCAATTTAAACATCGAAAAAGGAAAGAAGGGTTTTGTTTTGTTTGGGTAATGGGTTCGTGTGATGGCACTGGTATATGTGTGCCTCCTCCCGCCTTTTTCATTTCAGTCTAGATTCACTCCTCCTGCTGCCAACTGGGTGAAGTCCTGCTGGTCAGCTTGTAACCTTTAGATGCTCAATGATTAATTGTAATTCTGTGCTAGTACAGACAGCAGTGAACACGAGGAGAAAGGGGATTCGTCACTGGCATTAGAAATGGAAACGAGCAGCTATGGCTAATGCTTTGCACAGACTAAACTAATTTTATGGGGGTTGCATATTACAGTTTAAACGAAACACAGGGATCAAATTTCATGCCATAGCATGGCTGAAAATCAAATGAGCAGATGTAGCATTTGCCTCCTGGTTCAGGTTAATATAGCACATAATAGAGTCTCCTGACCACACCAACCGCCACGAGAGGACTTCGTTTATCGGCCATCTGTAAATAAATTTTGCTTGTTATGAAAGCTGCTTCAGAACATTTTCAGAAATAGATGGCAAGGCGACAGCACATGCAGTCCAAGACGTGATGTCTGAACTCCAATACTCAAGGGCAGCACGTGCACATGCGGTATGTGTGCCTAGAAATCATCTGGCTCATTGTTGCTTTCTAGGCAAAAGGAAAATAGAAGATGAACTAAGTATGAAAATTCCCTCTGGGAGCACACCGAACACCCTCGGTTCATAACATGAAGACCATTGTGCACACGTTGATTCCTTAGACCACTGCCTTCAAGATGGCTCTGCCCATGGTGACCCTCGAGGCCAGAGTAGAGCTGCTACCATCGTCCCTATGAGAGCAGACTGCCTTGTCTTTCACCCACGGAGCAACAGGTGCGTTCGAACTGACAGTCTTTTGGTTGGCAGTCAAGCACTTAACTATGGTACCAACAACCAAACCTAACCAACCCCCCTACCATGGAGCTGATCCTGATTCATCTTCCTCCCACGAGTTTGAACCGCCAGTCTTGCAGTTAGCAACCCCATACCTAACCCACAATACCACCAGGGCATCATAAACACATAGGAACACTTACTGGTGACTTTGACAAATTGTCAGAGGCTGGATGTGCGCTAGCTAGGAATGAGAAACGCCTGAGGGCTCCTTTTTGGGGCGGCTCCCACACTTTTGTGGACTATTTACAGCTGCTTTGGGGCTTCACCAGTAAGAAAAGGCCCCTGAATCCAAGATGTTTGTTCTTGATTTTTTCTTTTTCACAGATCCTACCAGCGTCAGTTTAAAGGAGCTGATCTTGAGGTGCAGGTTTCTGTTCAGGATTGAATGAGCCACTAGTTTGGCCGCTTTCACTTTTCTGTTGGGTTCCAGGAACAGGAAGACACCATCCAGACTTCAGGGCAGCATGATGCTAAGTCACGAGCATGCCCAGGCGAGAATCTCCCTTTTGTTTCCTGCTAGGTCTGAGTTCCACGCTGGTGGGGTTTGTAGGAAATATGGGGGTGGGGAATCTGCAAGCAGTGACAGAGAATGACTGAAGGGCAGTTAGAAGGTTGTGTCTACATGATGTGACTCAGAATCCTACAGTTAAGGGAAACACATAAGGATAAGCCTCCCTATGCTTCCTGCTACCCTGAACCACAATTGCTGTGCTGAGCCCCTAAGCACGCACCCTCACACCACCTAGCCTATCCCCCCGAAGGACTGAATAGCTTTCATTCCGTGTTAATTTTCTCGCAACCTTTATACTTCTACGACATCTGTGTAGAGCCTTGGAGACAATGTTGGGCAAGCTTTGGACTGCTAACTGCAAGGTTTTCCATTCAAACCCACCAGCCTCTCCCTGGAAGAAAGATGAGCCTGTTTGCTCCTGTGCAGATTTACAGTCCTGGAAACCCTAATTAGGGTCGCAGTGAGCCTGAATCCACTCGATGGCCATGGGTTTGGTTTTGGGTGAGCGCCTTATGTGTACACATCTAAACAAATACTTTTGCATGGTTTTATGTTTTATAGAAATGAACCATTTGCATGGGAAGAGCAGCCGTTTACTGCTTCGCATTACAGTTGTAGGAATCAGCCCACGCCAATGCCTGTGGCTTTAGTTCATTATTTTCCTGATTGAACAGAATTACAAGTCACGAGCATCTCACAGCTTGTTTCTCTCTAGTCACTTCTTTATAGAGGGAGCTTGAGGATGCTAAAAAGGCCCCATGCTTTCCAGCGAGCCTTTGGTGGATCGATCCAGATTGCGGCAGTTGGAGTTGGCTGCGTGGCAGTGGGCTTGGGTTGGGTCATGGTGTAGTATTATCAGTTGTTGCTTCTGAATGTTTTCAGGGCTTCCAGAAATTGCCCAGCTGCTGAGTTCCACTTGTCTCTTACCCGTCCACTAGCAGACTGTTGATTCTGGTGCACAGTGACCTTACAGGGCAGGGTTGAACTGCTCCTGTGGACTGTGAGTTTCCAAGGCTGTGACTTCTGTGGACACAGACTTCTTCTTCTTCTTTGTTTTTTAAAGATCATTTTATTGTGGGGGGGGGGAACTCTTTAAAAAATCCATACATCAGCTCTTACGACACTCCACACATCAATTGTTCAAGAATATTTTTATATATGTTGTCATCATCATTTTCTAAACAATTACTTTCTATTTGATCCCTTGGTATCAACTCTTTTTGTTCCTTATTTCCCCCACCCTTCCACCCTTGTGAACCCTTGATAAATTATAATTTATTATTATTTTCATGTCTTACACCAACTGCTGTCTCCCCCCACCCACGTTTCTGTTGTTTGTCTGCCTCGGGTGGTATTGGAGTTATGCACTGATCATTGCACTTGGATCCCCCTTCCTCCCCTCATCTACCCCGTACCCTTCTGGCATCGCTACTCCCATTTCTGTTCTTGAGGGGTTCTAACGAAGGAATTGGAACAAACCTAAGAACCTTGGCAGAGGGAATACATAGGCTAACTGAAATTGGGAAGGGTACAGCACACAGATGAAGCTGAAACTTACAAGTGGGATATACTAAGGATAAAACACCAGTGTGCGTCTAATGACTTCACCAAGAGAACAAGAGAACCCACAGACTGAGAGAGAATTTTTAGCAATGACACTACAGACAAAGGGCTTATTACTAAAATCTACAATACCATCCTAGCCTGCAAAAAGAAGAAAACAGTTAACCCCCTGAGGAAGTGGGCAAAAGACCTAAACAGAAGTTTCACTTGGGAGGAAAACTGAATGGCCAATAAACCTATGAGAAAAATGCTCCCGATCATTAGCCATCAGAGAAATGCAAATTAAAGCAACCATGAAATGCCACCTAACACCCTTGACGATAGCCCAAATCAGAAAACCAGAGAGCAAGAAATGGAGGGGATGTGGCAAGGTGGTCACGTAGATACGTACAGCCTCTGTGGAAAGCAATCTGGTGATACTTAAAGAAAATGGAAATTGATCTACCTTATGACCCAGCCATCCCTCTACTGGACATATACTCAGAAGAGATAAGAAATAAAATACTGCCAGTCGCCTGAGCTCCAATGTTTGTTGTGGTGCAATTCACAATAGCAAAGAATTGGAAACAACCTAAATTTCCATCAATAGAAGAGTGGATTAGAAAACTCTGGCACATACGCACAATGGAGTACTATGCATCCCTAAAAATCCCTGATTGCATGAAGCACATTGTCTCTTGGGAATAATTGGAGCCAACAACAGCTCAAGACATGATGACCCCTCGCTGGAGCATGCCTCGACAGAGGAAAGTACTGGAGACACACAGCAGGGAGTGAGTCTGGTCTGACCCCTGCACAGTGGGGCAAACCAAGAAGGGAACATAACAGATCAGCAACTGGAGCAAAGCTAAGCCACAAAGCCCCCTGAGGACCCGCCCCCCCCAAACAGACTTCAGGCAGTTCTCAGAACCCCCCAGGACCAATGGGGAGATAGTCATAAAGGTCAGCGAACAGACCTGGGATTACGTATGCTTTTTGCTTTTGTGCTAGATTTTAAATTTTTTTATTTGATCTTTTGTTTTCTTTTTGTTTTGTCTCCATTATTGTTGTTTTGCCTACCTATATAAGATAGGCATGGGAAGCAAGCCCAAGGAGGAGGCAATGGAACCGACCATTCCAGGAGGACTTGGTAGGAGGAGGAGGCTGGGGAGCTGTGAGCAAACAACGCCACAGACAGGGGAACAACTAGGGAATAAAAATGAACAACGAGAAGGACGTAGAGATCCTGGTGGTGTTGAAGCCACAGCAATCTAGCTGAGAGGGATTACTAAGAGGATGCAGATTTCTGATAAACAGCTGGTGGGTTCAAACCTCTCACTTTCCAGCTAGCAGGAGAGAGCTTAACCACTGGGCCACCAAGGCATCTTCATGTTCCCTAGGTAAAAACAATTAAAATAGATTTTATGCTAGTTCTAACAAAACACTGAATTGATTTTTTTCATACAATAATGTTCAATCTCTGCTTTGGCAAAAGGTATACGCACAGAGCAAGGTAAAGACTGGCTCGTTAGTCAGCCTTCCTAGAAGAAAATATGAGAAGATAGGGAAGAGACAGAGAAAGGGGAGTTCCCACCTGCCACTGTGGGTGCACTTGGGAAAGTTCACCCCTGCTAGTTAACTGTTGTCAAGCTGTCGTGGCGGTCCTAAACACAACCATCTTATATTAGTATAGTAGTGTGGGTGAAAGTTTATGGAGCATATTAGCTTTCCAGTCAACAATTTATAGAGTTATTTTGTTTCATGATGTTGGTCCCAATCCTCTTAATATGACAGCACTCTTCTGGGATCCCTATCTCCGTTTGTCCTTCTGCACTGCCCCTTCCTGCCTCTCAGCTTTCTTTTTGGGCGGATGCTGCTTTTTGTCCTATGTGGTTCTGAAGATTGGGTTCCTCAAGAGTTGTGGCGACACCTTCAGGAGCCCCTGGTTGTGAGCATTTCCCTCGTTTTCATGGACTCTCTACTTTGCCAAACTTGATATCTTTTGCTAGCAGTTGGTTTTTCCCCATGATGTGTCCAAAGGAAGTGAACTGAAGTCTTGCCTCCTTGTTACTAACAAACATTCTGGTTGTATCTCGTCAGAGATGGGTTTGTTTGTAGGCGTTGTTTTTACATGTTTCATATTCTCAGGTTCACATTTGGTATTGTCCTCCCCTTCTGTCTGTGAATGTGCTTTTCCAGCACAACTCGACGTTCCTTCAGGACTGTTTGCTTCATGCTTCAGAAAGCAAGACAGAGCATCTTCACTGCCAGGAGATAGAGAGTGGACGGGTTTGTCAGAGAGACTCCCACCTGCTCTCAGTGGGTCTGGCCTGGTGGGGCTTCCCCTGCAGCTCATTTCTTCTCTGGACTCCCCCCAAGATGTTTTGGATTGGACTAGGTTTCAATATGGCCTGCCTTGGCGAGCTGCTCTGCTTCCCGGGTGGAATTGCGTGATACAGGTTCTGAGTGAGAATAATGATATGTTCTCGAATTCAGTTACCATTCTTTCCAATGTTATCCATGATTTGCTATGATTCACACAGTGTCTCCCGCTCTCCATGGTTACATTATCATAGAAAAAGAGGTTTGGGTGGAGGAGGGAGGGGGAAAAAGAGGAGCTGATATCAAGGGCTCAAGTAGAAAGAAAATGTTTTGGAAATGATGGCAACATATGTATAAGTGTGCTTAAGACAATTGAGTGATGGATTGTTATAAGATTTGTTAGAGCCCCCGAATAAATTGATTTTAAAAAATAAAACAATAATTTTATACATCAAAAAATTAAAAAAGAAAGAACGAAAAAGAGGTTTGCTGGGGGAATGCACACCGGAAGCACTTGTACAGCCATGCTATGGAATGGGTCTTATGGAGAAGTGGGTCTCAAGTGGCATCTTTCACAGCGTCCTCTGAAGGCTTAAGAAAATGGCTAGGAGTCCCTGGGGGGTGCAGTGGTTAACGCACTCATTGGATAACTTTGGTGACATCGGAGGTTCAAGTCAACTCAGAATAGGCTCTGAGGAAAGGCCTACCAATCTACTTCCTAAAAGCCGGCCACTGAAGCCTCCAGTTCTGCTCTGGCCTCTGAGGGCACCCCGAGAGGGAGCTGACCCAAAGGCAGCTCATAAGGGCCACGAGCAGAAAGGATCCAAGTCTCAATGAGGGGCTTCTTGAGCAGTACCCCTGAGTTAGGCGACGTGGTGGGGCTTCAAGGTACTTGAGAAATTAACCAAGCTCTTCCTTTTCAAAAGCAAGGATCCACTGACAGCCTCACCTCAGCTCTCCAAAGGCTCTCATGGGAATGGTA
Organism: Echinops telfairi; assembly: GCF_000313985.2. Taxonomy (NCBI): domain Eukaryota; kingdom Metazoa; phylum Chordata; class Mammalia; order Afrosoricida; family Tenrecidae; genus Echinops; species Echinops telfairi. Next base: position 16,233,366 of record NW_022111312.1, read on the forward strand.
TTATTTGCTCACAGCTGAAATATAGAAGCTACCGGTGACCACTGCAGTGATGGCAATCTTGATGAGCTGGAAAATGTGCCTGGGAATCTGAATGGGTTTTCCACCCGGAACTGCCCTTTGGAAATAGGTCCATAATTTCAGTGGCTTAGGACACACCTTTTCTCAATTTGATCGAGTGGCGATGCTTTGCAACTGATACAACCACAGAAGTAATATGTATCACCTTTTGTTCTCTGAGAATCAATTTCCTATTCGTCTCAGAAGAGAAGCGGCTCACCAGTGGAAACAGATGTCACCAAACGGAAGATCAGCTCTATTGCC
>NW_022111312.1:16234174-16235769 GCF_000313985.2 Echinops telfairi
CATGGGTTCCCTGTGTTTCCAGTTCCTATCTGTACCAGTGTACATTCTCTGGTCCAGCCAGATCTGTGAGGTAGAATTGGGATCATGATAGTTGGGGGAGGAAACATTTAAGAAGTAGAGGAAAGTTGTATGTTTCATCATTGCTACACTGCACCCTGACTGGCTCGTCTCCTCCCCGTGACCCTTCAGTAAGGGGGTGTCCAGTTGCCTACAGATGGGCCTTGGGTCTCCACTCTGGACTCACCCTCATTTACAATGATATGATTTTTCGTTCTTTGATGCCAAGGCAGTAAATCTTTAGGGAAGCAGAGTGCCCCATCTTCCTCCTGTGAAACTGCTGATGGATTTGAACTGCTGACCTTTAGGTTAGCAGCTGAGCACTTAGCCTCTGCACCACCAAGGCTCCTTAAGGTCACCAAGTTTACATACCTGTGTTTAGGAGACATTCTCGAATTTCAGCATCTTCTTTCTCATTTCTTTATTGCTTCACTTTTACTTATTTGACCTTGCTTGGGGTGTGAGCAGTGCAGAAATGTTTGGCATAACAGTGCCTGCCTATCTAATATCCCTATAAAATCCACCCCATAACATAAATAAACATTGCTTCATTTTATCCTTTTGGTTGAATTGTGCTATCAACTGAGATGTTAAATGCAGGCTCATGGGATGTGTTTGAGGGCTAACAAAGTGAATATATGAATATCTACCTAACAAAACACCCTGCAGAAGCTGTAATCTCTGAATTGTGACAACCTTGGGTGGAATAGGCATTTTAATAGAACATAATGGATGCACTGCCTGCACCACGGTGATAAGAATTAAGAAAGCGGTTGAATGGAGAGATCCAGCACACTTGGTGAGAAAGGCAGAAAGGGTCTTCACTTTAAAATGAGTATTCCTTGTGGGAATGCGGGAGTAATTAAGACGAAAATCACATGCGTATAAAGAAGGCGAGAGGAGATTAGCAAGTGTTGTTTCAGTCACCGTGCAGTTGGTTCGGACTCACAGTGACCCCGGGCACAACAGAACGCAATCCTGTCCATCCTTGCTGCTGTGTGTGAGTCGCCGTGTCAGCCTTTCTGGTGGAGGGGCCCTCTCTTTTTCTTGCTGATCCTCTACTTTACCAAGTGTGATGTCCTTCTCCTGGGACGGGCCTCTCCTGGTAATATGTCCAGAGAATTCCAGACAAAGACTTGCTATCTTCACTTTTAAGGAGCATTCTAGCTGGACTTCTTCCAAGTCACGTTTGTCCATTCTTTTGGTGGTCCACAGTACGGTCAATATCATTTGCCAACACTATAATCCAAAGGCACTAAGATTTCTTTAGCCTTATTTATTCATATGAAGGTTTTCCATGCTTATGATGAAGGTTTTGCATGCAGATGACACCAAGGCTTGGTTCAGGCATACCTTCCTCCTCCAAGTGACATCTCTGCTTTTTTTTAAAATTGTTTTATTAGGGGCTCATACGACTCTCATCACAATCCATACATACATCAATCGTGTAAAGCACATTTGTACATTCATTGCCCTTTTCATTCTCAAAACATTTGCTCTCCACTTAAGCCCCTGGCATCAGGTCCTCATTTTTCCCC
>NW_022111312.1:16236233-16254740 GCF_000313985.2 Echinops telfairi
TGCTTTTTAACACTTTAAAACATTTTGAACATATTTGCAGTGCAAGGTGGTATTTGCATTTTTCAACATATTTGCAGTGCAAGGTGGTATTTGATTTCTTGACGGCTGCTTCCATGGGCATTGGTTGTGGATCCAAGTAGAATGAAATTCTTGACAATCTCTCTCTTCACTCTGTCGTGATGCTGCTTCTTGCCAGGCCGTGAGGGCTTTGGGTTTCTTGACGTGGAGGCATTGTCCGTGCTTGGCTGTATTCTTTGATCATCATCGGCAAGGGCCTGAGTCCTCTTTGCTCGGAGCAAGCAAGGCTGTAACATCTGCATGGAGATTGTTAAGGAGCCCTCTTCCAAGCCTGATGCCCTGTTTTCCATATGGTCTGCCTTCTGTGGTTATTTGCTCAGCCCACAGATTGCATACGTACGGTGAAAGGATACAAGTCTGACACCCACTAGAATTCCCATTCTCAGAAATGTCAATCATTGTTTGTTATGAACCACACAGCTGAGTCAACAAAACACAGATTAGCGTCTTCCTGGTGTTCTACTTTCAGCCAGGATCCTCTCTTTTTGACATCGGTAACTACATCTCTCATTATAATTTCACTCCGGCAGATGTCCTCCAATCTCATCGATGTCGTCAGATATTCAGATACAACAGATTCGTTGCTGTTCTTTAATGCTATGTAGTGTTCCATGATGCGTATGTCTCAAAGTTTGCTTCTGCATCCTTCAGCCAAGGGGTAATTAGGTTGTGTCTGACTTTTTCTATTGTGAATAGTGCTTTGATGAACATAGGAGTGCATAGATCTATTTGTGCTATGACTTTTCTTTCCTTAGGATATACACCAAGTAGAGGGATTGCTGGGCCAGGTGGTTTTCCTATCCCCCAGTTTTTGAGGCAGCCCCGTATCACTTTCCATGGTGTTTGTAGGATGTCACACTCCCGCCAGCAGCACGGGAGGGTTTCATTGTCTTCACATTCCCCCCAGCATTGTTTTGGGCTCTGCTGTCAGTGCGGGGGTACAGTGGGACCTCACCGTCCTTTCGATTACGCCTCCTGAAAGGCTGATGACAGTGAGCGTTTCTTCACGTCTGCTGGCCTCCTGAAGGTCTTCTTTGGTGGACCGCCGGGCTTGTCTTCTGCCTAATTTTTAATCGAATCATTTGTCTTTTCCTTGTTGAAATGTGGAACGTTTCTATAAATATTTGAGATTAGTCCCTTATCTGATATGTCTGTGCCAACTTTTCCCCCAATCTGTGGACTCTCTTTTTACTCTTTTGGTGAAGTCTTTCGATGCACATTAAGTGTCTTACTTTTAGGAGGTCCTGGAGTGGGTTGTATACCTACTTATCATTGATCAACTATCTTTATCCAATTGTTTCCATTTATGATAATAATTTGAAAGTGTACTATCTGAATATCTTTGCCCTTGAATGATGTACATCTGGCATTAGCAAACATCAAGGTACAAGGTGAGTTTAACACTGGTCATGATAGGAAAGGCTGTGTGTCAACTTGGGCCACGATTTTCAGTGGTTTGGCAGTTATATGATGATGCAACTAGACAGTTACGTACAGTTGTAGTCATCCACCATTATTTTATCTGATGGTCATTCTCCATATTCATTTAACACCAATTTTCACATAAAGACATAGCTTGGCAACGTACCCATGTGGATAACTAAGTTTCCAGTGAACTCCAAAAGCCAAACTCACTACCATTGAGCCGATTCTGACTCACAGAGACCCTGTAGGACAGAGTGGAACTATCCTGTGGGTTTCTGAGCATGTACATCTGTAAAGGAGTAGAAAAGCTCATCTTTCTCATGAGAGACATGCCTAGGGCATGCCACTATTTCAATGTATAACTGGGTCTTGTTTTCGGAAGTTGACCCAAACCCCAGCTGGTTGGCGAACCTTTTGTGGGCTGGGCCGGCCTGCAGCAGCTATGGTCAGCTGAGCCTGCCCCTGAGTGCTGCCCTGGAAGAGGTTCAGACTGCATGTATGGGTCATGGCTCCAGCAGGTATTAGAAAATGATTATTCCTACCATACCTGAGCCTCACAGAACACCCCTTTAGCATAAATTACCTGGGAGCCTTCTGCTTTCATAAAATGTCTCTCTCTCCTCTAACAATTCCTGCTCTCCCGCTATCCCATCCATCAGGAATCTGAGACCCGTCCTGATTTATTGATGAAAAGAATCAATAAAAGAAGGTCCTTTAAATCACTGTCATTTCCAACTTGAAGAAAACAAAAGAAACAAAATTTTTAGAAATGAGAGCAAAGCCCAAGGCTCCTGAGCAAAACAAGCTTCTTGGTTTACTTTTTCCTCATCAAAGAAAATGGACTGTTTTCTAGGTAAATTGCATTTTACCTAGATTTAATTATTTTTCTTTATTCTAGCTAATGAAAAATATTTATTCCAACTCCGTTATTGTATGCAGTAGTTACTCCTCCCCTATCCTATAACACACTTGGGATAGCCACACATTCTAATTCTGGAAATAACATCAAGAATATATACTTCAACTTTGAAATCTCAAAAAAAAACCCCAAAAAACTCTCACAATCTGCCCTGAATACCATCATTATGAAAATAACACATTTTCCTATGCCTAAGTAGTTTACAAGGAGCCCTGGTGGCATAGTGGTTAGACGTTAGGCTGCAATCTGCAAAATCAGCAGTTTGAAATCACTGGCCACTCTGCAGGACGAAGATGGGGTTCCTGCAAGAATTAAAATCTCAGAAACTCACCGAGGCAGTTCTGCCTTGTCCTAGAGTGGCTATGAGTCAGCATTGACTGGATGGCAGAGCGTCTGAGAAGTGGTGTACAGCTATGCCCAGAAAGGAAGAAGAGAAGCCATGTTTCCTTGTTACTACCCTGTTTCCTCGAAAATAAGACAGCGTCTTATATTAATTTTTGCTCCCAAAGATGCGCTAGGTCTTATTTTCAGGGGATGTCTTATTTTTCCATGAAGAAGGATACAGTACACATTTATTGTTTATTGTTTTATTGTCTTATTAAAAGAGACCTCGCACTTCCTGTCCACTCGGGCTGCGCTGCAGCCAACAGTGAGCTGCGTGGCGGTGCCTGCCACTACTGTCCAGAGTTGCGGTAGCTTTGGGGGGCCTTATTTTCGGGGAGGTCTTATTTTGGGGGGATGCCTTATATTTCAGCGAGCGGCAAAACTGTAAGTAGGTCTTATTTAAGGGGGATGTCTTACTTTCGGGGAAACATTTTATCAGGATTCCTTATTATAATTTTAAGGAGCTCTGATGGGATAGTGGTTACAAGTTGGCCTGTTAACCATAAAGGCAGCGTTTTGAAACCACCAGTGCTCCTGGGTAGGAAGACGGGGCTTTCTACTCCCCTTAAGAGTTACAGTCTCAGAAACTCACCAGGGCAGTTATTCCCGGTCCTACAAGGCCACTATGAGCCCACATCGACTCGATGGCAGTGAGCATAGCTTTTAGTGCAGTAGTCACTTTGCCATTGACAGCGATGACTTGTGCACAGGGGTGGTTGCCCCAAGGGTTGGAGATCAGTGCCAGTTTCCACCCAGGTCTCACCCACATGTGCAGTGTGCACATGTCCCTCCTGCACGTCATCTAGATCAGGGGTCCTCAAACTACAGCCCGCGGGCCACATGTGACCCACCAAGGATATTTATCCAGGCCGCCGGGTGTTTTTGCCCGTTTTGTTTTTTACTTCAAAATAAGATATGTGCAGTGTGCATGGGAATTTGTTCATAGTTTAAAAAACAAACAAACTAGTCTGTTCCTCCAATGGGTCTGAGGGACAGTGAACTGGCCCCCTGTTTAAAAAGTTTGAGGACCCCTGATAGATATTTGACCTCTTTCCCACCACCCAAACGCCTGTTTCTTAAGACATAACCAGGAAAGAAGAACCCAAACAAAAGCTGCACACGAGACTGACTTTAAGTAAAGGACGCATGGACTTGTGAAGCAACCGGATTTGTGGGTCCGGCTTTAGACTGGAGGCTTTAGGCAGGGGCTGGCAGACCCAAGATGGGTAAGTCAGTTGTCAGATGCTGGCTCACAATCCAAGATCCAGAGGTCACAGGATAACCAGACAGATTCAGGATCCAGAAGGTGAGCGAGCCTTGCTGAGATATCTGTGTATGTCAGTGTTTCTGAAAAATGGGCTGTAACACGACTCCAAGGGGGTACTAGAATGATCCTGGAATTTTTCATCCTGGAATGTGGGCTATAGTATATATGTTTTCATTGGCAGTAGTGCTGAGTAATTTTTTTCTGAAAGGGAGACAGTAGGCCAAATACATTTGGGAACCTGTGATGTATATACCCAATGCAGGCCAGACCACAAAGCCACTCCCCTTGCTTGAAATTGGCTCCTCATATCGTATCAAGCTGGTCACGGGATTATATCACATCCATCATGGAGGTCATTATTTTACATCATACTCCCTCATTGAGTTGGGTATATCACATACAATCTCAGCATAAGGGGATGTGTGTTAGGTTTTCAGTGGCTACTTGTGGGGGAAAGGCCAGCCCCTCACAGCTAATCATGGGTTTGATAGGTGCAATTGTATGGTTGAGATATATAAAGATTATAATCAAGTCATAGAGAGCATGAGAGATTGAAATAATGGAGTCAGACACATGTCATGGTAGCATGCTCACCTCAGCCCCGCTCAGTGGTCCACATGGAAATGGGAGACCAGCGGGCAGGAGAGAGCAGGAGGGGAAGGAGGACAAGGGGAAAGGGAGCAGGGGAGCAAGGACCTGGGGAGAGAGGATGGGGGAGTGGAGAGGTGCCAAAAGGAATCTTTATTGCTAACCAAGGCTTATGTATCTTTGGGGGGCACGCAAGCCCACTAATTATTGGTTAAGACATCTATCACAGGAGGGGGACAATCTAGGGATATACACGCAATAGGAAGGGGAGGGATTGGGGGCACACATGCGACAAGAAGGGCGGATCCTAGGTTCAGGATGGCAGCCTCACTTTGGATGTCACTGAGCAAGTTTGACCTGTTCTCTGGATCTCCATAGAAACCATTATCAGTAGGGTGTAAACCCACCTACAGGAGCCAAACTGATGACTGCAAGCCTTTAGGGAAAAGTAGCCCATTGTCCTCAGCAGCAGGGAGTGGGCCCTACTTGTGGTGGACCAGACAGTAGTCTGGCAGCTGACTGCCTTCAGGGAGGAAACTTGACAATCATTTACCATGAGCTGCAAGCAGTATCCTAAGTCTAACGTATATTTCGGGGAGACGACTTGGGAGAAACCTTTCTGTTTCCCACAGCTACTTCCTTCAAAGTGGGCAGCCGATTCCTTCTTTGTTGTCAGTTCTGAGTCTGGAGGCTCTGCTGAACCTGTTCCCTTTGGGTGACCCTGTTGGCATTGGAAATACGAGTGACCTAGCTGCCAGCATCCCAGCAACACACAAGCCACCACAGTAGGATAACTTTATGCAGAACTTCAAAACACTGTCAGATACTGAGGACCCGCTGAAAAGGAAGCAGAACATTGTCAGGGAAACCACCTTGGATGCAGTTGTGTGGGAGGGCACTCCAGATGTGACGAGGAGGAGCTGCTTCCTCTGACCGTAGGGTTGACCGTGGTGATGCATGGAATAAAGCCCGTGGGAGTGGAGCCATCAGAATCCTCATTTGTCGATGGGACATGGCTCAAGATGAGAAGAAATAGCTGCAAAAATATGCCAATTACTGAACTTGCAATTTGCAAAGTATAAATCTAGGAAAATCGGAAGTAGTCAAAAATGAAATGGAATGCATAACGATCTAGGTACTGTGCATTAGTGAGCTGAAATGGACTGGCACTGACCATTTTTAATCAGAAAATCATGATTTACTCTGCTGGGAATAATACAATCAAGTGAATTGGTGTTGCAGTCTTTGTCATAAAGGATATTTCAAAATCAATCTTGAAGTACAATGCTGTTTGTGATATGACTTCTGGCTTTACAGAAATCCAATCTGTGCAACTTTTATTTAATTTTATGCACCAATCACAAAAGCTAGTGAGGAAGAAATTAAAGAATTCTACCAACATCATCAGTCTGAAATTGATAAAACATGCAATCAAAGAGGAAGGAACAGTAGTTGGAAAACATGGATTTGGTGATAGAAACAAAGTTGCAGATTGCATGATAGAATTTTGCAAGACCAACATCTTGTTTATAGCAAATACCCCTTTTCAGCAGCGCAGAAGGCAACTGACTAGTCACATGGATCTCCCGATGGAATACCCAGAAACCAAGTGAGCTACTTCTATGGGAAGAGACCATGGAGACGATGCTATCAGCAGTTAAAAGCAGGCTGGGGCTACTCTGGAGCAGACCACCAGTTGCTCATACGTAGTTCAGATTAAAGCTGAAGAAAATGAAAACAAATCCATGAGAGCCTCAATACGACCTTGAGGCTGCTCCACCTGGATTTTGAGACGATCTCAAGAACAGGTTTGATGCATTGAGCATCAGTGATTCGAGACTTGATGAACTGGGGCAGACATCAGCACATCATTCACGAAGAAAGCGAAGGTCGTCAAAAAGACAGGAAAGGTAGAAAAGGTCAAAGTGGATTTCGGAAGAGGCTGTGAAACTTGTTCTCAAAATCACCGAGTAGCTAAAGCAAATGGAAGAAATGATGACTTCAGAGTTGAACAGAAAATTTCAAAAGACAGCTTGAGAAGGTAAAATGATAATGGAGTGTGCAAAGACCTAAAGAAAGAACCTGGTCAGCATCTCTGACACTGAAAGAACTCAAGGAAAACTTGAGCTGCAATCTTGAAAGATTCTTCAAAGTCTTCTTTTGTCTTGGTTTTCCTTATTACAGTGATGTTATTAAATATGTTTCTTGTAAGATTGACAAGCTTGCTAAGCATGCTGCTCTCCAGTTTTGTCCATGGCGTGCAGTGTTTAAAAGAGGTGTCACTGTTTCTTATTGATGCATACTATTCCACTGCATGAATGTATCCGATTTTGTTTATTCATTCCTCTATACTAGGGGTTTTTATTTGTTTCCATGTTATTACTGTGAAGGAAATTGCTGTAGAATTGAGGGATAGGATTTTGAGAAAGGTTGGAGGAAGGATGGGGGTGGGGAGAAAGAGACCCACAAAGATGGAAGGTTTAACAGGACATTGTTGTTTATTTCATTTCTGGAGATAGGCTGTGTAAATATATACAGTGCACTTCCTTTAAAAAAAATCCCTCCAGATTCCCTATCCCTCAAACCTAAATATTGGTCTGAGTGTCTAAAAAAAAGAAGTTAAAAAAGAGGAAAAGTAGAACTGAAATAGCTTGGAGCCTTTAGTGACGAGTTAATTTCAAACAAAAATAAATAAGCAAGAAAAATTCAATGTGCAAAATATCAAATGGTGCAGGTAGCATCAAAAGAAGATGGAAAAATATACAGAGTCACTGTACCACAAAGAACTAGTTGACCTTCTACTATTTCAGGAGGTAGCACATGAGCAAGAACCAATGGTGCTGAAGGAAAACGTTCAACCTGCACGGAAAGCATTAGCCAACAACAAGGCTCCAGGAACGGATGGCCCCACATCCTGTGGTGGGCTTTATGCAGAGCTTTCTGTTGCTCCGAGCTTGGTCCTGAACACACAATTATCCAGCACACTTCCCACCACACCACAGGAGGATTAGCTCCATGCACCAAATTAGCAGTGAGCCTCCAGGGCAAAGTGTAATTACTTATTTTCCTAAATAACACAGACATGCTCTGACTTAATTACAATAGTTTTACTGTGAAAGAGAATTGTGGTAATTTCCAAGTTGGTCTATCTCATTAATGAGATTTGCTAACTGTTATTGGCAATGCTGTGAAATGCCATGTTTCTTTCTTTCTTTCTTTCTTTTCTGGTTTCAAATCATTTTGTAAATTGCTAATGTCATTGGTGGAAGAAAAACATTTCCCCATTTCCTTCTGGAGATGAAACGTGTGTGCTTCGGAACAGTCTCAAGGCCATCTCCCTGGATGGCAAGAATGGATTATGCAAGTAATGCACAGAGAACCAGAACCTAATGCTGCAGCATTTCCCACTGCCGTGGGTCTCCAGAGCATCCTCACTCAGTCACGCTGTCATTGTTAGGTACTGGCGAGTGGCTCCTAACACACATCTCCCTAGCGTACAACAGAACAAAACATGGTCCGCTCCTGCACCATCCTCACGCTCATTAAGTCAGTCCATCTCATTGAGAGTCTTCCTTTTATTTGTTGCTCACCCTCCACTTTACCAAGCATGAAGTCCTCTCTACGGGCCAGTCCCTCCTAATCATAATGCCCAAAGTACATGAGTCTTTGCTTCTAGGGGGCATTCTGGATGTACTTCCAATTAATACTCACTATTAAATATCCATACAGTAGCTTTTGTTTTGTTTTAACCAGGGGCCTGGAAAGTTGAGTTCACTAGCAGTTAAGATTCCTAAATTGGAGTTGAAGCTGAGGACCTAGTTACGGACATGACCACTGCCAACGTTTTGTAACACATCTGGGCTCCAGCTTCACGCTGCTACAAAACCAGAGGCTCCCTCACTTATTGGACTCATGCGGTATGCCCAGCACCATGGTAAACATCAGGAGCCCTGGTGGCACCATGGTATACACTGGGCTGCTAATCACAATGTTTGCAATTCCACCTACCGACTGACCTCTTCCCAGGAGAAAGTTGAGGCTGTCTATTTCCATAAAGATTCACAGAACCCCTATAATGTAGGTCCACTGTGAGTCAGAATCAACTCCATGTCAATGGTTGGCATTAAGAAAACAGCAGCTAGTGGTGGGGGGCGGGGGGCAGGCAGCAGTAAAGTGGACCCAACAAATGAAGTCCCCAAACACAAAGGAAAGAAATGCTGCCTTGGTGCTGTGACACCACCCCAGCACCAGGGGATCGGGCCATTGTGACCCACCTGCTTTCACTGGGCTTCCTTCCTGGCCCGTTGGAGTCTGGCAGCTCCACTGAAGCCTGTTCAGCCTCACAGCCCCACGTGAGCCTGCTCTGACAGGAGGCAGTGGCTGTGCATGCAGTGCACTGGCCGGGGGGAGCCGGGTCTCCCCAGGGCTTCTGTGGGCTGGAGCCCACTGGCTGGCCGTGGGTGTTGCTTATGCTCTTCTCCTGCATAGAATGCGAGGACAGTCTATCACTGAGCTGCCACTACTTCATCTCCAGATCCAGCAAGAGCCTTTTCTGACAAATGGGCTTATTAAAAATGCAGTCAACATTAAATGAGCTTAATTACTTTAACTTAAAAGGCATGTTTCCTGCCAGGGAATTTGAGGGAACAGGAGTTAGGACATGTATGCTAATTTATTTCTGTTATCAGATACCCCAAGTAACTCGCCCAGGGTCTCTTCAGCCCTCAGAGATGTTTCTGAATGGGAGAGGCTTCCCCTTGGCTGCAGGGAGTGAGTCTGTTACAGGCAGCCCATCTTCCCAGGGGGCCAGAGTGGACCCTGAGCTTTGGGTCTCTGAAATGCCTCATGTGCTCATTTTTTGATTTCCTGGGGAAACTTGGACCCCCTTGTCTTTCTGTACGGGACTCTACACCTTGCCAAATGTTTGTTTCTTGGTTGGGGGAGGAGCTGTGAGGATAACAATCGGAGGGCTTATAGTCACATTTCATTAGAAAATGTCCCTTTCTTATGGAATGCATCCACTGTGAGCCCACAGGACAGGGCAGAGCTGCCCCAGAGCACTTCACTGGCTGTCATCTTGGTGGAAGCAGAGGACCGCAGCTTTCTTCCTTGGAATAGCCTGGGGGGTTCTGTCTGCAGACCTCTCAACCAGCAGCCGAGTGCCCCGTCCACTGCACCTTCCAAACCTGACTGCCATGGGGTCCATTCTGAGTCAGAGTGACCCCTTGGGGTTTCTGAGACTAAATCTTGACGAGAGCACGTAGTCTCATGTTTCCTCTGCCAGAGAGGCTGGTGGTTTCAAACTTCTGACCTTGTGGTTGGCAGCTCAATGTGTAACCTACTAAGCCCCTTGACTCCATGCACACGTGTCAGCTGTTTTAAGATGTCATCTGGGCCTTTCTGCATTAAATAGTAACTCTGGGCCAGTGTTATTTTAATGGCATCCTCCTCTAGCAGGAGCGAGAGCACTGCTTTGAGTGAAGGAATGAGCAGTTACCACAGGGCCGCGTCCTGTTGTGGGTATGTGTTAAGTCTCGTCTGGGCCCCACGTGAGCTGCATGCTGTTTATTGACTGCCTGCTCATGCCCACTCCTCTCTTGTGAAGCTGCACTCCAGAGGATGTTTAATGAGTGACTTTTCTGAAGCAGACCACCAAGTCTTTCTTCCAAGACTTCTCTGGCTTGACTCGAACCTTCCACCTTGGGGAGTCATGTCGAAGCTACAGAAAACCTCCACTGATGACAGGGGGGGGCTCCATCTAAGGAACCTGTCAGAAATGGAATCCAGGTTTCCCTCGTGGAAGGTGAGAACCTTACTATTGAACCAGCCCCCTCCCTACTCCCTCAGAGGCCCTCTATAGAACTGACCTCCACATTAAGTGAGGGAAGAGGGACAACATCAGAGGGTAATAGTTGCTAGGTGCCCTTGAGTCAGCTCTGACTCGTGGTGACCCCAAGTACACTGCCCGGTCCTGCGCCACCCTCACATTTCTGATGTTATGTTTGAGCCTGTTGTTGCAGCCACCGTGTCTGTCCATCTTGTCGAAGGTCTTTCTGTTTTCAACTGCCCCTCTACTTCTCCAGGGACTGGTTGCTCCTGATGACATGTCCAAAGTACTTGAGATGAATTCTTGCCATCCTTGCTTTAAAGAAAAATTCGGGCTGCACTTTTCCCAAGACAGGTTTTTCTTTCTTTTGGCAGTCCACGGTACCTTCAATATTAGTCACCAGCACCATAATTCTAATGCACCAAGTCTTCGTTCTTCCTTATTCAATGTCCAACTTTCACCATGCGTTATGAGGAGATTGAAAATACCATGACTTGGGGCAGGCACACCTTATCACTCAAAGTAACATTCTTGCTCTTTAACATTTTAAAAAGAGGTCTTGTGCCTCAGATTTACCCAATGCAATGCATCATTTGATCTCTTGACTACTGGTTCCATGAGCATTGATTGTGGAACCAAGCAAGGTGAAGATTTTGACAGCCCTAATCTTTTCTCCATTTATCTTGATGTTACCTATTGGTCCAGTTGCAAGGATTTTGGTTTTCTTTACTTTAAGTTGTAATCCATATTTGTGGTAGTTACATAATCTCATGTCAATCTGTGATTTGAGAGGATTAAGAGTGAAGGGGGGGAGTCCAGTTGTGTGGGCATGGCCTTCTCCTGAGGATTCTGGTTTCTGGTAACTGCTGTCTTCCTCCTTGGAGGCGGGAGACACTCTCTCTCTCTCTTCTCACTCCCTGTGAGGCATTTCCGATGAGATGCCACATGAAGCTACCCTGATGCAGCCAGAGCCCTGTGTGGAGACCCCTGACAGTGCTGAGATGCTTACAATGCCACAAGAGTTCTCACCCGCTGACCTGTGATCTGCCTACATTTGGCGTCATGCATGTATTTCGTGAGTCTGAAGAGGACTTTATAGATTGGTATTGGACATATGGGCTAATATTAGACTTATGGACTTGATCTGGATGGGGCTGGGATGTTTTCTCAATGTTCAGTTGTTCTTGTATATAAAGCTCTTTCTTATACACATATGAGTGTGTCTATGGATTTGTTTCTCTAGTCTACCCGGACTAACACCATACTGAAGACTGCAATCTTTGATCTTCATCAGCAAGTGTTTCAATTCCTCCTCACTTTCAGCAAGCAAGACCGTGCCATCTGCACATTGCATGTTGTTAATAAGCCGTCTTCTTCATTTAATCCAACTTTTCTCTGATTATTTGCTCAGCATACATATTGAATCAATATGGCGAGAGGATACAACATGGACACACACCTGTCTGGATTTTCAAACCATGCAGTATTCTCTTGTTCTGTTTGCACAACTGCCTCTTGATCCAAACACAAGTAGATATCTTTCTGATATTCTCTAGCCTTATAGTTAACAACCAATGAATGATATTTCTTTTAAGCCACTTGAAGTTACTTATGTCTTGGTTTCCCTCAAGAAGGCCTTGCCAGATAAGAAGACTGAAACACAGATGTACTTTTATTGACAGTGGTGAGAAGAAAAAAACTCCGCCCCCAAGCCCCCACGGCACTGATGTTTGGAGTTACATGTCTTTAGAGCCGTGTGGGGTCTTCGGTACCATTCCCTAAATCCTCCTCCATGTCGCCTCCAGACATCCCGATTATCAGTGGTCTCTGCATCGCTAGGTTAGCAAAGTCACCATGCCACCGAGTCCCCTCCCGTGTAATTAAAGCTCAGTGCTCGTCAGGTAAGATCTGGAAAAAGGGAGTCCTAAGCAAGGACCTGAAGCAGAAAACTACAGTAATAGGAGCCTCATTAAGGAAAAGAAAGCGAAAGAAACAATAATGAATGAAATGACATTTGGAAATAGTTGTAAAACGGGATGACTAAACACCGCACTCCATATGCCAGCGGAGCACCTACCTCCCGGGCATTCCTGCGTCCCAAGCTCGGTTCTCTCACAGCTACAACCTGGTTGATTGGAAAGGACTCTGGAAATTCAATCTAATTACACAGACTGTTAGAGGGCTTGGATTCAATGGAGACACGTGGTCTGTGTGCCGAGTGATACAACTGAAGCTCCTTCTTCACCTAAGAGTGGGGCTGGGGTGGGGGGGAGGCGTGAGCCCATGAGGAGCATCTTTTGCCCACTTCCTAACAAACCAAGAAGCCCTGACCTAATGCTGGTTCACTGCTGCCCCATCAGAGCAGGCAGGAACTTCAGCCCCACACAGGGGTTGTGGGTGATCTTTCACCCTCGTGGTAGGATCACAACAGGATCCATGCATATTTGCACTCGCAATGAGGTGATGATGGTGGTCGTTAGATGACTCAGAGAGACCTTGGGGACAACAGAGGGAAACCCTGCCATGTTGGTGGGTCATAAAAGATTTTAAATGCAAAAATGACGTCTCCACTTAAAGATTTTATCGGGAGGAAACGGAGCCAAGCAGGGAGTGAAGCCCCCGATAGTTCTGATGGATGTGCGTGTTTTCTCTCTCTTCATGTGGCCCCGAGAGCTGGCTCTACAGGGTTGGCTCAGGCAGTGTCCCTTCCTGCTTGATTCAGAGGATGATCTTGAGATGATATCCACGCTGCTGCTCCCTTTGTGAGGCAGGATCCTTTAGGCTTTGGGGACTTTTCATTATTATTATTTCAAGCCGGCATTAATGCTGACCAGCTGCTGGACTCAGGAGGGACATCCACGCGCAACCATTAATTCCCTGCTTTAAAAGGCGACTGTGTCCAGTTGGAATATCGCAGCAATATAACACATCCAGATCCATTTCTGAATAGTTGCCTCTATTAAAACATGATCCAACCCGATCTCTCAAATCCCAGTGCATCACAGCAGGGGTCATTTGGGTTTTCTCTGATTTCTACTCTTTTTCTCCTTGTAAAGGAGCCCTGCTGACTACACGGTCACTACAAGGTCAGCAGTTCAAATCCACAAGCTGCTCCGTAGGAGAAAGGTGAGGCTATCTGCCCCCATAAAGAATCTCAGCCTCAGAAAGGAGCAGTGACTCAGTGCTAGAGGGCTGCTGTGTAGTCAGCCTGACTACGGTGAGTTTTGTGTTGTTTCTGTGTGAAGGAGCCCTGGGGGTGGAGTTGTCAAGCGCTCTGGTACCCGAGAGGCAGGTGCCTTGATCCCACCAGCTGCTCTGCGGGAGGAAGATGTGACCATCAGCGTCTGTGAAGATGGCAGCCTCCCAAGCCCTCAGGGGCAGTTGTTGTCTGTCCTACGGGGTCACGATGGGTCGGCACGGGCTTGCTGGCAGCGGGTTTGGTTCTTTCGGATGTATAGTTTTGTATTTTGGAGAAAGTCGTAGAAATTGAATCATGCTGTATGTTGCATTTTGAGATTGTGTGTGTGTGTGTGTGTGTGTGTGTGCATTCAGCACAGTGCCCTTGACATCCAACTAGGTGGGGCTGCATGTGTCACGAGTTCAGTCATGAGCCCCGTTCTATGACTGGCTGGTCACTCATGGCAGGAGTGACCCCTGTTTGTGTTGTCATTCCAGGGATTCTCACATTTGGGATTTATTATAAGCATATCCACAATCAAAATCATGTACATATTGTGGAGTGAAAAGAGATATCATTTCTCTGAGATAAATCCATCAAAGCGCAATTACAAGGTTATATGATGTGTGTATGGTGAGTTGTTTTTGTTTAGTTTCGTTTAAGAAGCTGCCAAATTCGTTCCCAAAATGGCTGGCCCGTTTCACATTCTCGCCCACAATAGATGCGAGATGAACTGATCTGTATCCTGGTTTGCATTTGGGATTCCCACAGTTTTCTCTCTGGGAGGCACAGGTTATTTGTGCTTAACTACTAGCCTATAAATTAGTGGTTAACCCCACCCAGTGGTACCTCAGAAGAAAAGTCTGGCAATCTGCTACCACAAAGATTACAAGCACAACCCCTTCCTCCCCACAAAAAAAGAAAAGGAAAAAGGATTACAATCAAGAAAACACCATGAAGCAGTTCTACCCGCCAGGGTTCCCACCTTGATTTTTCTGTCTTCCTTCCTTCCTTCCTTCCTTCCTTCCTTCCTTCCTTCCTTCCTTCCTTCCACCTCTGGACCTCCCCTCAAAGGCTGCACCCGTGGACAGTTGGAGACACACCCGGTGCCTAGGAGCAGAGGATTGAAGCCGCCCTGCCATCCTGGCTTCCATCAGAAGGTTTGAGCAGGGCCTGGCACCTGCTCTCTTACTTACAGTTGTGACGAGCCTCCTCCCCAGCCGTGTGAGAATGCCCTGATGCTGCCCCACGGGGCTTTGTCACAATGACTTTCTCGCTTGGGCTTCATGACTGCTTCATGTGCAGGCTCAAGATCACACCTGTGCAGGTACCCTCGTTGGTTCAGCTGCTAGGGGAACGTTTAACTGGCAGAGAGTAATTTGTAGGGTTCTGGGGCTGCCCTCCCACCCCCCAGTCTGTTAGTTTGTTCCATGTGGTGCCTTGTGTGCCCCTGTGGTGCTGGAAGCTGCAACACGATTTCAACTGTGCCGAGCGTGCCCAGTGCTCTCAGCAGTGGACTCCGGCAGCCAGCCTCAGCCATGATGGCTGAGGCCTGGACAGCATTTTGTGATGTGCTCCTTGGGGTCACTGTGAGTGGGCTGTCGATTCCACACCTACCAACAGCAAGCAGGTTCTCCCCATCATGTGACGTTGACCCCAGAGAGACCTGCAAGTCTGAAAGGTCTTGGCTCCAATTCTGCTTCTGTTATAGTCTGCAGTGAGGCTTCTCTGTCCTCAGTAATGATGGTTTGGGAGGTATCCTTGTATTCCACCTGAGGGGGTTCAGGTGCCCACAGCCAAGGGTCATGACCACGTGTTTGCCCCCTGAGAAAGGGACCCAACTAATTAAGTTCAAGAAATGCTGGTGGCTTATGCACTACCATATATACTTGAGTATAAGCTGAGTTTTTTCAGCACATATTTTATGCTGAAGCCCCCCCCCCCAGTTTTTTGTGGTAAAGTTAGGTGCCTCGGCTTATGCTGGAGGATATACAGTAAGTTATTCATTCACACGACCTGGTCAGGAGTTCAAACCCACCAGTTGCTCTGTGGAAGAAAGAAGAGGCTGGCTACTCCTACCAAGTTTCCCAGGCTTAGAACCCTCGGGGGGAGTTCTCCTCTGACCAACAGGGCTACGGTGATGGAGTCGCCTCTGTGGCAGTGGGTTAAACAAGTTCAGGAGCGAGGCTGGTGGATGCCAGCCGTGACTGAATGATCCTTGTTTCTGTGACAGAAGTGAGACATGGCAGATTGTAAAAGGTTCTGCCGGTATTGTCCAGGTAGAACATGAGGGGCTTCAAAAAAGTTCAAGGGAAATTTCCATTGCCTTTAAATCCCATCTTTCCTCAAACTTTTTGAAGCCCCTGAGTACTTCTGACGCACTTCCTAAGCAGCTGTTCCACCTGGGGCACCACCTGGACAGGCTCGCTGGGCTTGGCTGGGGGTTGGCTGCCCAATGACAAAGAGAAGGATAACGCAGTGTTCCTGCCTTTCACCTCCGCACAGGTGGCTACGTCCTCAGGAGGATGAGCAGCTGTCCTTTTTATGGAAGAAAAAAAAAAAAGATCGAGTTGATAAGTGAACTAGTTATTGCTCATAATGTGGGATTCTGAACAATCACCTTGTCTACTAGAGACAGACATCATGCTACTCCGAATGTCTGCCTCCACCCCTCCCTCCTTGAGGGTGAGGTGACGGTTTGGAGGAGCCACACCATGCTCCTTTTCTGGACAGTGAACATGGACGGCAGACTCCCCTGTGTGTCCAGGGGGCCTTTCTCTCCCGTCTTCAGGGGTGCAGTGATGTTACAGGCCCAGACGGCCTGCATTCAGATTCCAGCCCCGGTTGCTGCAGTGTGACCCAGGACAACTTCCAGGCCTGATGGAGTCTTAACATCACGGCCTATAAAATACACAAAGTCCTTCCCCCCAGAACCGCCTCATCTGGGTATTAGAATGACTGAAAACCAAATCCCCACTGACATCAAGTCATTCTGGCTCCTGCGACCTTGTAGGACAGGGTAGAACTACCTGGGTTCAGCTGAATTATCCAGAGAAACAAAACCAGTGCTATAAATTAAGAAGTACTTTTACATCAAGAAGGCATCTAAGCCCTGTCCAACTCAAATCCACCAGTCTGCTACACCCCAGGGGTTCTCTTCAGACTCGTGTGTCTGCAGTCCAAGGATGCAGAAAGGTGGATCAGGAAGCAGGAGATCACAGGTCAGTGGGTGCAGAGCCACGTGCATGCAAGGTCAGTGGAAACATGGCAGGTCCCTGACAGCTCCCAGGGCTGGGCAGCACCCATGGAGCCACCCCTGGGGCAGGCTCTGAATACTAGCAAGCAGGAAGGTGAAGGGCCAAGAGAGGCAGAAGCTCCCAGGTTCTGTTTTATAAAAAGGCACCACCCCCATGGAGGCATCATCCTTGAGCCGGTGTACCAGGCTGGCTGCCCCACCACTAACAAGTGCAGGGTGACGTAAAATCTAACTGCCACACTGCCCCCTGGGTTTCTGAGACCCTAACTCTGTATGGGAGCAGACAGCCTCCTCTTCGGTGGTTTGAACTGTTGACCTTGTAGTTAGCAGCCCAATGAGTAACCCACTAGGCTGCCAGAGCTCCTGAATATTGAAATTGGTTATACATAATAAAGGAGGCTGGTGCCTCAGTGGATTCAGGGTTGGTTGGCAGTTTTCAAGTCCATCTGCTGCTTTCAAGTGAAAGGTGAGTCTGTAGGCATCTGTGGAGATGGATAGTTTTGGAAACCCTAAAGAGCTGTTCCACTGTGTCCTGGTTGGAATTGACTCACAGCAGTGGGGTTTGTTTTGGGGGTGTTTTTGGTGGCACACTGGTTATGCACTCGACTGTAAATGAAGAAGCCAGTGGCTTGAACCCACCACTCATTCCCTGAGAGAAAAGACCTAGCGTTTGTTCCCATAAATAGTTACAGCATTGGAAGTCCTATGGGCAGTTCTACTCTGTCCTATAAGGTCCTCTGATTCAGAACACAAGAGCAGTATGTAATTAATGGAATGCTGAGAGCTTAGTAAGTGAGTGGAGATTCCTCTGTGCGTAGAAAAAAGGTCATTGGTGGTACAGCAGCTTAGACACTGAGTTGTTACCCTAAAGACCAGCAGTTTGAACCTTCCAACCACTGCCTTGGAAGAAAGATGAGGCACTCTATTTCCATAAAGATGAATCCAATCCAATCCAAACCCACTGCCATTAATTCCATTCCACGTCATCGTAGTGACCCTAGGTAGGGTTTCTGAGGCTGTGACTCACCGGTCTCCTGTGAAGCAACTGGCAGGTTCAAACTCATGACCCGACAGTTAGCAGCCCAGCATCAGAGCCGATTCAGAGAAGACAAAAGACTATACCTGTGTTAACTGAGAGCAGAAGAGGAATAGGAAAAATTGGAAAAGCTCACAGACAAAGCGAAACAAAAGGTCACGGTGGCCTTCAGGGCCAACCTGGCTACCTTTCCTGGCTTCCCCTGAACCATTTCTTCCCCTGGAAAATATTTACCTTTGGCTGATGAGGCAGCTCATTTCTCCATGATAATTATATGCTCGCCGGCTGTCCCCAGGGCAGGGAGTGTACATATGGAAGCCGTTACTCAGCACAATGAGCTGCCCAGGCTGGAGGAAGCCTAATGGGGTAGAACATGGCCGAACTCTGGGGAGGGCTGAGCAGCCACCCTGTGATTTTACAACCAGAAGGCTTCCCTGTGTGCTACTCCAAGCTATTCTTTGAAAGGTGGTTTTGCAAAACCAGGAGCACTTCTACAGGGAGGTGGGTTGGCTCTGTGCGTGGGGGGGCTGCCCTGGTCACTTTCCTGCC
>NW_022111312.1:16254840-16255951 GCF_000313985.2 Echinops telfairi
CTTCTACAGGGAGGTGGGTTGGCTCTGTGCGTGGGGGGGCTGCCCTGGTCACTTTCCTGCCAGATGTCTGGTCTACTCTTTTCTGCCTGCTCCACCAGGAGCCTTGGTGGGCCAGTGGTTCAAACCACCAACCATTGTGCGGGGGCAAGATGGTGCCGTCAGCTTCCATAAAGATTTACAGTCTCAGAAACCCTTTGGGGTATTTCTACTCCACCCTGCTGGGTGGCTACAAGTCAGGATGATCTCAATGACAGCAGGCTTGGCTTGGGCTTGCTGCCCCTCTGACCTGCCAAGAACAGAAGCATAAGGTGTTCAGAACCTCATCTGACACGCTGAAGCCCTGCCTTCATCCATCTTTATTACCAGGTGTTGCCAAACTGCTGTACCTGGTGACCTAACTCAATGCCATTGAGGAGATTCCTATGCATAGCCACCCTGGACAGGATTTCCAATACTGTAAATCTCTACAGGAGCAGACTCATCTTTCTCCTACAGAGTGGTTGGGGGGTTTGAACCTCCCACCTCTCAGTTAGAAGCCCAACTTGTAACCCTCTGCACCACCAGGTGTCCTTGTGTGGGGTGATGCCCACAGGAAAAGGAACTGCTTCGAACGCAGGGGGGTCATCGTGGAGGGCAGGGCATTGATCTGAATCCCCAGCATGGGAAGGCCACGGGGAAGGAGCCCTAGTCTGCCGGTCCCCTTTAATTCTGTTTTCTGTGTCACAAGCCCCAGGGGCTGGTCTTCAGTTCTGTGGTCATGGAACTCCCACAATGCCTAACACTTGGCTGAGAACAACCAAGGCCCTAATACCAAGTCTTCAAGAAGTCCCATTGGTAATGATGAGAAAAAGAAAGACACTGGAGTCCTAGTTCACAGCAAAAGGGGCACAGTTCCTTGTTGCCAGCTAGGTATTTTCATGGCAGCACAGTTGTTAAGTCCTCTCGGTGCTAGTCCAAAGGTCGGCAGTTCTAACCCACCCAGTGGTTCCATGGGAGAAAGACCTGAGAATCTTCTCCTATGAAGGTTACTGCCCAGCAAACCCTACAGGGTGGTGCTACTCTGTCACACTGGGTGGTGAAATCCTACTGTGGCATACAGGTCACCATGGAT
>NW_022111312.1:16256051-16291394 GCF_000313985.2 Echinops telfairi
CTGCCCAGCAAACCCTACAGGGTGGTGCTACTCTGTCACACTGGGTGGTGAAATCCTACTGTGGCATACAGGTCACCATGGATCAAAATCAATTGGGAGACACCCCACAAACAGAACATGTGGGGTTGGCGTTGCAGGTCTCCACATTTTTCAATATCTGCCAGAAAGTTAGATGTTCTTTTAATGGGAAATACCCCCACTTGAAAAGGTCCGCTGATCACGTAAAAAATAAAGAAGGAAACACTACCTTTCCACGATTTTATCTTTATTTTTTACTTGATTGGTCATTATTAATAGATTCTAAGCTCTTTGAAGGAGGAGATCAACTTTTGTCATGAAGTAAGGGAACACCAGGATAATTTCTTATGACCTGGCCTCTGGTCTTCATTGAGCTACATCTCACTTGCCATAACATTCACCAATATTAAATGTGTAACTCAACTATTTTTACTGAATTTACAGTTTGTTCCAGCCATGATACAGTTTTAGAATATTTATATCACCCTAATATGAATCCCACATGCCCAAATGTAATCATTCTCTGTTTCCCAGGCAACCACTAATCTACTTTTGGTCTCTAGAATAACCTTTTCTTGATATTTCCTATAAATAGAATCCTAGAATAAGTAGTAGCATGCCTGGTGTCTTTGGCATAATGGTTTCAGGGTTCACCCATGTTGTAACAGATATCATCAATATTTCACGCCTTCTTGTAGCGGAATATTATTCCACTGCATGGACAGACTCTTCACTCACTCACTCACTCACTCAGTGAACTCTGGTTTGTTCCTACTCTTTGACCATAATGAAGAATGAAGCTATGGACGTTCAGATGTGTGCTGTTGTGCCTTGGTTCTCATACATTTACCCTATGATCCAGCTTGTATGGCCGATTTCTTCCATTTCTTACGTAACTGCCAAATTGTTTTCTAAAGTGACGGCACCATTGTTCTTCTCCACAGCAGTGTATGAGGGTTCCTGTTTCTCCACACCTTCATCAACACTTGTTGAGGTCTGTCACTCCTCCTGAGCAGTATTACAGTGTTTCCATGTCATGCCTGGGGCACTGAGGACTATTTGTAGATGCTTAATAAGAGAATAGTGCTTCTATGCCAGAGCACATGGTACAGTGCTTGGCTGGGTTATCTATTAAATTGTGGATGAGGAGAGCTGTGGGCTGTGCTAGGGCATGCAGACGGACAGTGGACTGACTAGAATGAGTTGCAAGTGCACAACCCCTCCACTCGGGGCTTTGATTACACAGGCATTCTCGTGAAGGAATCTATAAATATTCATCTGTTAGAATATCCATATACATATGGAACATGGCCAGCACAGTGTTTAAAGCACCTAATGCTCTCCCAAAAGGACAATAGTTTGAATCCCCCTGCCAGACCTTCAGAGAAAGATGCAGCAGTCTGTTTTTGTAAAGACTTGCTAAACCCCTTTAGAAACCCCCTAGGGGTGTTCTCCTGTGCCCTACAGGGTCCCATAGGAGCTGACTCGACAGCAGTATTGTATATATGTATGTATGTGTGTGTGTACATATGTATGTATCAATGCCATTGAGCAGACTCCAACTCAGAGCAGCCCTATAGGGCAGGATAGAACTTCCCCTGTGGGCTTCTGAGTCTGCAACTTGTAGAAAGCACCACAGAGCAGCTGGTGATTCCAAGCAATTGATCTAGTGGTTAGCAGCCCAAGGCCTAACCCATTATCCACCAGGGATTTATCTATCTATCCATTTATTTATTTCAAAAAGTTTTTAGAAGAATGGAATTAAAAGACAATGCACATTTGAAAACAACCTAAATCTCTGTCTTTATGAGACCCCGTAGGTAAGATAATGGAACAGGTATTCAGATGACAGAATACTACAAGCATCAAAAATAAAATGATTCTTCTGAGAG
This sequence comes from Echinops telfairi, assembly GCF_000313985.2. Taxonomy (NCBI): domain Eukaryota; kingdom Metazoa; phylum Chordata; class Mammalia; order Afrosoricida; family Tenrecidae; genus Echinops; species Echinops telfairi. Next base: position 16,257,962 of record NW_022111312.1, read on the forward strand.
CGGATATCGGCCAGCCTCCAGTGTCTGTCACTCAGAGAGAAAAGCAAACTGCAGAACACTTTGTTTTCCATGCTGACATATGTGCAAGAGGAGGGCTATGCGGACCCACGTGCGCGCGCGCGTGTGTGTGTGTGTGTGAACAGACTGTCCTGAAAGCATAAACTAGAGAACTGTAAGCAAAATGATAGTGAAAATTTGCAACAACAACAAAAGGATTTGTCCATAGGACTGTGTGCACCTACACAAACATACCCTTGTGGTGAGAAGAGCTATAATTTAACCCCCAGCTGATGAAATAGAGCATCACCAATGTGAGACTGATTAGATTCTGCATGCTCTCACTCTTTCCCACTCTTAGATTTTTCTTCTTTATTATCTGCGTATATTATCTATTCAATACACTGTTGGCAATTGAGAAAAGATCCTCAGAAGGGACATTATAATAGTCTCAATCCCTCAAAGAAAAATCAAACCAACAAACTCAGAGGAAAGACTCAGTTTCCCACAAGTGTAGTGTGGCTGAACTGTGATTTATATGTAGTTCCTCTCTGGACCCCAAGTCAGTCTTATCTCCACTGCCCCACGTTCCATCTATGCATGGCCGGCCAACAGCGTCTCAACATCCTCGGGGTGGCCATCCTGCCAATGACAAGTGGGCATTGCTATTGACAAAGAGACCCAGCCCTGTGGCTGCTCTGGCTACATGGAGCTCGGAGTCCTTTTCACCCCAGTTGTCCAGCTTATGACCCGAGTCCAAGGATGACAGAGAGGCATGGTCATACACGTTCAGGCTTCTCAGAACACTGGTCTCTAAGTGCTTCACTCTAACCTAAAGGTTGGGGATTCTAGTCTACCTACCTAAAGGCACCTTGGAAGAAAGGCTTAGTGATCTGCTTCTTAAAACCCAGCCACAACGGAGCACCGCTGTACCTGGCCACATGGAGGCGCCATGAGTCAGGATCCACTGGAAAGGAAATGGTGTCCCACCCATGGGAGACAAGGAGCTGCTGCCCCTGAGGCAGGACATGTGCCCCCTGGTGGTCACGTTGGTGAGACTCCTCACCAAGTAGGTGTGATTGGATGGTTCCCCAATCCTACAGATGAGAACTCTGAGGCAGAGTTCAAAGAATGGGTCCCTGTCGGCCAGTGAGGCAGTGACTACACTTTTAGCAAAGCATCCCTTTTCTGTTGTCTCCTCACCCACCCACCCGCCACCCACTCCCAGCTCAGTGAGGCCCTGGGCTTCATCCACTCACGTGCTCAGCCCTGCAGCCTCAGACAGTTTCAAAGACTGTATGTGCCACAGATTGTGTCTGGTGCGGAAGGCAGGCTTGGAGATCACAGAATCACGTTCAACCACAGGACTCAGAATGGGAGGCGACAGGTCCCAGGCTGTTTATCTTGCTCCTCCGTCCTTGGTTCAGAGACAGTGGTCTCTGATGATCACTCAGATGGTCGGGAATGCAGTCGCTGAGGCCCTGCCGTGCTGTGGGTCCCTGCTCTTTCCTAAGTAATGCCTGCCTTCCAGCATGGCGAGCCGACCTCCCTTAGGGCATCGTTGTCATTCTTGCATCTTGTCCCCTCAGTTGTCACCATCACAGTCATGACACACAGCCCCGTCCGTGGCTGAACAGCCCGTTCATCTCAAAATGACTAACAATTAAGGAGTCATTTGGACAGAAGCCACTTGATTTTTCACCAGAAGGCTCATTTTCATTTTACTGCCAATGTATTAAGCCTTCTCCTTCCAGGCTGTGGCTGATTGCTCACTAATTTCGATGTGAGTTCCAGTTCAAAGGCCATGCTTTGTAGCTCAGAGAACAAACATTTAATACAGCAAAGCGGGTGGGAGGCAAATGAAAGGGTGAGCAAAGGAAGATGCTCACTACCAGTAGTCAGGAGGGAGACACAGATGAGACCCCACTGCAGTAAGACTCCACTGTGCACCCATACACATGGCTAGCCCAGGTGTTGATAGAGCCCCAGAACGTACTTCTGGTGGGAAGGAAGATAGCATAGCCTCTCGCAGGGTGGGGGGAGAGAAGTTTCTTAAGTCAAACATGCACCTGCCCTATGATCCAACCACTTTGCTTCTAGGGATTTCCTGAAGACAAAGGACACCATCAAGCCATACAAAGCCTTGTCCCTGAAGGTCTGTTAGCAGCTGTGGTTCATCATAACCAAGAACTGGAAATAACCAAATGTCTATCAACTGGTGACAGTGCACCCATACAATAAAGTACTATGAAGCTTAACACGTGACTTGACCTGGCTGCATGCTACAGTATTGATGGATGTGGAAAGAGTGATGCTGAATGAAGGAAACATAGAAAGAAAACGGGACTTTCCGTATGAGAGCAGGAGTGGTGGAGTGATAAGAAGAATATTTGTTTGTTTTTGTATGTGGAAGTAGAGCAGCCCCATATTGCTGACAAGAGGGTGTGAGAGAAAGAAGAATAGAAGACAATGGCAGTGGTTTTTGCCTGAGGAAAGGGAGAGGTGCAGCAGCTGTCAGTTGAGTGAAGGAGGAGGGCACAGCACTGTGGTCTAGTAATTGATGGACTAAGTGAAGGGCTCCTTAGCAGGAAGAATGACAAGACTTTGTCTTCTTTACTTGGGGAACATCATCCGTGTGATAGTTAGGTTTATCATGCCAAGTATGTCAATAGGAACATGTGGACAGAGCTTAATCAGGTCACAGCTTGATTGGAGGGCAATGAGATAAATGACTCTTCAAGACACCCCCCCCCCCATGCATACATTACTAGAGCTTGAGGCTGGTGGATCCTACTGCTGCACTTGACTTCCAGACCCCACCAGGGCCTGCCATGCTAAGCTGCTGACGATTGCTGACCTACCCTGCTGTCTGCTGCCTACAAGCAGACGCTCCCTGTGTTGCCTGAGGGAAGACTCCTCCATCTGCTTCCTTGACCTTGGACCTGGCAGCCCACATGAGTGGAAGGACTTCCATTATATTAACTGTTGTACAGAAGTGAGTTGAACTGAACCCTCGGTACTGCTGTGTGGACTAATGAGCTGTTATATTCCTTCTTGCTGTACAAACCTATATATATAAAATCATAAGTGTCCTGGTTTTGTTTCTCTAGAGAACCATGCCTAACACAATTAGGAAAGACCAGTCCCTGGAGAAGGGCATCATGTTCCAAAAGAAAAGTGTCAGCAAAAATGAGGGAAATCCTCAATGAAATGGATTGACACAGTAGTCACAACAATGGACTCACATAGACCAATAATCTTGTAGGCGGCGCACATCCAGGCAGCATTTTGCTCGATTGCACATGTGGTTACAGTGCTAGTGAGATTTTGTGTCAATGCAGATGGGCCATCAATCTCAGGATCCCCTGTGATATGACCTAATATAATGCAATCAACTCCATGATGCGAGCACCAAGCAGTTGCGGACAGATTAGGGTGGAGTGCGGCTCCCTTACTATATCACAGCCTGATGCAAGTGGAAAGAAGTTTCCTTGGGAGTATGCCCTACTTCCTAGATAAGTTGATAATTATGAGAAAGCTAGCTCACTTCTTGCTGGTCTGGATTCTGCAATTTCTCAGCTACCTCCAGTCCTCTGGACTTGAAGCAATGGTCCGCCATATTTCTTGCCAACCCTGGAAGCCCTCAGCTGCCTGCCATCTGGCCTGTCACCTTCCTTGCCAAACTTGGGTTCATTGGACTCTGCAGCCACAAGCCTAACATGCCAACCTTGGATTTACCAGCCTCGACATCCACCAGCCTGTGTTCGACCTGCCTTCTGGTTGGTCTTCCTGATTCCTGGCTCATCAACCCCTGCTTCACATGTCATAAGAAGCCTCCAGGTTAACATCAGACCCATGGGCTTGAAATCGATTGGATCTACCTGCTTCTAAAATTGTGTGCAATTTCTCTCTGCACACATGTACGAGGGGGTACCAAAAAAAAAAAAAACCCACGGATTTTTTTTCAAAGCTATGTATTTGTATCTAATTTTCTTACAAAACAAATTTATCACCTTCAAAGTACTCTCTATGACACTTAATACATTTGTCAAATCTGCGATTCCATTCTTGGAAAACATTTTTCAGACTCATCTGTTTAGATGGCTGACACCTTCTCCCTCGTTTTGTTTTGTTTTTCTTCACCTCTTCTATGTCCTCAAATCACTGTTCTTTCCTGTCCCTCTGCATTCGAGGAAACAGAAAGAGATCACATGGAGTGAAGTCAAGTAATGTGAGTAAGGTGCTTGGGGCAAGAGAGGCATGCTGTTTTTTGCCAAAAACTGGCACACTGAGATGGCTGTGTGAACACGTGCATTGTAATGTTGGCAAAACCAGTCCCCCATATGCCACAAATCAGCCTCTTTTGTTGTTGTTGTTATTGACATTTTTCCATTCAGGAAGTTGACGGACATCCAGAACAAGGTGTGTCATCAATCAACATTTCACTTGTTTTGAAATGAGAAAACCGCTCGTACACTTGAATTTTTCCCATAGTGCTGTCCTTGTAAGCTGTGTTCAACATCACAACAGCTTCTGCAGGATATTTTCCTGAGCAGGAAACACAATTTCACAGCCGCACACTGTTCTCTTAAATCAGCCATCACACACACAAAAAAGAGGTTTGAGTGAAACTGTTTTCACAAAAAAGGTCACTGTGACCAGAGAGAACCTTCCCAGGCAATACTACTAGGTGCACTAACCCAAAGCAAGTTGCTCAATGTTCACCTAGCAGAAATATATGTACTACAAAAGCTCTCCTCTGCCCAGCACAATTCCAGTTTTTTTGGGGGGATACCCCCTTGTCTATCCCTGGCTTTACTTCTAGAGATCCCAGCCTAACACAATTGCCGTGACTCAGAGGAGACAAGGTGGCCATACGAAAAATTACAGTAATCACTTTAAAACCTCCACAGCCCAATGAGTGTGTAGATTTAGATCTGATGTAGGACATTGTAGAACCGTGTCTCAACAAGTCTAAGTGAATCTAGGCAAGGTTCTCAGTTAAATGTCATCTCTTTAGATCAAGGTGCTCACGGGTGACTTGTTCTTCAGAAATGTTGGCTCTGTATGTGACTGTGCAAAGTGTATGTTGACCTGAGAGATATCCCTTTTGTCTCTTTCTCCCCAGCCTTCTCCAGGCGCCAAGAAGTGACAACATCTCATTTTTATATACAAGTTCCTCTCAATAATAGTTCTTGTCACTTTGCATTATAAATGAGCACCCAAACTCATTTAAAACACCATCTGATAAAATAACCTATGCAATCTTCTGTACAGATAGCAATGAGGAAGAAACAATGATTACAACAGTAGATAAGGCCAGTGTCTAGCAGCAGCTGTCAACTGCAGTGAGTGCTGAATGCAGCTGACAGAGAGAACTGGGCTTGGGCTTGGGCGCCTCTGGTCAGTGGGAAGACAGGAGGCAGCAGCACCTACGACCTTTACTCTGACAATTTAATGAATGGAAATGAGGTGCTGCCCCTTGTCCGCAGTCACGTCTCTGCATCGTTAAAATCCATGCCAATAATCTTGCCAGTGGTTTTTCAACTTCAGCACAGTACCCACCCCTTGCTTACTTATCAATATGGCTAGGTTCCAAAAAAATGGGATGCTATGCAAGAATCAGCATTGTATAAAAATAGAGGATGACCATTTCATGTTGCAAAATGATGCAGATGGCTACATCATCATACAGCTACCAAATGGGATCATTGCATGATTATAAAATATCATCATGACATCACTGCCAAACTGCATTGACACTGGGTTCGTCTGGGATGACTAGAGAAACAAGTCCAGAGACATGCATCTATGTGCCAGAGTTTCATATCAAAGAATAATTGCATTTTAAGAAAACATCCAAGCCCAGTCCAGATCAAGTTCATAATTCTGCTATTAGTCCATATGCAGATACCAGCCCATAAGTTCCTCTTCAAACTCACACAACACATGCAATGATGCTGAATGCAGGAAGATCACAGGCCAGTGGGTAGAAATTCTTGTGGATCTAGTGATGGTGGAAGCATTTCAGTGCTGGCATGGGTCTCCATGTGGCTCCTTTAGCACCAGGGCTCTAGCTGCCATTAGCGTGGCTCCATGTGGCTTGTCAACAGGAATGTGAAGCAAAGTGTGTGTGCCCCGCCTCCAGGGAGGAAAACAGGAGTTCCTAGAATCCTCAGGAGAAGGCCATGCCCACACAGAAGTATCACTGGCTATGACCTGATTGACAGGCTAGACTCCACCCCTTCTCTCAAGTTGACAGATTATGTAGCTGCCCCAGTCACGTAACTCCAAGTGAGGAATATGCGTTGGCCTGCTGGACTGGGAGATTTTCTGTATGGGAAGTTACTCTGTACAAGAGGATGTTTAGTTATCAGTCCCTCTACATTCTAGTACCACTCCCCAGTTATGACCATCAAACATGCCCCAGGTATTGCCAGTGTCATCTGAGTGAGTTAAGATCAGTTGTAAACCCATTAGTGAGGAAAATACTGAACATCTCCCACTCATACTGCTCCTCATTGTCTCCTCTGCCTCCTTTCTCTGTGTTCAGGGCCCTCCACCAAGGGCTCCTTCCACTGTCTGCTCCCTTTGCCTACCAGACCACAGCTTCCTTCCCTGGTGGACTCTGCCTTGTACTGATCCTTGGGCCGTGACATATGCTCAGCATGTGAGTTAACTTGGAGTTCAGTAACTTTGCTGTTTGCCGCACTCCGTTCTTTGTTAACGGACTGCAGTCTTGCCATCTGACACTGACCTGGATATTGCCAACATCACCGTGTCATGAAAATGAGAAGCTCAGGAGAAGGACAGGTAGGGACTTCAGGCTGGCTAGAGCACAGGGGTGGCCCTGGGCAGAGGCTTCACTTGCAATTGGGAAGTGTAAAGCCATGGATTTCAGCACACCCATAGACGTTTGGGGGAAGCACCGGAGGGCGTATGTGGCTAAGGTGCTCGGCTGCTAACTGAAAGGATGCCACTTTGACGCTACCAAGGTGTACCTCAGGAGAAAGGTCAGATGATAGACTCCTGAGCAAACAGCCGTTAGAAATCCTAGAGCGCTCAGTTCTAATCTATCACATAGGAGGACCCCAGACTCTATTGGACAGCAATTAGGTTGAATCTGGGTCAACTTGCCAGCAGCTGGTTTTATTGCTCACAAGGTTCAGTGAACTTACGAGGTTAGGCATGAGCTGATTTAGGGAAAAATATTCAGCAAGTGGTAACTTGAAGACCACAAGGTATAGCAAAAGGTGTGTACCAGGGTACTGGGAGAATGGCCAGGAAGGCTCCTGTGGACTCCCAAGACCCCCTTGTCCTGCTTCCCCCATGTTCCTAGTGTGGGGCAGTGTCTGCAACAAGCATTCTCAGAGTCACGGTGCATAGCCCAATGAGTCTGCACAGGACCACCAATCCGCCCCCCCATGGGCCTTCCTGAGGAGAAGGGGGGCCTGTCAGTGTGCAGTCAAAGGACACTCTGTTCTCTCTCTTTCAGCTGCCGTCATTCTAACGAGGGAGCTGTGCTCTGGCACATTGCAACAAGGATAAATCCTTCCTCTGTGATAACTGTGGTTGATCGTCAGCTGTGCCAGACACTGATTTCTGACTTAAAGAAGTAAGCTGGGCCATTGAAGACGAGGGGACATTGAAAATACGGCCCAGGTCACATGTGTCTCCAGGCTCTTGAGATTCCTACTGTCAAACCATTGGGAGAACATGTACAGCGAAGATTGTGGAAACTGTTTCCTTTCAATTACCGAGAAAAGGATGTGAAGAGGGGAAAAAAGCAATTAGCACAGCTCTTTGAAGATAGTGAGACTGCAGTTGTGATCGCTGCTGAGATAAGGAGCCAATAGATATTTTCTGAATTCCAACCCAAGCTGAGAAACCCATTGAGGTTGAGTCAAGGGATCATTTTTAAAGCAGGAGATGAGACGATTGTCTTCTCACGTCTGAGTCTTTAAAATAAGGCATGCCACAGGGAAGAGATGAGGACCCAGATACAAGATAAGATGCCATATGTCCTGAGAGAGCCGACAGATTTAGAACAACTCACACAGACAACTGCAACCTGAACTTGCGTTTGCTTTGTTTTCTGCCCTCAAAGCTGCATATTCATCCTGAAGGCTTGGTACCCTTGGGCTCAACTTTCAAACTTTAGACAAGGCTATAAGGTGAATGACAACACTGGGGGTACACAGTCCTTAGAATGACCAGCCATTTGACATCAAAAGGCCGGCATCTTTCCAAGGACAAAGTTCAGATGAGGCAGGAAGAGTTAGGAGAAGAAGGAGGGATGGATATGGGAAACCCAAGGAGGAAGTGGGATGAGTGATGTTACATGGCGGGATTGCAATCAATGACAGGCAACAAAATGCGTATGAATTGTCGAGTGGACAACTGATCCGCTCTATAAACCTCATCCATTTCACCACTGGAGCTTAATTTTTGTCTTTCAGAAGAGGAAAGGAAGATGAAAGTTCATCTAGATCTTGGGAAGGAAAAGTGTAGAAGCTTGATTTGAGGGACATGAACTTGCATTTTAACTTGCAGTCCGCGGGCAGGGGTGGGGGTGGGGGTCTTGGCTGCCCAATCAGGATTTTATCCAAGACAACGGTCTCCATGTCTGCCCTACACTCGCTGTCCCAAACAGTGACACCCCGCCCCCCAGCGCCAACCCCACGTCCAGGGAGTCGATTCTGACTCAGCGCACTGGTGTAGGGTTTCTGAGACTGTAACTTGTGATGGGACCAGACAGCCTCATCGCTCTCCTGTGGAGCAGCTGGTGGGTTTGAACCACTGACTTTCAAGTAGCAGCCCAACCTCTCACCCACAGCAGCAGCAGAGAGCCTTAATCCGTAAGTGTGGCACAGATGGCTCACAGATCAACTGCTGACGGAAAGTCTGGAGGTTCAGTTTCACCCAGAGGTGCCCCAGAAAGAAGGGCCTGGGTGGCCTACCCAAAACACCAGCCACTTCAAACCCTGTGGACCGCGTAGCAGCACAGTTCTCTTCTCCAGCTCATGCAGTCACTGCCCGAGAGTCAACCTGGGGGCAGCTGGGTGCTGGTCCTGGTACCAAAGCCTGGAAATCTGATGGCTTGGTCCTTGAGGAGCCATTCCTACCTCAGTGTGGGCCCACGTCCCTCTGCTTTGGAGCTGTAGCCCCTGAGGGGATCATCTAGCTTCTTTGAGTGTCAGTGTCCACTTCCACCAGCTGAAGACATGAAGACAGCCCTCTTCTGGAACGGACCAGTGCCTTGGCTGACCTCCACTCTGGGTTGTTCTGACCCAGTGGGGGCCAGCCTGGACAAGGCCATGGAGAACGGCAGTTTTCAAGGTCTGCGGGGAAGCACAAATGCAGAAACCAGTGTCGGCAATACCCCTGAACAGCACAGCACCTAAGTCATGGAAATGCCTAAGTCCCTCTCCCCGCTGTCAGCCGCCCCACTTCTTAAATTGGTCAAGGAAGTAAAGAGGAGACCCTAGTGGTGCAGTGGTTAAAGTTTGGCTGCTAATCAAAGGTTGCTTGTTCCAACCCACCAGCCAGTCCGACCAATGTGGCAATCAACTCCCAGAAGGATTGCAGCCTTGGAGACCCTAGCGGGCAGTTCCACTGTCCTGTGGGCTTGCTCTGAGTCAGAATCAGGTGTGGCATGAAATAGAAGCAGGGATAAAAATAAAATAAAAATGACCCCCAACTCAATATAGGATCAGTTCAAATCAATTAGCTTTAACTGTGTCTGAGGTCCCCTCTTCCAAATGTGATTTAGAGGAGCCCATGTCTTAGAGCAGTACGGGAAGGAAGCCAGTGATCTGCTCTCAGCTTCTCCCCCTGGAGCCCTAAACAGTCTCATTTCCCTCTCTGACGGGTGCCCATCAGTCTGGCCTGCCAGGTGTGGTGACACAGCTGCCTCAGACCTTCTATTCCTGCAGACACTGCATCTCTGCCCATGGCAGGTTTCAGAGAAGACAGTGGTGCTGACAACACTGGAGAGAGACAGTGTGTGTGTGTGTCTGTGTCCCTTTCTCTGTCTCCCTCTCTGTTTTATTTTTCCTTTCTTTGCCTTCCGTTGTGCTTTCATGCTCCATCTTTCTGTCTGTCTAGGTTTCTCTCCATTTATTTCTGACTCTCTCTAAGTAAGTCTTGCAAGTCCGGACCTTTCCAAGTCAGCTGAGGTCTCTGTCTTCCTCTCTCACGCCTGCTCCCTCCCACACACCCCAATGCAGAAACTGTCCACAGGACTGAGGCTCCCCTAGCAGGCTCAGCCTGGGAAGGGCCATTTGTGAGGGCCCAGGCTGTATTCTCCCCTTCTCAGCTACTGCCCTCAGGTGTACTGTCTGTCTGCTCAGCTTTAAACCTGCTACCTTTGAGTCGACTCCGGCCCATGGCGACCCTTTAGGATGGAGTGGGACCACTCCATACCGTTTCCAAAGAGGAGCAGATTGCCTGGTTTTTCTCCCTCAGGCCGGCGGGGCTCCTTCTTCTCACCAGGTGTAGCTGTTCATACTGCTCTTCACGTGTGAGTTCTCTGAGGACTTGGTGTTGTAGTCGGTTTTGATTTGGTCTAACCTGGGTCAGGTGACTCCTTCCATCAACCAAGAAACACTGACCGCTGTTAGGGAGCCCTGTTTGGCTGATGGATTTGGGCCGAGGAAAGGAAACTGAGATAAACAGTTGCCCTCTGGGTAGATGGGTGGGTGGATGGAGGGAGCTTGTGGGAAATTGCCAAGAAATCAGCCCCTGGTGACCCCTCCTTCTCTGCCCTTCACTCAATCTGTCTCTTACTGGCCTCAGCTTCTGCGTCCCCATGTCCTTCTTTGACACCCGACTCCACCTTCCCGACAGCATGCCTCCTGTCTGTCAGTCTGCCCTTCTGTCTGACGCTGCATTAGTCTCCCATGGTGGCTATGACAAATGATCACACACAGTGGCTTCAAAGTCCGAGATGAGTCTTCCCTGGAGGCCAGAACTGTCATCTCCCAGTTGTCTTCTCTGTTCCTCTCTCTCCTTCTGGCCACCGCAAAAGCAGTACTCATCCTCGGGACCAGGGGGCTACCCAGGGGAAGAGAAAGACAGTCTTGCTGCATAGGCTCCTTTATGAAACACAAATATCAAATGAGAAGCTATGCTTCCTCCGCGTGGCCTCCATCCAGGGCTGTGCACATCTGAGGTGGTGTTTCCCGCTTGCTAACCTTTGCCCAAACGTTGGGTTGCTCTTAGATTGACACCATATCAAAACAGCAGCTTGGGCATCCTTGAAGGATTCAAATTGTGCTCCTTTTCAATGTTCTTTTGCATCCTGAAGAACAAAACAAGGTCTAGTCGGGCAGGACCAGGGCTGTAAGGTAGATGGGATACCATCTCCCAACAAAGTTCTCATAGGGCAGCCCTGCTACCTTCAAGAAGGAACCGGGGCATTGTCATGGTTTCCTGGTTGTTCTCTCACCAAGGCAATTTTCCTTTTTCTTAAATCTTCTAACTGCCCCCCACAACCCCGCCCCCCAATTCTCCTGGGTCCCTAGAGAAAATCCATCAAGAGGACCCCTTTAGAACCCACAGAAATCAGTCCTGAAACCTCTTGGGCTGATCAACCTTAAAGGTAACTAGCCCAAGAGATACCCGCAGAAACCACTGCTTTGATTGGCCCTTTCTCTGAAGGCCTCCTGAGGAGCCTGAGACAAGTGTCTTCCCGAGAGCACTTGCCCACAGCCATTCACTGATGGTAGAGATGGGTTTCAGCACGTTCCTTTCGGAATAAGCCCATGCATGTTTGAGTGGAACCTGCGGAGCCACACTCTGACTAATCTTTGTCCCCTCTCTCCTAGTCCCCGGCTCAGCAGAGGGCATGGAGACCAGCAACGCTCATGCTGGCCTAGAATCACCCAGAAAACCCACAGAGTGACGGGGACTTGAACTCACGTCCCCAATTCGGGCCTCAGTGTCTTCAATATGGCCAGACTGGCCTTCCTAGCAGTGAGGCCAACAGTGAGATCTCTGGTGCTGACCTCAAGCTGACAGTGAGGATCCCCAAGTGCACTGGGTGACACAATGGGTGGGGAGACTTGATGCCAGTCCCCTCATCTGGGGCATGTTTTTATCGGGGCACTTGTTTAAGACTCCTCTGGTTGCAAGTAAGAGAACCGCAGTGGAGCCTCCAAACGTAAACCTAAACCCACTGCCACCAAGTCAATTCTGACCCACAGCGCCCCTGTCCAGGGTTTCCTAGACTGTGAATCTTCAGGGAGGTAGATAGCCTCGTCGTTTTCCTGAGGAGCAGCTCGTGGGGGTGAACTGCCAATGTTGCGGTTAGTAGCCCAGTGTTTGACTCCCTGTGCCACCAGGGATCCCGCTAGTGTGGATAAGCCTAACCCAGAGCGATGTTATACGGCTGAGTAACACTGCCCCAGAGGGTTTTCATGGTTGTCATCTTGATGGAAGCAGACTGCCACACCTTTCTCCCAGAGACTGGCTGGTGGCTTCTAACCTCCCACCTTTCAGTTAGCAGCCAAGCACTTACCCCAGTGCCACCAACATTGCTTAAACCCAGGGGTAGGAGTGTTCACCCCACCCTGAAGAATGAGTCATATCAGCAATGTGATTTAGTCAGTTCACATGGTAAGAGGTGGCTACTGGCTGCCCCTGAGTTTACATCCCTACTGTTCAAGAAGAGTCCGGAAGAAACGGCGCCCCTTTATTTAGCTTCTGTTGGCTCATTCACCAGGTTTGAATCCGTTTGCCTGTGAACCAATCAACACTGAACAGGAAAAAGCTTCCCCAAATGACCGCTTGGCCACCATCTTTGTAACCATGCCTTTGGATGTTGCCCAAATTCCCACAACTGGACCAGTAGGTAACATCATGATAAACACAGATAATATTGAAGTTGCCAAGAATTTCAACTTGCTTGGATTCACAAGCAATGCTCATGGAAGCAGCAGTCAAAGGATCACTGGGTAAATCTGCTGCACAAGACCTCTTTCAAGTGTTGCAAAGAAAGGATGCTACTGTGCGGACTAAGGTGCACCTGACCAAGTCATGGTATTTTCAATCTTTCATATGCACGTGAAAGTTGGACATTGGATGAGGAAAACAGGAGAAGAATCAATGCATTAGAATTACCATGCCGGTGAAGAATATTGAACGCACTGTGGACTGCCAAAAGAACAAACAGGTTTGTCTCAGAAGTACAGCCAGAATGCTCCTTGGAGGCAAGGACGGCCAGACTTCATCTCACAGACGTTGGACATGTTGTCAGGAGAGACCAGTCTGTGGAGAAGGACATCGTGCTTGGTAAAGCAGAGTGCCATTGAAAAAGAGGAAGACCTCCGACAAGATGCATTGTCCCAGTGGCTACATCTCTGAGCTCAAACATGAGCAATTGTGCAGTTGACCCAGGACCGAGTAGCGCTGGTTCTGCTGTGCATAAGGTTGCTCTGTGGGTCTGGAGGGACTTGATGTTATCTAACAACGACAGTGTGGATGTTAAGAAGAGGGAACTACCCAGCCATGGTGACTCAGCCTTGTCACAGTTCCTTGGCTCTTCCTCGTTTCCGTTCCCTCGACGCTTGTCTGTGTTGTTGCTTCATCAGCTTCACGCTTTCCACAGAGAGCTTACAGGCTAGCTTGTTTTACATCCTGCTGTGCAAATAGGGGAGACACACTTGGTCAATGGAACGTGCTGAACAGTCCTTGAGGGCTATGGCCTGCCTGCTCCCTACTGTGAGAACCCAGGTGTGTTTAAGGAGAAGGTGGTAGCCGTTCCTGTCAGCTGAAGTCCAGGCATCCCCTGGGCCTTGGCTGGGCAGGAATCAAACCCGCGTGTTCCTCTGGGGAGGAGAGAGTGCTACCACTGAACCATCCCTGCCTCCTCGTTGGCAGTGACTGCCTGGTTATTCTTAGCTACAGATGGGCTGTCCCTGTGCCCTGGGGGGAAGGGAATGATGATGGAGATGTCTTCCCAACTGTGTCCTCTCATCCTTATCTTAGCTGTCACCCCTTTGGCACGATAACTGTGCTTCCAGCAGAGCCAAATTGTTATAGAATTTTCCTCTAAGAGCTACCCTGTGTGAAATGACTCTTGGATGTTTGTGAGGGCCCAATGGGTCACTGCATTCTGGAGGCACCAGCTGACCGCCACCTGAGAACCGCATGCTGTGCGAGTTTTAAACGCTGGGCCGGCAGACCTCAGAGAGACTAACACTCAGCCCTGGAATCGGACGTCATGATTTAAGCGGCAGCAAACACCCTAGCTTTTCTCTGTGCGACGTCTGCAGCTGCTGGTGGTGTTAGCAGTGGACACGTCCCCGGCCTGAGTGCACAGGGAGAAGCAGGCCCTGGTTGCCGAGGAAATCAGAAGCAGGGACAGTGTGGAGATGTGGGTGACACTGTGGCTTAGGGGCTAGTCAGCTAATGGCAAGGCTCGACCCTACCAGCCGCTCCTCAAGAGAAAGATGAGGCTGTTGGCTCCCAAAAAGATTTGCCACCTTGGGGGATCACTGTGAGTAGGAAGCCACTCAATGACAGTGGGTTTGGCAGAGAAATGAAATGAGCCCTGGTGACACTGTGGGCTAAGCATCGTAGCCCACCAGGCCGTCAGTTCAAACCCACCAGCCGTTGCTCCTTGGGTTGGTGACTGTGTGTCAGGATACACCCACTGGCAGTGGGTTATGGGAATATGGAACCCTGGTGATGCGCTGGTTAAAGTGCTCCACTGCAGAGAGGTCACTGGTTCAAACCCACCAGCCAGCCGCCCTACGGGAGAAGGATGCGTCTTTCTGCTCCTGTAAAAACTGACAGTCTAGGAAACCCTATAAAGCAGTCCCACTCTGTCCTGTAGGGTCAATAGGAGTCAGAAATGGCTTGGCAGCAGTGGGTTTAGGCTTCATTACTGACAGCAAGGCTCAGGCTGGTTAGCAGCGTCTCTCTCTACCCGGAGAACCATCTGGGAGGCAGAAAAGCTTGTGGGTTTCCTCCTGGGAGAGAGAAGACCCGAGAAGAGTCACTTTCCTCCTGAGTCACTTCCATCTGGGGCTGGAGGCTTCTGAAGGCCATGGCCCATAAAGCCAGAGCTCATTTTGAGGGACGAGCACATGTATGCAAAGCCTTGTCTAAAAGCATTGGTGCTAATTCTTCAAAAGCTCCGTTTGGCGTGATCTGGTCCTTGGGCTTGCAAAGATAGCTTCTCCTCTAGGCGAAATGTGAAGTACTTTGAAGCCTACACAAAGACACATCCTTGGAGGGCAGGTTTGATGAAACCCATCAAAAGCTCGTAAAGATTCAGGATTAGGGCAATCTGAGCCACCTCACCTGCTCATCTGTTCAGGAACAAAAAGCATTGGTGACTCCTTGCCACCCGGGCCTCCTGGTTGCTCCCAGGAAGGCAGAGTGCCCTGCCTGGGTGCTACTAAAGCCCATGTCCACCATGGCTTTGGAGAGCTTTAGAGTCTCGATCCTAGGAGGTGCAAAGTTCTGGACTGGAACAATCAGCTATTTCAAAGTGACCAGCAAGACAGACAACAGCTTCTCTCCAGGGTTTCCAAAGACTGTATGTATATCTTTATGGGAGCAGGCGACCTCATCTTCTTCCCTTGCAGTGGCTGGTGGATTCAAACTGCAGACCTTTCCATTAGCAGTCCAGTGCATCACCCAGAGGATCCCCAAGCCCCCTAGTCAGCTCCACAGTAACTGGTTACGTATTAAATTTGGTGAGCTCAAGGATAAGACTTCTACTGGCCCTGTGTGGAAACGTCCCCTCCCTCCCCTGCCAAAAGAGCCAGGTCGTGCAGCATCCAGTCCCAGGCTCTGCATGTGCTTGTGTGTCCCGGTGCCTGCGACATGGTTTGTTCTTTTCTGATTGGAGATCAGGCATGCATTTCCTGTTGGCTAGACTATCACTAATGATTCACTCTTAAGTGTCTGTGCCTGTTGTGTGGATTGAGATTCCAATATTAATTATATAGGGTTATTTTTTTTCTTTCCTCTTCATTTCTGTGTTGGTTTCCTCAATTAAGAGCCAACATTCTTAATTGAAACCCTTCTTCTTGGCAGCTTCACCCTGAAGCATCCCAGATTGCCCTCCTCCCCCTGCCAGGATGCTGGGTTTTCTTTGCTTTTCCACTTGGCCCGGCTCCTCATCAGCATGTCCCTAACCCGACCCAGCTCTGTCTCCGGCAGATGATGCTGAGCCCTGGGGTGAGCTGGGCAGGGACCCTGGGCCTGCACATGTCTCTGCTCTCAGACTCCGTTTCAGCACAGCCCTGTGACTCTCAGAAGGACAGGCCTGCCAGAAGCGTGGGTTCAGTGCCAGGCCGGAAGGGTGTACAAGGGCCACAGCTTCACACACACACACACACACACACACACACACATCCCCAGCAACAGTTCTGAGGTTGCAGGGCATCAGATACAACACTAGCCTCTTGCTAATCTCTGGGATGAATATTCTATGCTCAGTTCTGGTGGCAAATGTCAAATTTTGTTCATTATACAGTTTTAACCACCACCACCACCCGCCCCCACGAACTCCCCTTTCTAACTCACAGAGACCCTGTAGATAAGCAGTACTCAACCTGTGGGTTGAAAACCCTTTGGGGGTCAAATGACCCTTTCATGGGGTCGCCCGATTCATAACAGTAGCAAAATGACAGTTATGAAGTAGCAACAAAAATAATGTTACGGTTGGGATGGCCACCACAACATGAGGAACTGTATTAAAGGGTCGCGGCATTAGGTTGAGAACCACTGCTATAGAGACTCCTAATGCTATAAATCTTTATGGGAGTAGACTATGTCGCCTTGCTCTCAAACAGGAGCTGGTGGATTTGAACCACAGACCTTGAGGTTAGCAACCCAGTGTTTACCAGTCAGTGTCACCAGGACTTTTACATTGTACAGTTAAAACAAACAAGGAAACTCACTGCCACCGAGTACGTGCTGACTCATAGGGGTCCTGTAGGACAGGGTAGAGCTGCCCCTGTGAGTTTCCAAGGCTGTCACTGTTTACAGGAGTAGAAAGCCTCATCTTTCCCCTGCAAGGCAGCTGGTGGCTTGGATTGTTGACCTTGTGATTAGCAGCCACCAGGGCTCCCGCTTGTACAATTTAGATGCGTTCTCTTATTTTCTTCCCTTAAACTGGAACGTCTGGTTCTTGCGTGCACGTGAGGAAGCCGTGTCTGGTTCTGCCACTTTGCTCAGTTGCAGTTAAATGCACGCTCGGGCTCCAGCCGAGAGGCAGATGGGTCAGACCTGCTCACACTCCGGGGGCAGCCGACACACACATTCAATTCTTGCTTCTCCTCTGAGTAGGGAAAATGGAAGCAGAATAATGCAATGGCTGTTCCTCAGCACATGGGGTCCCCAAGGGGACATGCTTTCCTCTGCAGGATCTCTTGTTGCCACTGTTAGGGTGTGGTTGCAGATTTGACAGGGAAAAATCACCTTCAAAAGCCAACTTGTCCCAGCTGACACTCACAGTCCGGCGCCCCACGTGAGTTCAGAAATGACAAAGACAGAAACCATTTGTTTTCTCACTCCAAGTCCTCTTCCCCGGCCTTGTGCTACTACAACAGCGTAGTATCTGCTATTCCTGTTCTGGTGGAGCCCAGGGTGCTGGGTTAAGTGCCAAGCTGCTAACTGCAAGGCCAGGGGTTCAAAGCCACCAGTCACTGCGTGGGAGACATAGGCGACAATCTGCTTTCATGAAGATTTACAGCGTGGGAACCCTGGGGGCAGTTCGACTCTGGCCTCAAGCAGCGTCACTGTGTGTCAGAACTGAGTGGATGGCGCTGGGTTTGCCTCCTCTTAAATCTTAGCAGTGGAGTTGTGTTTTAACTTCTGACACTATTTTCTGATGGTGACGAGGCAGGCTGTGTCACAGAGGTAATGTGATGGGGAGTCAAGAGGTGGGCCAGGGGCAAAATTGCCCTCTCATGAGTGCCATTTGAGATGGGAGCTTGTGCTGTAACTGATGCTCAGGGCTGCACGTAGGAGAAAAAGTCACTCGCAGTGACTTTAATAAAATAGAGAAAAGGATGATGGATGGATAGATAGATGATAGATAGATAGATAGATAGATAGATAGATAGATAGATAGATAGGTAGATAGATAGATAGCTGCATTTGCATTCGGGCCAACTCATGGTGACCCTGAGTTCCACATCAAGTACGATTGTGACGTCCTCCTGCATGTTCCTCACAATACTCAGCATGGTTAAGTCCACTGTTTCAACTCTTTCAAAATCCAGCTCACTTTCAATTCTCCTAGGGAACAGTTCTTGGGGTCATGTAGGGGTAACTGTGACTAACATAGATGGCTGTTGAAGAAACTCCCAGAATGATTCGTGGCATAAGAGTGATCCTAATGGGTAAGGTCAAGTGGAAGCCTCCCAAGGTGCCTGCTTATGCCCCAGGCAAGAAGTAACCTTGGTGGTGGTGTGAGGTAAGCATCATTTCCCTGACCTACCGGTGAAAAATGTCTTCAGACTTCCGAAGCTGATTCTTGTCCCAATGGCAGAAACTTTCAAGGCAGGAATTAACAGGCAGAAAAGGAATGGATTAACAGCAAACAGACAAACAAGCAAAGACATACAAAGAGATGAACAACTAAAAAGATTTTCTACAAATGAATGATGTGCTGAGGCCCTAATGGTGGGCTGTCAGAAGGGGAAGTTCCAAAGGTGCAGGAGGAGGCAGTCGTAGGGAAAGGTGAGAAGCAGTCTGGTGGAACATCTGCTCCAGGATCTTCCAAGAAATCGGAATTGTCTTTCCTTGTTGGCAGATTTGTCTGCTACAGGCTAGAGCAAGCATTGGATCCGGGCCTTTGCAGGAGGCATTTCCTCTCCATCCCTCCCGTCATGTGTTCTGTCAGGAGGCTCTCATCTGGGGCCCCTGTGGTCTCCCTAAGGTATACAGAGGGGTTACCATTGCCCTCAGCATTGTCAGTATCACAGGGTAATGGTCATTATCATGGATTGGATTATACACCCTGGGTTAGGCCAGGTTGACTAGAGAAACAAATCCAGTGACACTCATATATGTGTGAGAAAGAGCTTTATATCAAGAAGTAACTATATGTCAGGAAAACATCCCAGCCCAGGCCAATTCAAGTCTATAAGCCCAATATTAATCCATGCATCTCTCTTTAGACTCACACAGTCATGTGAAATAATGCAGAGTGTAGGAAGACCACAGGCCAGTGGGGGCAAAGTCATGTGGAAAGATGACAGGGCTCAGTCAGTTCTTAGAGTAACTAGCAAGCTGGAGAGTCGAGACAAAGAGAGTAGAAGTTTTCCAGGGCCCTCCTTTCGAGAAGGCCATGCCCTCCAGGAGGCTCTATCAGGCTGTGTGACCTGATTGACAGGTTGGATACCACCCTTACACTTTTATATAGCTTCAAGGTGACATAAAAGTATGTAGCTACACATATCCCCACCCCCAAATATGCATCAATTTGAACTTGAGCTGCTGGCCCATGATTCTCAGTGATTTTGCAGTTATGTGATGATGTAATGTGACAGTTAGGTGATGATATTATCCACGATGTGATCTGGTGTAATTAGCCAAACAATTGTCAGGGGATTTAGGGTGAGATACAGCACCCTCACTGAGGTTACATCTTGATCTAATGTAAGGAGCATTTCCCTGGAGAGAGAGAATCAAGCAGGGAAAGGGATCTGTTACCACCAAGACATTCAAACTGGGAGTAGAGTGTGACCTTGGGTCCTTGTGCTGAGAACCTCCTAGACCCAGGGGCAGACTGATGCCAAGACAGGTGGCAATCTCCAGGAAACATAGGTCCATAGATGTTGAAAGGAGACAGGGCCTTTCCCCAGAGCCAATACAGAAACAAAGCCTTCTCCTATAGCTGGTGCCCTGAATTCTGGCTTCTGGCTTTCTAGAAGATAATTCAGTCTGTTAAAGCCATCTGCTTGTGGTATTTCTGTGATAGCAGCCCTGGAGAACAAAGACAAGCATCTACTCCATTTTCAGCTCTTACTGAAAATTCTCCAAAATTGTTCTTTTCATAAGACCAGGACACAATTGTTAGAAATCTCTCCAGCGTGCTGGAAAATCAGTCACCCACTCTATCACTGTAAGCTTTTCAGCACAGAGTAATTTACATGCTTGGCCCTTTTTCTCCTCGTCTTTGAAAGTAGCAAGAGAAATGGGCAAATCGAGCTACTTCACCGAAGACTGGAAACTTAATGGATCAGCTCCCTCTGGTCCGCTCCTGCCCACCGGTGGAGGGATGGTTGAAAGTGACTGGCTTGGGCAGGGTGCCGTTGCAGTCAGGGGGCCTGGGCAGCAGCAGTATTGCTGACAGAAGGAAAACATACATATCTCATGCTTTTCCATGTATTTGGTTCTTATCGATGCACTTTCACTAAAAAGCAAAACACCCACTGCGGACAAGTCAACTCCTATGTTACTGCCACCACATGACCAAGTGGAATGACCCCCCTTGGGTTTCTGAGTCTGCTAATCCTTACAGAAGCACACCACCCCATCTTTCCTCCATGGCGCAGCTAATGGCTTTGAACCACTGACCACTTGGTTAGCAGCTGAGTGCTTTAGCCCCTGCACAACCAGGGATCCTTTACTTTTACTAACCTACTGGCATTGCATTAAATCTGACTCATCGTTCACTGCCATCATGTCAATGCTGACTCATAGCAACCCTGTAGGACGAAGTAGAACTGCTCCTGAGTTTCGGAGACTGCCACTCTTTACAGGAGTAGAAAGCCTCATCTTTCTCCCACAGAGGCTGGAGGTTTCAAACTGCTGACCTTGCAGCTAGCAGCCCAACATGTAACCCCTATGCACCAGGATCCTTGTAGCACTGCTGGGCCGCCTTCTTCTTACTAAAACCCAGCAAACTCACTGCCATCAAGCCGCCCCCTACTCATGGCGATCCTATAGGACAGGGTAGAACTGCCCCTGTGGGTCTCTGAGACTGTAGTAACTCTTTAAGGGAATGCAAGGCCTTATCTTCTCCCTTGGAGAGGCTGGTGATTTCAAATGGCTGTCCTTGTGGTTAGCAGCCCAATGTGCAACCACTCCGCCACAAAGGAAGATGATACATGTGATGATGTGGATGAATCTTGGAAGCATGCTACTTGGATAAGACACCCTAAGACAGTGGTTCTCCACCTGTGGGTTGCAACCCCTTTGGGGGTCGAACGACCCTTTCACAGGGGTCACCTAAGACCATTGGAAAACACATATGTCCAATGGGTGTCACCACAACATGAGGAACTGTATTAAAGGGTCGAGGCAATTTGAAGGTTGAGAACCACTGCCCTAAGGGGAAATGCTGTATGCTCCCCATTACAGGAAATAGCCAGACTGTGCCATGCACAGAAACCAAGGATCAAAGGTTACCAAGAGTAGGGGGCTGTGGAGATTTGTTGCTGAGTAGGGGAGGGCCTGAGTCTCTGCCTGAGCCCTTGGGAAAGTTTTGAAAGGAAGCTGCCATGAGGCTTTCCCACCATGGTAAACATAGTCTTGATGCTGGAGCACAGGCGCACTCTGGGAATCGGCAAGGTGGTGGTGGGAGGATATTTTGCCAAGGTAGAAAGCATTAGTAGAATGTGTTACAAATCCCCCAGTAGCCTTGGTGAGCATTCTTAAGAGATACTGAATCTCTAATTACATCTTTTTTTAAATGCCTAGAGGTTACTATTTAAACAACACATAACTTACAGGATTTAATTATAGACGATGGGATATTCCATTGGAAAATACACAAGTGAACACTTGAGAGGCTAATGTGCATGATTTTGTTTTTAGGGAATCCTGCAATTACATGACTCAGTGCTGAAGTTCTCCCTGTCGCCTTCCCTGCTCTAGGAGAAGTGCAGCTCCAGCACTCCCATCACTATGGAGATCCTTTTGGGTCAGTTTAGATGTTGCGTTAGCATTTCTTTGAGTGTAAGTGAGACCCAGGGTTTTGTTTGACTCTCCCCACTGAGACTGAAACTCAGATACCCACTGCTACTGAGTGGATTCTGATTTAGAGGCTGTGAATCTTTATGGGAGGAGGCTGCCTCATCTTTCTCTGCTTGGTGGATTTGAACCACCGACCTTGAGGTGAGCAGCTCAACCACTTTGCTCCAACACTGTGACACCAGGGTTCCTTTAGTCTGGCTGAAGACTTTCTGTGTTTCATCCTTGGTAATGTCCTTTTCCTGTCCTCTCTTTTAAAATTTCGATTTAACGAATTTATCTTTTGCACTAATGTAAGATGATCTGAGTCTCAGAGGCCACAGAAGAAAATACAACCAATCAGCTCCCACTGAGTGAACCCTGACCCCAGGCTTCTGCCCGCCCCGCCCCTCCCCCACCCCCACCCCTTTGTGTCAGGGAAGGCCATTGGGCTTTAGCATTCTCAGTGGCTGATTTTCCAGAAGTACATTGCTAGGACCTCATCTTCCAAGGCACCTCTGTGTGGACTTGGACCTTGAGTATTTTAGTCAGCAGCTGAGCGTGTTAAGGTTTGTCAACAGGTGTGTGCTGTGGCCCCTTCTAGGGGACGGTCAAGGGAAGGAGGCCAGTCTTGCCCAGGTCGCTCTGACCAAGGTTAAAGGAACCATTGAGAGGAGAGGACTCATTTTCTAGATGCAGCTCTGCAAACGCATTGGCACCAATGCAGTCCAGTCACTTGAGTACTGAATCAATTATGCACAATTCTCAAGCATCTTTGGATACCAGGCCCTGTGGGCCTGGAGATACTGAAGGGAATGAAGGTGACATAGGTCACAGAGTCACTTACTAATGCAATGTCCATGCCAGCAATGCAGGGTTGCCTAACCCATGGCAACGAAGCATGCAATTCCATTGTTTACTGTCTAAAGACAGCTTCTAAGCCTCACTTGGCCACTCCCACAGTCACCCATCTGGACAAGGTGAAAAGAAAGCCTAGGTGCTCCTTCATTAGCACAGGGGAGAACTCAAACCACACGCAGGAACCTGCGCCCTAGTCCCAGGTACTGACCACCACACAAATCTCTAGCCAATCCCTTCTCCAGCTCTTGTTGAAAGCCTGTCCTACTGTCTCCAGCACTCCTAGTTTTGTAAGCGGGTAACCTTCCCAATGCACATACTGAAGCAAATCAAGCCCACTGCCATCATGTCCATGAAGCCTGCAGGGAGAGGTAGAACTCCTCTGGAATCTCCAAAGCCACCGTCTTTCCAGAAGCTGACTGCTTCATCTTTCTCCCAGGGAGTGGCTGATGGGTCCAAACAATCAACCTCTTGGTTAGCAACCAACACTTGAACCCTGAACCACTAGGGCTCCTCCACTGCCCACAGCTTTCTTCCAACTCAACAGCTAGTCTTGTTTCCTTAATGCAGCATCTCTAAGATTTCTGCCATCTTTGGCAATCTTTAGATATGACCAATTCCAATTATCACCTGTGTTCATGCCGTTCACTGTATGATTCATCGGCTAAATTTAAACCGTTCTAGCTAAATAAGAAAGTGACATCACCGATGCAAATGGAACGGCAGTCTCACTTATTATGCGCCCTGAAGCCAATGTAATGAAGACAGGGCACAGTCATTAAGTTCTGTCTGGAGCAATGGTGACCTGTGACTGTGGGTGTCTCATTGTCCAGTGGAGGAAATCAGCAAGGCCAGGGGAGGATGAAAGTCTCTTAGACCCCACAGAGACGTCCTCCCTGATGCAGTCGGCATGACTAAAAGAATGGGAGCGGCCATGTGCTTTCCTCAGCATGAAATCCAGCGTTACCCAATGCTGGGTCCACAGACAGCAGGCCAAAAAGGGCTCTCACCCCTCATTGGGGAAACTAAAAGAAAACCAAGCCCCACTCAGTGCCATAGGCTCCATGCTGATTCATAGCAACCCTACAGAATAAGGGTCCTGCGAGTGTTCAGGACTGTAACTCTTTACCGGAGTAGAAAGGCCCGAACGCAGGGATTTATGCTTCTCTTCCCGAGCAGGCCTTGAACGACAGAAGACTGCTCCTGGGCCCTTTCCGGGAGGTGATGAGACACAGAGCCTGCAGGTTTGGGATGTGTTCCCAGTGCCAGCAAAGAATCAAGGACAGTGAGGGCGAGGGTTGCTGTCATGTTTCACATGGGAGGAGCTGATTTAAAACTCAAATTCTCAAACAGCTTGGCCCTCTGGGTGCATCTGGATTTTCAGTATTTAAATCTGGCCCCAAAATGGAGGAGGTGGGGTGGGGAGGGAGAGATAGGAGATTGGTGCCCCTGGTGACACAACGTTTAGGTACTTCTGGCTGCTAACAAAATGGTTGACACTTTGAACCTCCCTGGCACCAACTCAAGGGCAGTGTGTTTGGTTTGTTGGTTTGGTTAGCTTAGGTTGGGTTGGGTTGGGTTGGGTTGGGTTGGGTTGAGTCAGTTTTGGTTTGGTTTGGGATGGGCTGGGTTACATTGGTTTTGGTTTGGTTTGGTTTGGTTGGCTTTGGTTTATCAGCTCTGTTGGAAGATGGTCTGGCAATCTACTTCCCTAACTATGACAGCCTAGAAAACCCTGCTGGCATAGTGGTTGTGCGTTGGGCTGCTAACCACACTGTCAGGTTCCTCGGGAGAAAGCTAGGTTTTCCACCCCTATAAGGAGTTACGGTTTCAGAAACTCACAAGGGCAGTTCGACTCTGTCCTATAGGGTCGCTATGAGTCAGAATTGACCTGAAGGCTGGCTGTGTCTTTGATTTGTTTTTCTGTGGGGTAGTTCTACTCTGTTCCATGAGAAGACCACTCTGGAATCAACTCAACAGCACTCAACAACAATAAGACTAGGAGATTTCAGATAGCGAGCCTGTTTGCTTCTTCAGGTGGGTGTGCACGCTTAGCTGCTGACCCAAAGGTTAGAGGTTCAGGTCCATCCTTGGATGTCTCAGAACGCAGGTCTGACAAAAATGAGCCACTGAAAACTCTCTGGAACACAGCTGGCTGTCCTCGGCCCACACGAGTCAGAATCCACTCTACAGCAAACGGTTAGTTTGCTATTTTCATCTGGAGAGCTAAGGAGCTGGGTGAGGGAGGGTGAGGTATGGGCCTGGTGAAACCAAAGCTTGTTCCCCAGCTGCTCCTTTTAGAAACCACTCTCACTGTGCACATCCTGCAAACAGGAGACCAAGAGCCAAGGTCGCCCAGGTGAGAGATGAGGCTCCCCAGCATCTGGGCTGCTGAAGGTGTCAGAACCCAATTCACAGGAGCAGAGCAGACATGGCTTTTATAGCCACTCCCCTCTCTGCTGGTGGCGCTGATTCATTCTATAAAGGAGACCTGCCATGTAAACAACCTGGGAAAGAAAAAAGGCAGAAAACAATGCTCCCAAAGACCATTGTAAAAAAAAGTGATTTTTGTGGCTGTTGTTTTGCTTTGACTTTAGAAATAGTTATCAGCTCAAGAAATCAAGCGTTTTGAGGCAATGAATTCCCCAGCAGGGGGGCTTAATGAGAATGATGACCGCCTGAGGCGCAGTATCTGACTTTTGAGGCGGAAGCAAAGCTGAAATGACGGGATGCAGTACCTATCCTGTTGTGTAAACAGAAAGTGAATTAGAGAGGACCGCGTTTATGCCGCATAGCGAGACTAACAGCCACTTAAGTGGATGGCACTGCTGAGAAGAACAGGCTTGCTGCTGATGGCTGCCCGGCTCATCCCCGGCTTGGCAGCAGCACGGATTTAAAGCTGTAGAGGAGAACCGAGTTTGCTTAGTGATGGGGTGGACATCAAGACTGAATGTGCTTGCGGGTGAGACTATAATCATTAGGGAGGCAGTGGGCACCTGGGAGCATCCACACAGTGAGAAATGGGGTGTGTGTAGGCAGTAATCCACAGCCACCTGTCACCTGGTGTACTGTGGGAACTTGGGGGTTGTTGGGAGCGGGAGGCTATGCCACTGGAATTTCAAACACCACCAGGGTCACCCATGGTGGTTTCAGTAACCCTTCTAAACCAGAAGACAGACTGTCTGAGACAGACAGGGACACTTTCTGAAAACCAGCCCATGAAGACCCTTGGGAGCACATCAGAACGTTGTCCCTAGAAGAGGACAGCATGTTTGGTGACATGGAGGCCAAGGGCACCCTTGGTTTGTGTGCGAGGCCAGGTTGACTAGAGAAACAAATCCAGCGACACTCATATATGTATAAGAAAGAACGTTATATAAAGCACGCATGCATCAATAAAATGTCCCAGCCCTGTCCAGATCAAGTCTATTAAGTCTAACACTAGTCCATGAGTTCTATACTAGTCTATACATCCCTCTTCAGATTCACGCAGCCACATGCAATGGTGCAAAATGCAGGAAGATCACAGGCCGGTGGGTGCAAAGTCTTGTGGATCTGATGGTTGTGGGTGCGTACCCAGGGTTCTCACAGGTCTCTGAGTATGTAGCTGGTCAACAGGAAAATGAAGGCAGAGAGAGAGGTTCCCAGGACTCTCCTTAGGGGAAGGCCACACCCACAAGGAGGCACCATCAGGCTGTAACCTGATTGCATGCTAGCCTCCACCCCTACAATTCAAGTTGGCATGAAATGATGTAACTACCAGTCTGCCACTCTGGTTTAGTGAGCTTGATTGCCACTGTGAACTCGAAGACTCTGGTGCCCTGGACAACACTGCACTCTGTTGTAGATGGGTCCCCATGAGTCTGCGTTCCAGGGACACAGTCATGAGACTAGCGTACAGCATACCCCACCCTGGTATATGAACAGAGAACCAGCATATCACTAGGTGATCAGACCTGGCGTGTCACGTGATTCTGAACAGACGCAATCTATTTGAGGATACTTCCACCACCTACTGACGTTTTGTAAATGTTTATTATCAGGACCCCCCAAGAGAGCGAGGACGAGGACAACCAGGAAAGGAGAAGCAGAGGGGGCTCCCTCCTGCCTGCACTGATATGTCAAGGTTTGTGGCCCAGTTGCCTGAGATGGGTCCGCTGACCTCTGTGCTGAGCCTCGACTGGCAGGCTGACATCACAGATCTTGTGACTGAATTCATGAAGTGGGAGGAGCTGAAAATCACCAAGTTATAGGAGAACAGGACCCTGGCTGGCCGGGATCCAGGAATAGCCACCATGCAGGTAAGGCCCACTTGGCACGTTCCATCATGTTCTGCGCATTTGTATGAGTTTCCTCGGGGAATTGTGTGTGTGTTTGTGGAGAAAGGAAGAAAGGAAAAAGCATCACTGCCTTCATCGATGTTCATAGCTTGAATCCAGAAATCAGTTTCCCATTAAGCAAGCATAGAAACCCTTTTGCAAATTAGAGACATGGTGACAATAGAAAATCGCCTTTTTTAAATCAGTTAAAGGTAAATTAAAATACGAAATGAGAGTCATCTTATTTTTCCAGGTATTGGTAGTTCTCAACACCGGGGCCAGGTGGCCATGACAGGGCACATGGATTGATTCAGTTGAGGGCCGCCGGGGCCATGCCCTTCTGGTGAGTGGAGGCCAGCAATGCTGCTAAGCGCTCCACGGTGATGAGGAATGTTACTAGCACCACACTGGGAGACTCCGTCCAATGTGCTCTTCATTAGAACACATCCGGAGAGCAGCTGGACCGACCAGGGAGTGCTTGTTATTGGTAACCTTGAAACCCGGCTAGTCGGCTCTATACCTTGGACTCTTCAAAAACTTTGGCAAGTTTAAAATAACCTCTCTCGTCAAACAGCTAACCCATAGTTTCATACATTCTTACTTCTTCTACTGCTATTGAAAATAATTTTGAAAGGATGATTTTCAGAGATGATATAATAGGTCCATTATCATTATATGATAGTTAAACATTTATCCCCATGCCACAATTCAGGTGTTTGCCTAAGCATGTTTGTTTGTTGATATTTTGGGTAAAAACGGATTTGATGTTGGTATGTTGTCTCCAAATGGAAGTCACCCCCTAGTTACGCATGGATGTTTTAGGAGGTAAAATGACCGCTTTAGGCCATACGCTTCCCTTTCCCATTGTGTATTCCTGGTGAACAGAGCCATGTCTCCGGGAGCTATTCATTACCGCCTTAGAACCTCTAAGTGCTCAAGAAAAGCCCAGGAAGAGAGGTGGTGAAACATCATGCATTGAGCTTACCTGGACCATGCGTCCTCTGCGTGGTTGTCAGGGGTTCTTCTGGTCTCAGGATTACGGAGGTTGTGGCTTGCATGGTCCATGGGACTAATGGTTTCCTTGCGTCTGATTTCCTTCACCTTTCTTT
The DNA here is from genome assembly GCF_000313985.2 of Echinops telfairi. Taxonomy (NCBI): domain Eukaryota; kingdom Metazoa; phylum Chordata; class Mammalia; order Afrosoricida; family Tenrecidae; genus Echinops; species Echinops telfairi. The sequence goes on from NW_022111312.1 coordinate 16,286,169, forward strand.
GCTCCAGATGGGGAGAGACTAACCACTGTACCTTATACAGTTCCTGGAAGGCTTTAAAAACCCCAATCACTATTCATCAAAGCAGGATGCTGGACATTGTCTTTGTGGACTATGTTATGTCAATCAACCTTGGTGTCCCCAAGACCATGGTCGGGGCCCCAAATACAGTGACAAACACCCCTTCAGGTGTTTGTTTATGTGTAGAATGTTTTCCTAACTGTGCCACCTGTATTTCTACTAGATTCATGGATATGATTCTAACACATATAAATACATAGGTAGATATATCCTCTGTCAGACCTACACATATGCGTGGGTGTAGTTCTATTCTCCTTTCCTCTTGTGTGTCTATCTTCTCTTTGAATAGTTTTAGTTCCATTGTGCCATTGTCAAAACATAGTTTGGGAGAGAAATGTGTTTCTTGTGCTTTGATAGTCTGACACCAGTAGGAAGATTGTTTCTTTAATTTGTGGAAATAATCACCTAATTAAATCAAGCTGTTTGAAGAAATAAATGATTGACATTGCATGAATCAAAGGGGGGAAAATAAAGTAAGATCTCTGTAGAATTCACTTTTTTTTCCCTCTTTCATTTTGAGGCTGCAATTGAACATACTAAATAAGCTTTCTAAGCCTATTTCAAGTTGTCCTAGCCTAGGACAACTACTTGTCCTATGAACATGGAGGGCAAGTTTATTGTCTAACAAAGTCAGGCTTCTGTGCAAGAAGAGACTCTGCACACGTGGGGCCTCTGGAGTACCTTGTCAAGCAAAGAAATACATAGAATCATTGTAGGACTTTGAGCAAGGTGGGGTTTAGGAGACATTTCAATAAATCGGAGTTTGGGCAGACTCAGACCTGTACTGGGCCCACACCTGGAGCATTATTTGCTTGTACAGTATGAGGATGGATGATGGCCTCCTAACCCTGCAGCAAGTCCTCTCTGCCAGGGTCAAGCCTGGTCATGGGCATCAATGGGGCACTTGCTTCTGGGGCCAGTGAATTCTTGAAGCCTTCTCCTGCTTCCTAGCTCATCATCCTTGTCTGATTAAAGTGCTCAGTGGCCGGGGCCCATGAGATTCCGGCCATGTGGCCACACGCCTTCTGTGGGCGAGAGTTTACGGTGACATATAGACAAAGGGCGCACGTTTTCACCCTTCTTCTTAAACAAGTAATAGCTGATACGTGAAGATCTTATTTGAGCTACTTGAACAAGTATGTCTAATCAGCACTGGGTCCTGTGGGTTTCACATGAATTACTTGCAACTCCAAAGTTCTGGAAACTTCTAGCAGATCATTTAAAATTATGTACAAAAGACACTGTGTCTTTAAAGCATGCCACTCAGTCTCCCATAATGCATCTTTTCTTAGATATTTTAAGCCATGCAAGCATGTCTTCTCAGTAAAGAGTGTTTGGAGAGATATTATCTCAAGCAGTAGCCTGATTAGTTGCACCTGAAATTGATTCAACTGCATCATGCGAGTTTTCAAAATATTTTTGGAAAAGTCAAAGTCAAATTCTGTTATATGGTACAGTAAATGAGTACACACATGAATGCATTCATTAAAGGATGTTAGTCCTTCCTCATACCAGGGGGACCACAGCACACTATTAATGCCAGCTCAATGCATGCCAAAAACAGGTCAAGGTTCTAAAACTTGGGGTTTAGGGTTTTTTATTTTCAGTCAGTGTATCATATTTTACATTTATATTTCCAGAAATCATATTATATATTTTTAAATGTTTGTGATTTTCTACAAATTTGAAAGAAATTTAAAATGTTTTAGTTTCATTTTTCCCAGGAAGCCTTCGTCAGTTGTTGAATTTTGTTCAGTGATGGTTTAGAAACAAAGAGCCCCCAATAAAGTCATTTTTTTAAAAAGAAACACTTTTAGACATTTATGACCCCATGAATATCTCCATTACTATCCTAACAGTTAGGAGGCTAGCTGTTAGCCTCCTAACCACAGAGGCAGTGGCTCAAACTCACTAGCTGCTCCCTTGGAGAAGAATATGACTGTCTGCTCCTATATCGGTGTGCAGCCTCAGAAACTCCACGCAGGGCCACTGTGAGTCAGAATTGATCAAAGACAAGCTGCCTCCTCACAGTAGAGCTGACTTTGACGATGTGGATGGAACAAAGCTGTCAGGACTTTCATTTCCTAATGGGACGTGATTCAAAATTAGATAAAACAGCTGCAAGCGTTCATTAATAATTACAATATGGAATGTACACCATGCAAGTTGAGGAAAATTGGAAGTCATCAAAAATGGAATGGAACTCAGAAAGCATTAGTGAGCTGAAATGGACTGGTGTTGAAGTTGAATCAGACCATCATTTGGTCTGCTATGAGAAATTAAAGAGGAAAGTTATCACATTCATTGTCAAAAAGAACTATCCTGAAGTACAGTGCTGTCAGTGATAAGATAATACCCATACACCTATTAGCTAATTAAGTATCAGCTAATTAAACTATTGTTCAAATTTGCACACCAGTGAATACCAAAGAGGAAGAAATAGGAGGTTTTCGCCTACTTCTGCCATCTAAGATATATCAAATATGCAAGAAATTAGCAGAAAAATCCCATATCTCTTAAGTCCAGCTTTCTGAAGCCCCCTCTTGCTTATGCACCTCTTCTGAGCATCCTAGCTTAGTTTCCGATCTGAAATCTAAAATTAGTATTGATATACACAGAACAGAAACTGCCTGGAAACAGCTGCAGTTGGGGCTCGCCATTAGCCTGGACAAAAATAAATAGATCGATGGCGGTTCTGTGTCACAGTTTGTAGATCCCCATCGATGCACAGCCACCAGAAAAATGCTCACAGCTGTGGTTGCAGCCAAGTCCAAGCCTTCTTGGCATGTGCTCTGAGGGTGCTCTCAAAATAATAATAATAATAATAATAATAATAATAATAATAATAATAATAATGGATCCATCTCAAAGCTCAAGAATAGGTTTAAGGAAAGCACAAAGATTTGAAATCTAAGTGGCAAAGAGGAAGGCAATGACATGACTCCTGAACAATCATGTTTTCATTATAAAATGTGCACTGAGAGAACCTCAGGGCAGGTCTTTGGCACCTTGTTTTCCAGAACAAGGTGCTTTCCTTAGGTTGTGAAGGCAGACCCGTTTCTCAAACAGACACTGGGCTCCGGTGACCGACAGTAGACTCCGGTGAGCTCTCTCCCCTCTAGGAAGCAGAACTCTCAAGTGTCATCTTGAGGCTTTCCCACCCCGCACAGTCTGTTGATGGAACTTTAGGAAAACAGGTTGATTAGCATTCTCTGCTTACAGATGCCCTAAGTGGAGGACAACCCCCTGCAGAGGCTCATCACAGGGCAGTCAAGTTCTCCCCGCCCATGAGGCCCAAGGCACTTGCTATAAAATGATTCTGGCCAGCAATTGTAGGGAGAGCCCTGTGGTCACCCAGGAGCAATGTCGTGGTTACCCACAGTGTTTGGTGGGGTGGGGGTGGGGGGGGAGGGCTGTGTCAGACAGAGACCAGAGAAGCATCATTATGCAAATGACACTTTTCAAGGACCTCTTTGTTTGTATCCTTGACATTTGGACCCCCGCATAATGGCATAATGTGAACTGGTCTCTAAAATGGAAGGACCCAAACTCAATCAGAGGAGGAGTCATGCACTCTCATCCAGGCCACCTCCCTTTGTTAAGCAAGCCTCTGTGGGGTTGCAGTGGGGGGTGGACTGTGGGCTGGGGAGGCAATCGAAATTACCCTGGAAATGAGAAACCTCATCTCCAGCAGAGTGAAAATTCAACTTGAGTGATCGGTGTGCTGCGGGAAGTGAACGTGGCTTCTCATGTGATTGGTCTTCAGCAGAGCTGGACCGGGCACAGGGCCTCGAATCAGATGACTTTGTGAAGGGAGTGGCAGTGGAGCGCTAAGGGCTGCTCAGCACAAATCCCCGCTGTGCACGGCTGACCTGGTTCCTGTGCTCAAAGCCAGTCAATCCAAGTGAGAAATCCTAGGGAAGGCCTGGGGTTCCATGACTAAACAGACATACATATATAACTCCATCCGTCCATCATGCATGTATAGCTGTATATATGCATGTGTATCCATGTATATCTATCTATGTACTATCTATCTATTAATATATCATCTGTGTCTCCATCTATCCATCATCTACTTATCTATCTTCATATGTCTCTACCATCTATCCATTCATTCATCCATCCATCTATTTCTCTATCTGCTATCTATCCATCACTCTATCAATCCATTTATCTATATATGATCTGTCTGTCTGTCCATCTAGCCATCTAGCTATCTTTACATATCTATATACCACCTATCCATCCATCTCTTTCTTTCTCTCTCTTTTCTATCTATCCATTACTCTATCTATCTACCACCTATCAGTTATATGTCAATCTATTCAAAATCACTGGGTGATTCAGATGATTAACACACTCAGCTACTAACTAAAATGTTGGAGAAAAGTTCTGTCTGACACATGAAGGGTCTTCATGAGTCTGAGTTGATAGCAACTGGCCATTTGCTGGTGCCTCTGTTTCTCTTTTAGTCTGTCCTTTGGATGGCCTAGGATCCTTGGTGGCATAGTGGGTTAGACCACCACCAGGTCAGCAGTTTGAAATCACCAGCCACACCAAGGGAGAAAGATGACGCTTTCTACTCCTGCATAAACATGTCTAGTCTTGGAAGCCCACAGGAGTAAGTTCCTCTCTGTCCTATAGGGTTGTTAGGAGTCTAAGTTGACCCAGTGGCAGTGAGTGGGGTTTATTTTGACTTATGGCTTGGTAGCAGGTGTGTAAGTGTACGGGAGTGAGAGGGGTGGGGAACGAGGAGTAAGGACTTGAACGGGCCTGAGTCTCCAGGCTGCTGTGGCTGGCTGAGAACAACCAGAGCTCTAGGGACCTAACACGGCAGGCCAGACCACAGCAAATCCCACTAGGATCTCTGAAGGGCTCTGCTGACATCTCAGCTGAAGGATTGGTGGAGGCCCCGGCTCACTGTGTGTGGGTCACCTCACTGCCCACCTCACCTTGGCCATGTCACCAAATACCTACCACCTTTCACTTTCAGGAGGAGAGAGCTAACTCTCCTTGACAAACCAGAGTTTGAGATGCATAGGGTGCTTTCATAACTTGCCTGCATCCACTCTCCCTCTCGGCCCCATCGAGAGGCCGCTCTTGGTGGGAACCAGTGTGGGGGTCAAGTGCTCCTAGGCTTTGAAG
>NW_022111312.1:16291992-16301365 GCF_000313985.2 Echinops telfairi
TGGTCCAGCCCACAGGTGACCATGGGAAAGGTTCAAGGGCAGCATATTGTTCTATCGGCTACGGAGAGACCCCGAGTCAGGCAAACTCAACAGCAGTGCCAGCAACAACAAAGTAAAGAAAACCCTACAGGCAGCAGCTTGCGCTGAAACCCGCCTCATCCCTCCAACAGTCAAGATGGGTGGGAGAAGAGGCAATGAGGTGCAAACGGGGTGAACCCACAGGCCCCTGCACAGTTACCATCTGCTTCCATACAGATTGTCATCGTCCTTATGTGCTGTCGAGTAGATTCACACTGACAGCAACCCCCACGTAACACAGAACGAACCTGCCGGTCTTTGCTATGTTTGAGCCCATTGTTGTAGACGCGTGTCAACCCCTTTCATTGTGGGGCTTCATCCTTTTCAGATGGCCCTCTACTTTACCAAGCATAAGGTCCTTCCCTTGATACCAGGCCTTCCTGATAATATGCCCAAAGTAAATGCTACAAAGCCTTACCATCCTTGGCTTCTAAGGAGAAATTTAGCCGTATTTCCTCCAAGACAGGTTTGTTCGTTTTTCTGGTAGTCCAAAATATATTCAATATTCTTCTCCAACATTGTAATCCCAGGGCATTAATTCTTCTTTGGTGTTCCTTATTCATTGTCCAACTTTCACACACATTGGGGTTGTTCTACTGAGTCCGAATCAACTCCACATCACTAGGAAAATCAATCAATAACCGGACGTTGATTGAAACAGTGACTGCAACGATGGGCTCCAACAGGGCAGTGCGAGTGAGGCGGGCTCAGGACCGGGCGCTGTTTCCTTGAGTTGTGCACAGGGTCGCCATGAGTCGGAGCGGACTAGACGGCCGCCCTCAACATCTTTCAAGTATGTCCAGTTGCTCTGTATTTAGCAGCATGTTGGGAGCTGAAGGACAAAATCCTAGGAGCTTTTCTGAGCCCATTTGGAAAACTTTAGAGCAAGTTCTGAAGTAATTAGGGTTGCATTTGAATCCTGAACATGTTTTTATTCTTATTATTTTGTCAAGCTGCTTCAAGATGCCCAGTGAGGTGCCCTCCTTCAGGATGACTTGGGGCACTAGGCCTGACTGATCATCATGTGGAGGGAAAGGGAGAGGGTAAGATTTAACTCCCCATTATTAGATCAAACACGCACATCTGGAACATTGTAAGAGGTGGTTATTTGCTGGTCCACTGAAAAATGGCCTGGTGTCTACAATGCATCATTTTCCAATTATGTTGATATTTTTTCAATGCCTTAAATACTAGAGGCATATAAAATCCAGCTCATTTAATCTCCCTAAATTATACTCTCTCCATCTGCCATGCTCTTATAGTTTAATAAAATCTCTACATTTTCAGAAGCTCAGTAAAACCGTGGAAACTATCGTGGGAGCTCAGTTTCAGCTTGAGTTTTTTAGTCAGAAAGACTATATCTGAACTGGAAAATAATTTTCATATTGACAATCTGCTAAGGGAGTTTGAGTCTTTTTTTCTCTCCTTCCTTTTTACAAGACCACTTACCAAGCCGATACAAAGAAATGCGCTTTTATGTTTTCCTTATGAGATATTCCAAAAGACTGACTTTGGGAAGTTGTGCCTTCCTAGGAAACAGGAGAAAGTAAGGCAGACCCCCACTCCCGTGACTCATTTCCACACACCCGCAGTTCTGAGTGCACTTAGCCCTCCTTCTTTATACAGCCTTCAAGACCTAGTGCTGAGCTAGCTCTGCCAGGGCAAACAGAGAGGCAGAGAACAGGGCTGCCTTGGCTGGGTTTGTCCTCTAAGCACAAACGCAGAGAAATGTGCTTGACATCGGCGCAGGCAAAGAGAAGGCAGTATGTGATTTACCCAAGCCCTAAGTAGTGGTCCACATGCTGGGAAGTGGGGGCCCTGCAGAGGAGGGCCATCTCCAAAGTCAGCATCTATGAATCCTCTAGGCTTTATCCTTCATGGAATTTCACCTTCAGAGACTTGGTTCCCATTGGAAACCTCCGAGGGAAACTGACATTAGTGCCAACTGGCAAGAACTCAAGTAGAGGCGCTCACAAAACAGAGCCCTGCCGCGTCATACCTCGTATACAGGGGAGGTCTGAAACACACAGCCTCACAGTTGCTTTCAGAGCTCGGGGAGGTCTCAGACGCATCTCCTTCAATCTTTCTGGTCTGGTTTTCTTTACATATTGATTTGGTCCTTGTATTTGTTGCCTGCCAACGCAGAGTGGCTCCCAGAGCACCTGACATCACATCTTCCTCCAGTACAAGCACATGGAAAAGTAGGATGTATCAGGCTGATGTGCGTCTCTAATCATGGAAGACCACCTCTACAGAAAGCCCTCTCAGATTCCTCCCTGTGTGCTTAGAACAAGAATTGGGCTGTTGCAGGAGTGTCCCCCAGATGGAGTGCTTCCCCTTGCCCAGTTGAGAATAACCAGATAGGAAGCCATGTCTTCCACTAAAACAGAAAGATGTATTCGGGAGGGTGTGGTGTCGGGGCCCTAAGGCAATGCAGACCATGGTGTCACAGAATAAAGGATGAGGAGAGGAATCTAAATGGGAAGGACCTTATATTTATTCATGAATAGAGGTGGAGAATTCCAGGAATTCGCCCTAAATGCTTGGTGTTATGGTCATTGGGTTCATTAGCAACAGATATTCAAAAACAGAGGCCAAGGTCAAGGCTTCTAGGTAAGGTATCAGCACTTACGATGGGATGGTGAGGTGTGTTGGGAAGCCAGTTCCTTCCGTTTGAGTCCTCTGCCCTGGTGTCCTTAGCTCTTGGGCTCAGAGTGGGGTCACACGTGCTTGGTCCGTTCCTGCTCACGTGACCAGTGTCAGGCGGTTGGCCATAGCGTGAGGGTGTGACACTGGAATGCAGTATTCTTACAGGAGATAAAAACACAGTATTGCTTGTAGGGGACGAGGGGGAGACGATTGAAAATGACGCAGGCTATTGTCACACACCACAAGTTGAACTGTTCACTGCACGGGGTGTGTTTTGGCCGGAGGGGTAGGCTTCGGGAATGTCACTGAGGTCATCTGAACTTGGAAAGTCAGTGGAGGAATCCAGTCTCCTTCCTAGTCGGTCTCAGGGTCACGCACCGTGGACAAGTGAGGTCAGGAAGCCTCTTGGCGAAGTGTTTTCTGTCCACGAGGCAAGAAGTGGTGGCAGAGTGGAAGAAGGAAATACCGAACTGAACCTACCACTTCTCTCCCCACTTGATGGAGCCATTGTTCGAGCTGCAGATGCCCTTTATGATCCATCAATCTCATTAATTCACATGGCCTTACTTTGAAATGCATACTAATTGGGACAAGAGTAAGGTATGAATTAATCAAGAAAGTATCTCAGAAGCAAAGAAACAGTGTCCAAATTAATCATTTAAAATGACTAAAGAAGCCGCTCACTGCTGTGGAGTCAATCCTGACCCCTTAGGACAGATTAGATCTACCCCAGGGGCACGGAAGGCGTAAATCTTACAGAAGCAGATGGCCCCAACCACAAAGCCAACTCTGTGGCCAACAGCTCCACGTTGAACCCACTGAGCCACGAGGGCTCCTTGTCGAAAGGACAGAGACCCTTCTGAGAGAAATACAAATGGGCCCCACCTGGACCCTGGCCCAGTAGGAGGGTGACGATTGGGTCTGAGCTGCTCATTGAAAGGCTTGTGGGAGAAAAACAAAACAGAACAAAAACATTTATGGCTGATTTATTGTGACCTTATTTGAAGGACCTTATCGATACCACAGTTGATGGCCACACCATGACATTGATTCCAAATCTCAAATAATCCAAACAGTCCTAACAGGGACACATTTTCCCCTAGAGGAGGAGGATGGCATGGCGCTTTGCTTCCCTTCTGGTCTGAAATCTCAACAGAGTTTACGATGAAAGGGGAAACATAAAAATCCAGGGAAAGGGAAAGTGGAGCTTTTTTTTGTTTTGTTTTATTGCTAATTGGCGCTTGGTTACACTGTCCTATCCTCGCTTATCAGCTCTTCTAAAACAAGACCTCTGAGGGCTCCGTGGCAGAAATTCTTAGACCCTTGATAGAAAAGATAAAAACAAAGTGTGAGGCTGGCTGGGAGAAGGCTTCCTCTCCCAACAGCCAGGATGGGCTCTTGCTGAGTCTGGCTCTGCCAGTGGGGCAGCTTAACTTGGCCACACTCTGCATAAGAAACGCCCCCCAGGGAGCCTGGGAAGTAGAGGCTCTCGGACTCCAGGGCAGGAGCAAGAGAGAGAAGACAGGCTGAGATCAACATGAACTCCCCATTGGACCACCTCACCCAGCCCCCGTGCTTTAGGCTTTGCAAAACAGGAGGCCGTCACTGGGAGGGAACGTTCTTGGGATTAAGAGATGAAGGAATGTTCCCATTTTAGAAGCCCCTCCATACAGCTGGATCTTTACTTGTCTTTGGGAGTGGGCACGAGAAGAACTACATCAGCCGCGATGGACTGCAGCATCAAACAAATGAAGACGTACCTCCAAACCCCAAACCCAAGCCAGACGGGTCACGAGTGCGGTCCTGGCTCAGTGGAACACAGCACCGGAAGCTGGAGACCACCTGCCTTTAGCTGTTAGCTGTAGCCAGCCTTCCCACTGTGGCGTTCCTAGTTCAATCCCAATGCCCGTCAGGGGCGCAGAGCTGCGTGCCTGCCGCGGCTCTCCTGAGTCAGAAGGAAAATGAATAGGCTTCAGAGATCTCAAATCTAACTCAGCTCCGAAGTGGCTTCCTCCTCCATGTCACAAGAAGGAGAGGAAGTATGGGACCCCATCTGGTTCGAAGCTCTCTGGACAGTGTTCGCTCTGTTGGATGTAGGGTCACTCTGTACTGGAACTGACTCAGGCAGCTAGCCACACCAGGCACCACCTAAGTGCACAGCAGCATGCTATCGGGGGCCTTGGCACATGGAAAACATTATGACATCCCACCTTTGCGTGCATTCTGACTCTTAGTGACCCTGTAGGATGGTGTAGAACTGCTCCCTAGGATTCCCACAGACTGCCACATCTTTCCCCAGTAGAGTGGATGTTGACTTCAAACCTATGACCTTTTGGTTAACAGCCAAACGCTTTCACCACGGCACCACCAGGGCTCCTAAAGACAATGAAAGCAAAACGCCATTCCCTGTCACCACACAGTGACCCAGCAGACTGGCCATGTGGAGAGCCCAGGCTCTGGGCTGGAGTGAATGCTGAGGAGCAGGGGCTGTGGGACTCGCTCGGACTCTTGGTGGCCCAACGGATGTCAGTGCAGAACTGTGACTCCTGCGGGTTTCAATAGCAGAGTTTTCCATGCGGAGTAGGTGTTTTTTCCCCAGGAGCCTCAAGGTGGTCACCAACTTCCAGCGTTTTGACTAGCAGCCATGCTTATTGACTGTTAACTGAGCAGTGCCCAAGGACTCCTGATTGACCAGCGCTGTTGTGCGGTGCTATGGCATCAGTTCTGACTCACAGCAAACCTCTGCACAATCGGACTGCACATTGCTTGGGCCTGTTCCAGTCTCAACACCATCGTTACGTTAGAGCCAGCTATTGCAACCACTGTGTCAGTCCTTTGATGTCGATCTTCTTTTTTAGCTGACCCTCTACTGTACCCTTCACATCAATGGTTCTCAACCTGTGGGTCACGATCCCTTTGGGGGGTCGAACGACCCTTTCACAGGGATGGCCTGATTCATAACAGTAGCAAAATTTCAGTGATAAAGTAGCAACAGAAACAATTTTATGGCTGGGGGTCACCACAACATAGGGAACTGTATGAAAGGGTCATGGCATTAGGAAGTTGATAACCACTGCCCTACATGATGACCTTCTCCAAGGATGGGTTCCTTCTGATGACCATCCAAAGTATGAGGGACAGACTCTATCTTCCCTTCTAAGGAGCATCCTGGATGTCTTTCTTACAAGATCGATGTTCTTTCTTGGTAACTCATGGGATAGTCCATGCCTTTGGCAAAACTCTTCATACACACTGTCGTGCAATTCTTTGTTCAGTCTGTGTGACTCACTGCAGGGTCGTGGCATGGTGATAAGTAATGCTGTCTTGCTTCCATTGTGGTGGTGCTGTGGCGCTGTCACAGGCATATGTGGGCGATTGAAAACACCATGGCTTGGTTCAGGCATGCTCAAAGGGACAGCCTTGTTCTTCAACACTGCAAAGACGTCTTGGGCAGCAGATTTGCCCAATTCAGCATGTTGTTTTCGTGACTGCTGCTTCCATGAGCATTAATCGTGGATTCAAGTAACACCGTTCCTTGATGACTTTAATGTTTTCTTTGTTCATTCATGATGTTGTCTACGGGTCCAATTGTGAAGCGTTCGATTCCTTTAGTTTGAGGCTTAATCCATCAGTGAGTGTTTCAAGTTGACAGCCAGGAGTAAACACCCTGAATTCTAGTTCTGGATGAGCTGGCTCCCCAACCTGAGGGCTTTCCCACACTTCCCAAGAAGCAAGGCAGCCCCAGGAGTCCAGCATCCCTGGGCATGTTGCGGGAGAAGGAGGGGGGCACAGTCTCCATGTTGCTTCATGTCCAGGTCTCTGCCAGTATTTATGTCCAGATTTACCCGGTGAAGAGGCAAGAGCCAGAGCCAGCCTTTCCCGCTCTACCGATGGAGGGTAGAGCCTGATGAGTGACTGCTTCCTCTGGGTCTGTGCTTCAGTGGACACATCGCCCAGAGGCCTGTGGGCAGGTGGATCGGAGGAGCCGTCCTCCATAAGCATGGTCGAGGGTGGGAGGCTCCCGTCCTGTATCGATCAGCTACAGAACTTTCCGCATTCTCCCTGCTTCCGAGGCGTGACTGGCAAAATGAAAAGCTATGTCAGGGGAGTGCTGGGCAGGCATCCTTCTTATTTCTTCCTTCGCTTTATAGTGCTGGGAGGATCCTGCCACTCAGAGCTGGAAATTAATATCGCACTCATATAAAACTGAGGGTATGAGAGGGAGACATTTGGCCCCAGAACAATAACTCCATTGATTGAGTTAAATGTGTTGGGGTCCAGCAGGAAGGCATTCCACCTGTGAGATCATCACAGCCCCACAGCAGCAGCCGGGCTGACAGGGACGGGGGAAGGGGGGTGACTGGGAAGCCAGCTGTCCCACGCTCCAGGGTCTGTGTGTTTTAGACGCCCCAGAATTATTTGTGGATATTGACAGATTGAAATGAATAGATATCTGCAGCTCACAGATACCAGGGGGTATTTCCAGTCCCCAAGTTCATTTATAACTGAAGATAGCATTTCTGTCACTTAGCAGTAGAGCCGTGTGTGTTCCTAGGGGGCATTTTGAGAACATTTGCTGAGCATTACAAACACTTCCAATAACGCGCCTCCCAGCACCCACAGTAGCACTTGGAGGAGACATCTGGGAGTGAGCCTTCTCACATCTGTCCAACCACATTCCCTCTACCTCCAAGAGCCCGAGGCCTCCAGACACGAGTGTGCGACTGCCGGCTGCCTTTGGGGCGGTATTTTACCTAAGCAAGAGATGAAGGGGAGAAGGTAGGCAGGTAATTGACTTAAGTAACCGATTCTGTAGGCAGGAGGCCCAGAGAGCAGAGCAGAGGGTGAGCCCTACACATTGAAGAGAAGTGGAACCCTGGTTAGACGAACCTCGTTCGCTCATCAGAGAGAGACAGCTGCTTGCCATGAGCACCGCAGCCACGCTCGCTTCTCTCCGCCCACCAGACGCTTCCCATTCTCCCTAAGGTTCCCTCAACGGACTGGGCATTTGCTTTCACGGGTCTGTTTTTCCAGTGGATACTGCTCCGGGAGAGAAGCTATCCCGAGTCTACAGAAAGGGGAATAAAGACTCGTCCATAGCTTCACAGTCTTCTAATGGTGGCAAGAAAGGAACGGGGTCAGCGCTTCCTCCTTTCAGGTCCTGATGGCACCCACTGAAGGCTGACTACCCGCGTTCCACCCGTCCCCGAGGGTCCCACATGCAGCTGGACAGCATGGGGCCTTGACCATTTTGGTAGGGCTGCAGAATACAGGGCCCCTCTTGAGAGGGAGGAAACTCAGAAGGGATGTGTCTTCCTGCTAAGCGTCTGATCTTTTCTTTTTACTGAGTAACGGCTGGGGCAGGGACCCTGGTGATACAGTGTTTATGCTGTGAGGCCAGAAGTTTGAAACCACCAGCTGCTCGATGGGAGACAGACTGGGCTTTCTAATCCGGTAAAAAATTAGTCTCAGAAACTCACAGGGGCAGTTCTACCCTGTCCGATAGCATCACTATTGATCAGAATCTGCTTGATGGCATTGAGTTTGATTTTGATTTAGTGGCTGGAGTCTTAAAAGCTGGTGAGCAGCCATCTAACATGCTCTCTTCCGCTCTGGGGGAAAGAAGAGCATTGGGAATCAAAGACTCAAGGAAGCAATTAGTCCGGAGAACGAATGGACCACGTGAACCTCAGCCACCACCACCCAGAGACGATGAAACTGGATGGTGCCCGGCTCCCATAACTGGCAGGTCTGATCATGACAACAGATGGTCCTGCAGAGTGTGGGAGAAAACTGGCTCAGAATTCAGAGTCAAACCAGACTTATGGTTGTGACAGAGGCTGGAGGTTGTGGCCCTCAAACACCCTTCAAACCTAGATCTGCCCCCCCCCTCCCAGGAACCACCTGCCAACCAAACAGCCAAGTGAACAGTACCACCCACGTTGAAGGAATATGCTCCACCAGCCAATTTACCTTATGTGGCATCATTCTCCCCATACCAAGCTCAGAGGGCAGAAAGAAGGACCAATGGGTGCAGGAATCCCAGAAGGAAGTGGCAAGACTGCTGTTGTATTGAGGGAATTGCACCTCACCTCATCAAGCAAAGTGTGTACACACTGTTAGATGGAGGGTCATTTTGCTCTGTACATTTCTAATCAAAGCAAATAAGCAAACCAAACCTAGGGCCCACGTCCACGTCTGGTGCCGAGCTGAAGCATGTTTCAGCCTAAGGAAGGAAGGCTGCACTGGTGCCGAGCTGAGAGCATGTGGACACACGCTGCTGGGTGCCAGTGCTCTTGTGTGAGGTGGTTTGGGTGCCCCTGATCCAGGCCTGGCCTTCCCGCTGGTGGCTGGCAACAGCCACAGTTGTTTCTCTCCGTGTCTCTGTTCCCTTTCCATGCTGTCTCCGTTTCCTCCTTTGTGAAACGGGGAAAGTGGTACCTGTGGTGAAGAGGTCTTTGAGGACATGTGTGCTAACGCTGAGGGCAGGGCCCGGCTCCCAGGGAAGGGTCTAACGGCTGTAGGCCATTCTTCTCAAGCTCCTGTCTAGGCCGGACCGTTGCTCCGTTCACTCTGCCTTCTCTCTCTCTGCAATGCAGTGAAATGCTATGTCATGTGGACCTTCTCGGCATAGCCTCTTTTTTTT
>NW_022111312.1:16304050-16304915 GCF_000313985.2 Echinops telfairi
TTGCCATTTATTGGCAGCCCTAAAAGAGCTTTCTAGCATTGTCCACACAGGGCAGACACCAGACCAAGAGACTGAGGGTGGGAGCAAAGCATGCCTGCAGGCACCACAGAAGAGAAATTGTCCTGAGCAATTGTATCCTGAGTTTTTCTCATCTGAACTATAGTCTGTTAACACCCATAATAAACCCATATCCTTGAGCACTGTCCGTGAGTTCTGTGTGGCCATCGCAATGCATGATCAAACCCAGCTGAAAAGTAGAGTGTGCCGCGAGAGGAACAACCTGATGTCAGACCTGGGGGAAGGTTGCAGGTAGGGGCAATCCATGGTGATGTGGATCTTTATTTTCCTTCCCCCTTCCGGAGGCGGTCATATGCCACACCCCAAATTTTACTTCTTTAGACACCATGTTTTTGTATTTGGGGCCGAGGTGCACTGTGTGGCCCTCAAGGCTGCCTGATCCTGGACCTGGGCTCCCTACACACAGCTGGTGGGCCCAGGTGTTCCCTCCCAAGACCACAGGAGCCGGGACTTGGACACCCTGAGGCTGAGATTCACCATTGGTCAACAAGAGTGGCTCCGATCTGAAGCCTCAGGGGAGCAGTCACAGAGAAGGCCTGGAAGAGACCCTTCCTGGCGTTCTAGAGAAGGAGAAGCAGTGGGAAAGGCCAACCCAAACCCACTGCAGTTGAGCCCCTTCCAATTGCAGCCGGGTTTCCAAGCTGCAGGTCTTCATGGGAGCAGCCTGCCCCTCCCCCTCCCCGTGGCACAATGAGTGAGCCTAGCCTTCCTGCCTCGCAGTCACGTGCCAATGTCTAACCCACAGGGCCACCAGGGCTCCTCGTGATGGGGAGGACATGGCGGCTCG
>NW_022111312.1:16305015-16307757 GCF_000313985.2 Echinops telfairi
CTAGCCTTCCTGCCTCGCAGTCACGTGCCAATGTCTAACCCACAGGGCCACCAGGGCTCCTCGTGATGGGGAGGACATGGCGGCTCGTTCTCATGTTCCTGTTCTTCCTTCATCCAATGTCTGCTCTCCTGTGCGTCTGACTCTGCGGGGCCCGGAAGGCCCCTTGGGAACCTCACTTACTTTACAAACTACACGAGAACCAGGACAAGCTAGAAATGTCAGTGGTCTGCCTCATCCAAGCTCCAGGCTGGCGGCATGTCTCCTGCCTCACCAATGCAGGGACCCCGGTATCTGGAAGCTCACAAAATCATGTTGCAGGGAGACCCCGGGTGATGCCCAGGATCGGCTCCTGACTGTGTCTGTAAGAATTCACAGGTGAGTCAGAACGGGCTGACAGTCCTTATTCCATTTTGCATTCGTGCAAGAAAAAGCTGGAAACCTGAAACCTCACTGACGTGAAACCCGCACGTGCATCGTGAAGGCGGCTGTGCTGACGATGTCTTGCGAGGAGTGGGTTGCTTCAGTCGTTTCAAACTGGGGACAAGTAGGAAGGAGTCTGCTATACGTCTGACACTCACGACCCGAGACGGCCTGTGTTCAGCTGAAGTCCTCCATTTACTGACGAGCATGAAACAGGAAAGTGAACGTGGAGTCAGAAAGAAATGAAAGCCCTTCTCTTGCTAATCAGAGACATCTGTTGATTCCTTTTTTAAGATAAATGTGCAATTGCTTAGTACGCAAGATTTTTGTCAGTGATGCCACAGAAAGGCATAAATGACTTTGAGAGACTTATGAGAGCCACGATGTTTTCTCTCTTTTTTGCATTAAAGGCATGTTGCGTGAAACTGATGCCAGTTGCTGGCGGGGTGGGGTGGGGATAGGAACCGTTGTAGAAAATGGGGTGTGTGTGAAATTAAGGGCTTTGAAAGTTGTAGTCCTGTTGCACAAAGCCCTGGTGACTCAATGGGTTAAGCATTGGGCTTTTAACCAAGAGGTCAGTGGTGTGAACGTCTGTTCCTGTAAAACATCATGTCCCCCAAAATACTATGGGGGCAGTTGTGCCCTATTCTGCAGGGTCGCTGTGAGTCAGAATCAGCTCCACAGCTGGGGGGTTGGGGTCTTGTTGCTGTTGTTGCATCCCTATTGTAGACAGAAAGACAGCCCCCATGAATCAGAATTCACTAAGCATCTGTAGTAGTTACATAATTTGGTGTCAACTTGTGGAGGGGTGGAGTCTAGCCTGTCAATCAGGTAGCAGCTCAATGATCTCATTTGGAGGCATCACAGAGATAAATAGCTCACTGGAGGTGTGACACAAGAACACTCCCCATGAGACATTCCTGTGGACAAGCCACATGGAACTATGCTAGAGCCCTGGAGCTGGAGGAGCCACATGGAGACCCCTGCCAGCACTGAGATGCTTCCACTGCCACTAGAGTCACAAGACTTTCCACCCACTGGCCTGTGATCTCCCTGCATTCGGTGTCATTGCATGTGTTGTGTGAGTCTGAAGAGGAATTTACAGATTGGTACCAGACATAGGGGCTAATATCAGACTTATGGACTTGATCTGGACTGGGCTGGGATGTTTTCTCAATATTCAATTGCTCTTGTATATAAAGCTCTTTCTTATTCACATATGAATGCCTATGAATTTGTTTCTCTAGTCTATCCATACTAACACACCAGCCATGGCTTTAAAAGACATGTTCAAATCCCGGGAATCTGTGATACCATATGTGGCAAAGGGGATTTACAGCTGGGTCAAGTTCAGGGCAATGAGATGGAAGGTTATTCTGGATTACTGGGATGAACTCAATGTAATCACAGAGGTCCATGTCTACAAGGTAAGAAAGAGGCTCCAACAAGGTCTATGATGATGGACATGAAGCCTGAATGTGACGGGGCGAGAACCGGGTACTATAATGCAAGTGGCCTCTGGAAGTTGGCAAAGCAAAGACAGCGTCTCTCCCCAGAAGGACACCCGGAGTTTAGGCCTTCTGACCTCCTGAGTGGTGAGAACAAGGTGACTTGTAAGTGGAGTCAGGCCCGAGTGACATTCCCACCAGAGCTCCCTCCCAGTTCATCCCGGAGCAATGCTCTGTGGCGTGATCAAGGGACTTATGGGAAGCAAGAGTTGGGCGCTGGGCAGGGCTCTGCTACATCTCTATTCCACGTGTCACAACCTCTAGGAAAAACACCATCAAACCCCACCTTGGAATAGCAAGTGCTATAGGAATAAACAGGAGCCCTGAAGGGGTGCAGATGATCAAGTGCTCAAAGACGCACCCAAAGGTTAGTGGTTCACATCCACCCAGATGTGCCTCAGCAGAAAGTCCTGGCAAATGGGTTCCCCAAAACCAGCCACTGAGAACTATGGCATTCAGTTCCATTCTGTCTCACATGGGGGCTCCAGGAGTCAGAATCAACACCATTGGGTTTGGGTCTGGACTTATGGGACCCCACCGAGAATTTTAGGGAGGGAGGGGTGACCCCAGCCACCTATCATATGCCCAGAAGAAACTCCTGCCTTTGTCCCAAATTTGGCTGTTTCTGTTGATGTCATGTTTCTGAACTCGTTCAGCAAAGTTACAAACGTTTCCAGCCACAGTGGGCTAAGTGTTCGGCTGCTAACAGAAAGGTTGGAAGTTCAAATCCATGACCATCATTGTGGCAGAAAGATGAGGCTGTTGGCTCCTTAAAGATTTACAGCCTCAGAAACTCTCTGGGGTACATCTACCC
>NW_022111312.1:16308252-16313661 GCF_000313985.2 Echinops telfairi
CATCTTTGAGAGCCTCCCTGGGTTGAGGGTCTTTTTCTGCTGAGCGTACAAAGGGGAGACACTGGAAAAGGCCTTTGAGTGCTTCCGCTGTGAACGCAAGCAAGGCTCAGTGGCCATTTTTGTGGGATGCTGTCTCCTGTTAAGGAAAAGATGAACGGCTTGACTTGTATTTGAGCCCTTACCGTGGTGCAGTTCTCTAAAAGATGGGAGCCAGATGCTGGATGGCAGCACAGCTCAGTGCTTGCCACGGGCCTTTCTTCCTTCTGGCAGCCATAGGTGGTGTCAGTGTTCTTCGCCAACGCTGTAATTCAAAGGATGAATTAAAAACCTTCCCTATTTGTGTCATACCTTGGAAGTTCTTACCAATGAGACAGACACAGCCAGTGAATGAATTCGTCCCCGTGAGTTCAGCTTCTTGACAACGCTTTGATTGATGGCTCCACTGGCACCCATGGACTCCCTAGCAGACTTTGCAACCTGGTGGCTTTCGGCGGGATCCCAAAGCCTTCCATCCTGGTGCCTGTGGAGAGAACTAACAGCCGCCGTCCCCGCATTGCCACCTAAAAAGCAAGCGGTCGGGTGATTCCAAACCAGCAGCATGAGGCGTGTTCTTCGGGGTCCAGGATAGCATTTTACCTTTGAAAGGGTTCCAAATATTTCTCAGCCCAGAAAACGCGCACTTGATGAATGTTCTTTTCCATCTGTGTAGGCTGCACATTAGCACTTTCAAAGGTAGGAGGGAAAGATGCCATGTTGGGGATTTTGCTTTGAAAATTGGGCCACTAGATAGGCCCAGAGTTTTCCATTTCTTCTTGCCCTGTGAGCTCAGGTAGAAACAAACCAGGGGTCAGCATCTTCTGAGCGCTCCTTTGTAGCAAGGCTCTAAACACTGCCTTCCTAGATCCAATATGATACAACCACCCATCTCCCCAAGCATGACATCTAATTCATTACTAATTGCTTTTAGAGATGGCTTTTCTAGTGTATCATTTTAGAACAAGCTTCTTTTTCAAAGTCCCTTGATCCATATCATTCAAGATCCAACCACAATGACTTTCTTTAATAATTGTACTACCATAATGGTGGTGATGGTGCATCTCAGCGAGGGCAGACACAGAGACGTTGCAATTTATTTCACAGCTTCCGCCAGGTCGGGTAACAAGATGCTTCTCAAGATGCCCAGGCTTCTACTCCGTCGTCTCTTTGTTTCATAGTTCCGCCTCTGTGCTAAAACCAACATTGCAGCCTCTCCCTCCCCCATCCCCCTCTCTCCTCTTTCTTTCCTTTCTTCTTCCTAAGAACCAGAGCAAGCTGGATCATGAATCCATCATCCTGAATCCATAAACTGTATCAATTAGACTTCATGTTTTCAGTATGGACAAAAACCCATCATCTATGGCACAGGCAAAACTTTTCTTAAAGGAATCTACTGGCGCAAATTTCCAGTCTCCTCTTAGGCATGCGCAAGTTGGACGTTGAATAAGGAGGACCGCAGAACTGACGTTTGGAGTAAGGTGTGGAGGGAGAACATTGAAAGTACCGCGTTGAAGGCTGCCAGAAGAGCAACCAAATCTTTGTTTCATAGTCTGGCTGATGTGCTAATCGAAACTGGAAGAAGTACAGCCAGAATGCTCCTTAGAACCGGACTTTGTCTCAGGTACTTTGGGCGTGTTATCAGGAAGGGCCAGCCCCTAAGGACGTTGTGCTTGCTAAAGCAGAGGTGGTGAAAAAGAGGAAGACCCTCCAGGAGATGGACTGGCATAGTAGCTGCAACAACGGGCTCAGACATAGCAGCCACTGAGAGGATGGCTCAGGACTGCCATTGTTGTTGCTGTTTTTAACCAGGTTATTGGTATAAAATTCACACATCATACACTGCAATAGTTTGGTTCTATTAAAAAGGGTTTGTAATCATCACTACAATCGGTCGTAGAACATTTTCTTCCTTATTGTGGTCCCCATTTCCCACAGCCTCCCTATCCAGACTCCCCACTAAACCATTAATCTAGTTACTGTCTCTGTAGACTTACCAATCTTAGATTTCATATACTGGAAAACATACAGAAAAACAAAAAACAAACCCAGTAACAAAATAAGCCAGAGAAAAACCTCAATCGAAAAGAAAGCAGGCAATATTAAAAACCAGAACAAATTTGAAATGGGCCCAAAGGGAGATCATATGATAAGACGTTAGATTTTGACCTAGCCGGTTCTGCTACAATCCACTTCCCACCGCATTCCTCATGAGAGCAAGCCGATCGACCTCCTTGGTCTGCAGTCAGAGGGGTTTCGTCCAGGCTGAACCGGAGACCAGGCAGCATCTTGTTCTGTACACGGAGAGAGAGGCGGCTTTCTAGTCCCATAAAGAGCTGCAGTCTTGGGAACCCACGGGGATGACTGTGCCCTGTCCTGTAGAATTGCCCCGGGCTCCAACAGGGAGTGCGTCTCTAACACATAGGACCACCGTGAGTCAGAACGGACTCAAAGCCACAGCAGCAGCAGCAAATTGGATTCATGGAAAGGTTAGGGATACCCAAAGCGTATCCTTTTAGATAGAGAAAGCTCACTTGTGTGAGTGAGTTACAAACCAGCCATCTGCTTTAATTTCACATTCGGCTTTGGAGTTTTCCAAAGTCACACATCGTCCCACGCCACCGACTTCCCCCAATATGGTAAACTTGCATGATCCGCTCCCCCCCCCGCCCCCCAAGAATTACATTTTGTACTTGGGTGGAAAGTCAAAGATTTATCTTCATTTTACCACACCAGTCACTTCCAAGTTAAAAGGCATGTCGCATGAGTAAGAGAGGCTGATGAATTCTCACACAAAGAAGACTAATTGCCACCAATCTGGAAGATTCGGTGGAAGGGGGAGCCAACCGGCCCCCGAATGCAGAGGGCAGGCAGCAAGCTTTGTTGTCAGGCGCCGCATCTGGGGCTCTGCCAGCTTCTGCGTGCCGGGATTGATAAACTACACTAACCATCTGGTGGCTTGGATGCAATCGGCACGATTGATACTGAATTTTAAGAGCATCACAGAGACCGACTTCTGCCTCGATCCCTGGCCTGGTTTTCAGACGCTGCAGGAAATGAAGCAGAGAATTCGGGAGCACATTTTAAGTTACATCCATGGGCCTCTTCTAGGCTGGAGCTGCCTGGAGCTGTGAATTCCATAACTCCTCCCCGGATCGCAACTCGGTACTGACAGATAGACAAGCTCTCTCTCTCCCCAGTAAGAGGTGACTTGTCTCCCTAAGTCAGAGCCACCAGAGGCAGACTCGCTGGCACTAGGCCAGCTAACGGGGCACTCAGAGAGCAGTGGGAGGTGACAACCGTTGTGGTTGTTAGATTCCATCTAGTTGGTTCCAACTCATAGTGACCTCATGGACGGAGGACCAAACAAAGCACTGCCGGGTTCGTGGCCATCCTCCACTCGTGGTGCTTGTGGGCACTGTGTATGCCCGGCTCCTTGTGTGCCTCCCTCTTTGCTGCTGACCCTCTGTCCTCCCGTCGTCTTTAAGGGTTGCAGGTTAGGGAACCACATCGGGGCACTCCCACTCTGGACCTGATGACAACCACTGTTTCTCGCAGCCTCCTCCCAAGGCTGTGTCCCCATAAGCAACATCATGATAAACGGAGGAAAGCTCAGCGCTGTCGAGGACTCCAGCGACGACACCTGGATCCACCATCAGTGCTCGCGGAAGCAGCCGTCCAGAACTCAAACCACTTACTTCATAGGACGAGCCTGCGGCTCCTGACCTCTTTCAAGGGTTAACGACTTTGAAGACTAAGGCGTGCCTGACTCAGGCCACGGTAGTTTCATTATTATTGTTAATAAAACATTTTGTTAGAGGGCTCTTACAGCTCTTATAACAATCCATACATCAACTGTATCAAACACATTTGTACACACATTGCCATCATCATTTTCAAAACATGTTCTTTCTGCTTGAGCCCTTGGTATCAACTCTTTTTTCCCTCCTTCCCCCACCCTTCCACCCTCGTGTACTTCTAAGTTATAAATTATTTTCACATCTTCCACCATCTGCTGTCTCTCTTTGCCCACGTTTCTGTTGTTCATCCCTCTGGGGTGGAGGATTATACGATGCTCATTGTAGTCGGTTTTCCATTTCTCCCCCTTCTCCCCCCACCTTTCTCCTACCCTCATGGTATCGCTACCCCCATTATTTTTCCTGAGGGGTGTGTCCAGAGCTCTTATCGGTACCAGTGTACATGCTCCTGATCTGTGAGGGAGAACTGGGCCCATGATAGCGGGGAGGCAGAAGAGGAATGTTGTGTGCTTTGTCAGGTGTTATGCCGCACCCCGGCTGATTTCTTCCTTCCTTGAGACCCTTGTGCGAGGGAATGTCCACTTGTCTACAGATGGTCTTTCAGTTTCCACTCCGACATCCATAATTTGCATTGATATATTGGTTTGCTTAGGGTCTTCTGATGCCTGATACCTTATCCCGTTGATAACTCATGATCACACAGACTGGTGTGCTTCTTCCATGTGGAATGTGTTGCTTCCCTGCTAGATGGCAGCTTGCTTAACTTCAAGCCTTTAAGACCCCAGACACTATATATTTTAATAACTGGGCACCATCAGCTTTCTTCACCACATTTGCTTATGCACCCATTTTGTCTTGACAGCGGGATCCTGTCAGGAAGGGGAGTATCACAGAATGCCAGGTTATGAGAACAAAGTGTTCTTGTGTTGAGGCAGTACTTCAGTAGAGACCCAATGCCCATCTGCTACCTTGATACTTAACATTTAAATATATGTACATAGACCTGTATCCCTATTGCTATATATTAACATATTTACTTATGTGCTTGCCTGTATTTATGCCTCTATAAATGACTTTGGCCTCCTAGTTGTTTCCTCTATTTCTTTTTACTTTCCTCCTGTCCTACTATCATGTTCGACCTTCAGTCGGCTCTCAGTACTTTCTCTCGGCTACACTGCACTTGATCCAACCCCACCAAACATTCAACACCCTACTCACCATCGATTGTAGATCTCTTGTTGTTTCCTTGTCCCTGAGTCTGTTGGCTCCCCACTCCCTTTCTCCAGCCTCCTGTTCCTCTCCCATGTCCCTCGGAGCTGTTGGCCCCATTGTTTTCTCCTGGGGATTGGGTATCCTGGCTATTTTACATGGACAGCCATGAGAACAAGAAAAAGAAAGAGCAAGCCTATCAATTGTTCCCGGTCTATCTGCTGGCCCTTTTGAGTGCTTTCCAATTGGATCTGGTGAAGTGCCAAGCTCTGCCCACCATTTCCAAAGTCTGTTTCCAGGGTTCCTTGGGGACGTCATGACTTTGCTCCCCTTGCACTCCCTTCGTGTTTCACTCTGGTGAGTGTGGTGGGGGTGTCAATTCCCACACTGTGTCTCCCAGGCTGTCCCC
>NW_022111312.1:16314620-16316793 GCF_000313985.2 Echinops telfairi
TTTTTTCCCCCCCTCCTTATGAATTCTACTTTCCCAAACTGATATTTATTAAAGAGATTAAATTTGATTTTACACTGCTGTTTGGATTATGCATACGCTTCATGTTTGATTTGTTTGTCTTTGAGATGAAAGGTGACAGATGACAGGCACGAGAGGCGGTTATTTAAATTGTGCCACCTTTGCAGCTCCTCCACAGTAGACTGCATCTCTGGGAGCTAAGGCACCAGGCAGGAAGGGGATGGGACGGCTGTGCCAGTCCACGAGCAGGTTGCCGAGGAGGAGGAGGCGGGAGAGGCTGTGTGTGGGAAGCCCTGAGCGGGGAGAGGGAGGAGTGTCCAGATGTGCTGGGCAGCCTTGCCTCCTCCGAATCCAGGGATGGTCAGACTGGGGCGGGGTCCTTATTTAGACAGGTAGATAGCTGCCCTTCAGCCCATCCCAGCTCCTGCAGAGTGCCCATACAAGGGACTAACATGCTGCCCTGTTGTCATGGGCATGTTACATGCCATCACTGAGGCCAGGGCCTCCCTACCCTCGTAGGCCCCTGGCTCACCGTACAGGACCCCCTCCTCAGGCCCTGAGTCCCCCTTCATGATGTCCTCAGAGCAGCATTCTGTGGGGATCCATTAAGCTTCCATGAGCTCATTTTCTGAAGAAGATCCCCAGGCCTTTCTTAGTCTTGGTCTGGAAGCTCTGCTGAAATCTATTCACCACGGGGGCCTTGCTGGAAGTCAAGATGCCAGTGGCATTGATTCCAGCATCACAGCCACATGCCAGCCACCACAGTGGGAAACGCTGATGACTGTCGGTGTTTTATTTCTGACATTTTCCAGAGAGCAGGGGGAAAGAAGAGGAATCATATTATATCTATCTATATGTGAATATGTATCTGTGCATATATATACAAATATATGTATCTGTGTACCTATATACACATACATACCCATATGTATACATAAACACACATGTACATACATATATCCACACATACATATACATATGTGTGCACACATGCACAGACACACATACAAACACACACACAGACACACAGATATTTTGCTTTTGCCTTTGGTGCTGTCCTGATTCACTCTATCCTGGACTAAGTGCTCTGGGGCATGTCTTGGCACATGGTGCCCCCTGAACTGATGCATGCTGGGAGGCAGAAGGCGAGGGAGGGAAAGTGGGATCTCGGGGTTGGATTCTACTTTCCCCACATCTAGTTGTGTCCAGGGGCCTGAGAACCACACGATCGGTGGTTCAAGCCCAGCAGCCACTCCTCTGGAGAAAAACAAGGCAATCTGGTCCCACAAAGATTGACAGCCTTAGAAACTTGGGGGCAGGTCTGCTGTGTTCTGTAAAGTCTCCGTGGATGACAGCCACTTTTTGGGTTTGAACTGTGTGTGCAGAGGCTTGCTGACACAGCTGTCAAAGTGTTTGGTCGCTAAACAAAAGTAGGAGGTGACCATATTGCCCATGGTCGCCCAGAGCTAGGAGCAAAAGAGAGCGTTTTCATTTATTGGAAAAGATGATCCTTTTAAACTTCATAAAAGCACAAACCTGAGTAAAGACTTCCTCTGTTTGCCCCTCTCTTAGAAATCACAGCTTCAGCATAAACATCCTTCCCTGTAAATAAAGCCCAGGAGACTGGGGGTGAGTGGTGGTGGTGGAGGCATGCCTGCTCTAACTGCCAGCAGGTCTTTGGCGCATTGAGCTGAGCTTATGGCTGGGACAATGCCGATGATTGTCCTCAATGGGCTTTGGTGATGGAGTAAAGGGCAGGGACCGGGAGATATTCATACTGCACTGCCAAGCCTCAGTGCCAGCCTGCACTACCATCCCTGCCCAGATAAGAAGCTGGGTTCCCATCACTGACTTTACAGAACAAAGCAAGCTCTTTGCTCCAATCACAAGCTAAGTGGCTTTCTTAGCCTCTCCATTATTCTCAGGGGCCTCTGGGTGGTGCCACTGGGTGGGAATTCAGGCCTGCCCAGGTGAGCCTTGAAAGAGAGGCCCAGTGATCTACTTCCTGAGATCACAGTTGCTGAAACTGCCAGGGGGCTGGTCCCTTTTACTCTGTCCCCGGCAGCCTCCCAGCAGAGCCAGCAGTGATGCACACTCTCACTTCCCCTGGACACTCGGTCGTTTCCCGCCACCTTCTCTCTGGCTCTGGAGACGA
>NW_022111312.1:16317958-16319516 GCF_000313985.2 Echinops telfairi
TTTCCGAGGCTGTAAATCTTTACGGGACCAGAGAGCTTCATCTTTGTTCCCAGGATAGGCTGGTGGGTTCGAACTGCCGACTTGATGGTTCGCAGTCCAGTGCTTCCTGGACAGCACCACCAGGGCTCCTTATTATTAAAACCCACTGAAGAAAATTCACTGCCACCTGCTTGATTCTGCCTTCAAGTGACCCCACAGCACAGAGTAGAACTGCTTCCTAGAGACCCAAAGATAAGGTCTTCTTTCTCCTTGAGCTTAGCAGGTCAGCGTCCAGCCCACAGTGCCACCAAGGCTGGTTAAAAATGTTCTCCCTCACATTTCTAATCTGCCTGCCCGAATAGACGAAATAGAGTCATCTCCACCCCCCCACCCCCACCCCTACCGACAAAAAAAGTCATGATTAAATCAGATCCATGCCAGCAGAGAGCCAAGAACCTGAATGAGCATGTTCTACTGAATTAATTGATGTAAATGCCACTTGTCACCTCCCGTGACTCTGCGTTTTTCTCTCTGGATTCCGATTACTTCATACTGTCGCTCATTCTCGCATCGTATTAAAATTCTTTCAGCTCTGCTCCTCTCCTTGGGAGCGGTAGCTGCAGCTGATGAAGTTAGGCTCATCAAAACCTGTCATTAAAGCTATAGTCGTTTTTATATGTTGGGCAAACCTTGCCATTTGATAGAATAAAATACACCGTCACATTTGAAATCAATGATAATTACAAATGATGGATCATTTGCAAAGAAGCAACACAAAAGTAGCTATTAGGCCTGTTTCCAAAAGTGGAAGAAACGTCGGAGCAATTCATTATTGACCGATTATATGTTAAGTAGCTGTGACAACGGGCTCAAAGGGGCCAGGGAGTGTGAGGCTAGCACAGTGGACATGACTTTTCAGACTTTTTCATGCAAACCAAATTAAACCCCACTCCATGCAGTAGATGCTGACTCATGCGACCCTTAGGACAGAATAAAACTGACCCTGGCGGTTTCTCAGAACGCAGGTCTCTACGGGAGTAGAAGCCTCATCTGCCTGTCAGGGAGCAGCTGGGGGTTTCCAACGGCTGACCTTGTGGTTAGAGCCCAACAAGTTCGTACTGCGCCCATGAAGCCACCATGAATCAGAACAGCTCAGCAGTAGACTATCAAAGACAGCTGTGGATGGAGCCTGTTACAATGGTCAGCACGGCTGGTGGCAGAAGGCAGGTGAGAGTAAAAGGAAATATACGGCCATAGATGGAGGCTCTGTGATAGTCTTATGCACTCGGCCCATTACTTCCAGGTCTCCACCTGGATGACCCTCTTGATGGAGTTGTGTGGATGGTGACTTTGAGCTCTCAGGCTCAGGCTGTCTGAAGCCCCAGAGGACAAGAGCCACCAGGAAAAAGACAGTCAGATTTGGGAAAATGGCTATCTCCCAGGGAGAAGGGGCAGTGGGGGCTGGGGTGTCACCATTGGGCAAGTGTCCCAGGTAACGTCAACGTTTATCCTCTGAGGGTGAAGTCAAAAGATCTGCACAAAAGCCCAGAAACTCTTCTCCTTAAACAAAGCATCGAAC
>NW_022111312.1:16320890-16322520 GCF_000313985.2 Echinops telfairi
CCCATGCCCCCCAACAATAAGAGAGCCGCACTCTCTCCTGGCATCCTTGTCTCCCCTGCTGGGGACATTTGCGAGTCCATGCTAACCAGGGAGCCTCACTTCGGATGTTCTCGGAAGCATCCCCTTTGCCTCATGTCTGTGGTGCGCTGCAGGGGAGTCCTTCTCTCCCAGGGAGAGCTTGCTCTGAAGTCTTTCGGGTGTTGCACGATGTCCCCGCGCCCTGATGCCCGTCACTGAGATGAGGCAGTGCCCCACTTGCTCAGGAGGGCCCACCCCACGTCATGATTCTCCAGACTCTAACATTCTTCCACAGTGAAACTCTGTCTGTGCCACCTCCCTCTGCGCTGCCAACCACTCCCACACCCAGGATCTTTGTTTTCTTTACTGATCCTGGTCTTTGGAGGAGAAAAAGAAAGAGCAGCCAAAGCTAAAATTGCAGGAGAGCTGCTATTGGGGCCGAAGCCAGCAGTAAATCTCCATGTCCTAAGGGCTCTGCTTGTCCCCCACGGCCCCGATCCATCCCCAGGATTAGGGCGTGACTGTGAGGAGACAGGACGTGCCCAGCGTGAATGTCCTAGAGGAGGTCCCGGGAAGTACAGGAGTGGAAGGGAAGCCTCCCTCCACTTGTTTCCAGTGTGGGACAGACTGCAGGACGCCGAGCTCCTGAGTGCCCGAAGGGGCCTTGGTGGCAACAGATGCTGTGGGCGGATGGGGGTCTGACTCCCCAGCTCCTTTGGGCAGCATCGTGGACACCAAACTCGAGGGGCCGTGGGTGGGGGTGTGCATGTTGCCCCTAAGTGCACCCGCTGTGTGCTGGACACTGAGGCTGGCGGTGTATTCGGTGACAAAACCTTTTGGTGGCCTTTTGACCTCCTCCTACCTCCATGTTATTGGCAACATGACTGCCAACTAAGAGGTTCTTCTCAGACCTCCCATGCCCTGCGCCTGGGGGTGGGGGTGGGGTGGGCTCTTCAGTCTCACATCAAGTTCTAATTACTCCCGAGTGGTCTACAGGTCCTCTCCCATCTTTACGGATTTTCCTTCGTCATCTTAACTTTAAGCATGGTAGGCAGTGTATGGAATGAGGTAGGGGTCTACAGGTGGGGATTTTAACTTACAGAAAACCCCTCTACTTATTACACCGTCCTTTTCCCAGGAGCCCTGACACTGCCAACCCCAACAGAGACCAAATGTCCGCAGGACCTTGAATTAGACCAGTGGTTCTCAGCCTTTCTGACGCCCCCCACCCTTTCATACAGCTCCTCATGTGGTGGTGAGCCCCCCCAACCAAACATTATTTTCCTTGCTACTTCATCACTGTCATTTTGCTACTGTGATGAATCAGGTGACCCCTGTGAAAGGGTAGTTTGACCCCTAAAGGGGTGGCGACCCACAGGTTGAGAACCGCTAGGTTAAACTCTGCACATGCAGGTGACGGACCCCATGGGTCAATTTGACAACTCTGATAACAATGACAGAGCCCAAATATGCCTTTGTTGATTGGTAGAAAGACACCTTTGTTTATGTGCACTTTAAGAATTGCTCCGGTAGCTCTGGGCTTGGCAGAGCAAGTCTCTGTGCTCAGTCTTGATTCCAAAATAACATTGTTGAAAGCTCATTTTCACCGAGG
>NW_022111312.1:16323373-16325809 GCF_000313985.2 Echinops telfairi
TATGAGGTGTCGACGGAATCAGGCAACAGTCATCAGAAGACCCAAAACAAACAAAAACATGAATGAGGGGGATCGGAGCAGAGACCCCAAACCCATCTGTAGACAATGGGACATCCCCTCACAGAAGGGTCACAAGGAAGGGATGACTCAACCTGGGTGCAGTACAGCACCGAAGAAACACACAATATTCCTCTGGTTCCTTGAGGCTTCCTCACCCCCAACTATCGTGACCCTCGTCCTGCCTTTCAGTTCTGGCTAGACCGGAGCATGAGCACTGGTACAGATAAGAGCTCTCGACACATGGAATCCAGGTCAGATAAACCCTCCAGGAACAGAAATGAGAGTAGCGGTACCAGGAGGGTAGAGGGAAGGTGGGGGAAGAGGGGAGAAAAGGGGGACCAATCACAATGATGGATGCATAACAACCCCCCCACCACCACCACCACCACCAGAGGGACTAACAACATAAATGTGGGTGAAGGGAGACAGCGGACAGTGTAAGATATGAAAATAATAATAATTTATAATTTATCAACGGGTCACAAGGATGGGAGGGGTGGGGAGGGAGGGATAAAAAGAGGAGCTGATACCAAGGGCTCAAATAGAAAGTAAATGTTTAGAAAATGATGATGGAGACACGTGCGCATATGCTTGATACCGTTGATGTATGGAATGCTCTAAGAGCTGTAAGAGCCCCCAGTAAAATGATTTTAAAAAGAGAGAGGAGAGCTGTTATACGTAGAGACTCTGGACGAAGCCCTGCCCGTCAAACACTCGTGTAGTGTGTGAGGACGCATGGAGGTTCATTTCCCTCTCCCTCCCCCCACCCTCCCTGCTTCTGCACTCCTGTACTTCCCCTCCGTCGTGCATGCCATACAAGGAGGGCGAGATGTGGGGAGAAGGAAAGACAAAAATCAACAAGATATGGGGAGAAGGAAAGACAAAAATCAACGTACTTTGCATTTTTAAAACCTCACTCGGCCAAATTCTTGGGGGTCATGTGATTAGGAAAAATACTGGCATCTAAAGAAGGTTGTATATGGGGGGTTAGAACAAGGCAGTGCATTGCGTTCCTCTTACTGAGAATAGAAGACAAAACCCCAAAACAGTAAAACAACAATCCAAGGCCATGGCTTCCTCTCTTAATTTATTTCTCAGCAAATTTTGAAAAACTTTCTCTGACGTAGCACCTCCCATTAAGTCTGACCTTCGACAAGATGGGTTGACACAGCGGCTGCATTGATCTGTGGACCCAAACAATAACCATTGTGAGGTATGTACAAATGTGCTTTACACAATTGATGTATGTATGGATTGTGAGAAGAGGTGTATGAGCCCAAAAAAACAATTAAAAAAAAACCATCCGTGAGGCTGGCAAAGACTGCGAGGTGTACAGATACAGAAATCCAGAGGGAGGGACAGATGCCTATTCTTCGTTCCCTCCTTCCTCCCTGAAACTGAAGTGCTGAGAGGGATGTCGGCCGGCGTTGTAGGAGGGAAGATAGAGCCATCGGAACAAGAAGCCGTCATATTTTATAAGGTAGAGAGCGTCACAAATTGGATACCTGGTGCTGCATGGCGTTTAAAAAAACACCTTTGCCAATGTCTCTGTCTGTGTGAAAGCATCAAACAGACCAGTGAAGTGAGCATTTTCTGAAAGATGAAAATATCCCTGAAAGGGCTATGCAAACATCCGGCACATACATATGCATCTGTACAACCTCTGTAGCATAGAACCTGCCCACACACATGAGATTGTGCCAGGGTATAAAGCCTGCCACAAGAGCCCCCCATCTCCCTCACCCCAAAAAGCATGGACACCACTGGTATGAAACTAATTTGGGGGATCTTCCACCTCAAACCAACCTGCAGAAAACCTTCTGTGGCATAAATAATTCTATGTCGGTGCACAAAACCTGGATTAACGACCAGGAAAGTTAACTGTGAGAAAACGTTGGCAGCAGTTTGTCACACTCCTTGTGTACAAACCCTCAGCAGCGGCTGGCTGACCACCGGCCACCTGGTGGCCTGGCTCCCAGAGATTCCTAGAAACCGCTTTGATTTTTCATACTTAACCATACAGCGTGTATTTATTTTGTTTTACGAGAAAGAAGACTTCAGGTGGAAATGAACTCATGCTTCTGGCCAAAACGAAATGAAAGGGCCCACGTTCACCCACCTGGCTTAGACCACGTCAACACGTAGCGGAAAAAAGGACTTCCACTAGCACCAGCCAGCTCAGCTCACCTACCAAATGAATGGATTCCCACACACGTGCTTAAAGCAAGGCAGCCAGAGAGGACCGCGCAGCCATGAGCCCATGCGTGCACAATGCTAGAAAAGATGAGTCGGCCTAAAGTCACCAAGAGCCAACCCAGCGTTTCCTGGGACAGGAGACAGATGTTTGTAGAGGGGCTTGCGACAAACTTTGGGGGC
>NW_022111312.1:16326209-16329971 GCF_000313985.2 Echinops telfairi
AGTATGCATCCATGTATATACATGCATACAATCTGTGGATATAGCATACTGAATCGCGTAGACAAAAGTATAATGAACAGGATTGCTTCACTTGAGGAAATGCACTGAGCACACAATCATGATAACCAGCATGTGTCTGGACAAGCATTTGCCTGTCAGTTTGTCCCACTGTGGTGGCTGCTGTGATGCTGGAAGTTATGTCACTGGTATTTCAAAGGCCAACAAGTTCACCTAGGGCGACAAGGTTTCAGCAGAGCTTCCAGACTAAATACAGACAGAAAAAACAAAAACAAAAAAAAGGCTCTCTTCTTCTGAGGAATTGATCACTGAATTGATCACTGAGCAGCAGTGGAGAGTTGCCTGAGATAGTGCTGGGAGATGAGCCCCTCGGATCAGAAGACACTCAGCATTCGGCTGGCAGAGAGGGGCCTCCTCCACGAAGAGTGAAAGCTAACACTGAGGGTGGAGTAAAGCTTCGAGGATCTTCATTGGCTGGAGGGCACAACCCAAAATGAGAGGGGACAGGAGCAAACATCCGTTCATAATCGGAACGTGGAATGGTCAAAGGATGAAGCTAGGAGATTAGAACTCCTCAAAAGTGAAATGGAATGCATGAAGATTAATATCCTGGGCATTGGTACGGAGTTGAGATGGTTTGCTATTCTGGGAACGACAAATTCAAGAGGAATGGCGTCTCATTCATCTTCAAAAAGAATATCTCACAGCCTATCTTGAAGTACAGTGCTGTCTATGATAGGGTAACCTCTCTGTATACAAGGAAATTCAGTCTGTACAATTATTATTCAAGTGTACACACCAGCCACTGAAGCCGATGATGAATAGAAGAGCTCTCCCAGACTGAAATGGATCAAACACGCAATAAAACGTATGGATAATTAGTGGTAATTGGAATGCAAAACTTGGAAACAAAGGGGAGGGAATAGTATTTGGGAAATATGGCCTTGGTTACAGAAACAAAACTGGAGATCGCTTGATAGAGTTTTGTAAGACCAATGACTTCTTCATTGCAAAAATCTTTTTGTCCCCACAATATAAATGGTGAGTGTGCACATGGACCTATCCAGATGAAATACATAGATAGGAAGTGGGAAGGGAGAATGGGAACACTCCATCAGCAGCCCGAACTAGACGATGGGCCCATTGTGGAACAGACCAACATCACTCATATGTTGAAATCAATGAAAATTAAAACCAGTGCACAAGAGACCTGATGAGCCGTGGGATGATACCGAGAACATCACACATGAAGGAAGCAAAAGGTCAGTAAAAGACAAGAAAGGAAAGATCCTGATGAATGGCAGAAGAAACTCCACAACTTGCTCGTGAATGGAGAGTCGCTAAAGCAGATAGAAGAAATGAGGTAAAAAGAGCTGAGCAGAAATTATCAAAGGGCAGCCCCAGAAGATGACACGTTACATGGAAATACGCAAAGGTGTGGAGCTAGAAAGCCAAACCAAAGAATGCATTCAGCACATCGTAACTGAAAGGAGCGAAGAAAACATCCACGCCTTGAGGTGCAATATGGAAGGCTTCTTTGAACAATGCAGGAAGTATCCAAAGAAGATGGAAGGTATACACAGAGTCGTGGCACCATTTCAAGAGGCAGCAGATGATCAAGAACTCATGGGACCAAAGGAGGAAGTTCAAGCTGCTTGAAAGTATGAGCCAAAACCAAGGCCCTGGTAATTGATGGAGTGTACCAATTGAAGTGTCACGGTGAGCTGATGCAGCCCTGGAAGCACGGATTCTTCTATGCCAGGGAATGTGGGCGGTCTGGTCCACCAACTGGAAGAGATTCATATTTGTGTCCATTCCAAAGAAAGGTTACCCGACAGAATATGGAAATTATTGGATAATCTTATCAATAGCATATGCAAGTGCGATTGTTTCCTGCAGATCATTCGATGGTAGTTGCAGCAGTGTACTCACCACCGGCTGCCAGACAGTCACACTGGATTCAGAAGAGGCAGTGGCACAGGAGATATCCTTGCTGGTGCCGGATGGATCTCGGCTGGAAACAGAGACCAGTAAGATGCTTACTTGTATTCCATTGGCTGTGCAAAGGCTTTCAATTGTGTGGCTCATAGCAAACTGTAGAGAACATTTAAAGGAAGAGGAATTTCAGAACACTTCATTGTGCTCTTGTGGAACCTGCAGAAGGACGGACAGGCAAGCATATGAACCAGACAAGGGACTGGTGCATAGTTTAAAATCAGGGAAGGTGTGTGTGTAGGTGTTATGTCCTAATTCCACACTTCCTTGACCTGGACGTTGAGCTGGTAATCAGAGAAGCTGGACGAAATGAAGAGACAGAACCAGGATTGGAGGAAGGCTTGTTAACAACCTGTGATGCGCAGGTGACGGACTTGCTTGCCGAAAGTGAAGAAGACTTGCTGGACTTGCTGAGGACAATCTAAGACCACAGCCTCCGGGATGGATTACAACTCCACGTGAAGAAAGCCGAAACCTTCACCACTGGATCAGTAGGCAACATGGTGATAAACAGAGAAAAGACAGACGTTGCCAAGGCTTTTATTTTGCTTGGATCCCTAATCAATGCTCCTGGAAGCAACAGCATATGATGTATTGCACTGGGAAAACCTGGTGCACAAGAGCTTGTAAAGGGTTGGTGAGCGAGGATGTCACTTTGAAGACTAAAATGCACCTGCCCCAAGCCATGGTGTGTCCATGGCTTCATGTTGTGGAAGCACCATGTGGAAGCAGGACACTGAATCAGGAAGACAGGAGAAGAGTTGATGCGTGTGCGTGATGGTGTTGGTCAGAGGATTGAAGCACCATGGCCTGTCAGAAGAATCAACAATTCTCTCTCAGAAGAAGTGCTGCCAGCATGTTCCTTAGACACCAGCATGGTGAGACATTGCCTCACATGATATGGACAGGCTATTAGCAGAGACCAGTCCCTGGAGAAGGACACCGCACTTGTTGAAGCAGGTCAGGTAAAAAGGGGAAGCCCTCAAGACAGATTGACGCAGTGGCTGTAACAGTGGCCCCAGACACAGCAAGCGTGGTGGGGGTGGCGCAGGCCTGAGCAGTCTCTCACCCGGGTACACAGAGGGTCACCCCAAGGCCTAACGGACTCAAGAGCACCCTCTGACAACAAGCACCTCCGAGGAAGACAAAGTAAGAGTTAATCACGTAATGTTTAGCTTAGGGTAGAGCTGATGAGTTTAATTCCCCAATTTATTTTCTGGAAACACGATTTGCATATATGAAAGCATGTGCAATTGCATCTGTAATAGTGCCTTCAGTGTTCTTTGTACAGAGATAATGAGAGGTGCATTATTCACCTCTTCAAATGTCATCCTCTGCCTCTGGGTGACAGGAGTGCTGGTTCCTGGTGCTATCGCAGGTAGGAGGACTAGGGCCACACATTAGACTTTGGACAGACTCCTTCCACTGGCCAATGTCTGCTTGTCCTTTGGCTGTTGGGAGATTTCATTTTATTTTTCAGAAGAAAGAATTCTGATTGTAAGATAGCACAGAGATGGGCAGGAAGTACTAGCCCATGCTGTCAAACTACAATTTATCCACATGCACAGTTTCCACCAGCAGTGTGTGTGTGTGTGTGTGTGTGTGTGTGTAAGTCTCGGTTCTGCTCATTAAATTTCTCGAAGATAGTGAGATGGTGTCTGTGCCTCTCACTAAGACCATCCAGGAGAGAGGAGGAGCCGAGGCAAACCAAGCAACAGAAATACAGGCACATCAGCAGTTCTCTTAAGA
>NW_022111312.1:16330143-16341815 GCF_000313985.2 Echinops telfairi
ACAAGCGCGCGCTCAGAACTCGTTTCTTTGGTAGGGAAAGACGCAGCAGTCTGCATTGTTCAGTCTTTTTACAAATCCATGACGCCCGGCCTGATTCCAATCCCCAAACAAAACAAAAGCAAACCCTGCTGCCGAGTCAGTTCTGCCTCGGAGAGACGGTGTATACGATGTCAGAGTCCGCCATCGAATCCAACATTCACCTTTCTCCCGTGGAGAGGCTGGTGGGCATGAACTGCCAACCTCGGGGCCAAAGTCCAATGCGACGCCATCCTGTGAACAGCACATGGATTCTGTAAGTGGTCAGGAGTTAAACGCAGAAGGGACCCACGAGGACCACCCCCAGGGACAACGCATTCTTGAATGACAGGGGCTGGGGAACATATTGGGCTAATGGATAACTGAGGAGGCACGTTTATAAGGTGTGGGCTTGGTCTAGGAAAGACCCCATGTCCCTCAGGAGGCTGAGACAAGCCACACTCCAGGGAGGCATTGCTGTTAAGAGCCTTCCGACGGAGGCCCTTGAGCACAGGTACAACGGCTGTGAGGTGTGTGTTCCTGGCTGATTCACAAACCGGCAGCCGGTGCCAATGAGTAATAGGTCAAAGAAACATAGTCTGCTCCCTTGTTCAGGTATTTATTTTCAAGTTCCGTCTGGGTTGTAGCTGTCCCTTTTACCTGCATGATACTGTCTCAGAAATGTCCGTTTAAACCGAAATGATGTGACAATGAAGAAAGGCTCCGTAGAGGACAGTAGTGGTTCAGAGCATAATTCTTGGGGACCAGGGGACATGTAGGTGAAGGGTTGGGCTGCTAATTGCCAAGGCCATCAGTTCAAATCCACTTGCCACTCCAAGGGAGAAAGATGAGGCTGTCTACTCCCAAACTCAGGGAGCTATAAAGGAGTCTGAACCAACACCCACGGCTGTTGGCTGGGTTGGGTTTGGTTTTATGCAGTGACCGTCGAGTAATTTGAAGTCTTAAGCACCCACAGCTATCCCTACACATTCTGTTAAGGGGGTTAACACTGGTGGTGTCAAAGAGCTGTTGCTGTTGCTGTTGTTGGGTACCATCAAGTTCCCACTCATCGGGGTGCCAAGTACAATGCAGCAAAGCTTGCCCCAGGCCCGCACCAGCCTCACAAGCACTGTTCTGCTTGAGCCCCTTGTTGTAGCCACTGTGTCGGGCCCTCTTGTCGTCACGGCCTTCCTCTTGTTCTCTGACTCTCGCCTTTGCCAGGCAGGACGTCCTTCTGCAGGCACTGGTCTCTACTGACAACCTGCCCAAAGAAGGGGAGACCAAGTCTCCCATCCTTGACTCTGAGGAGCGCTCGGACTGCACGTCTTCCAGGATGGGTTTGCTTATCTTTTTGGCAGTCCATGGTGTTTTCCCTATTCTTCCCCAGGACCGTCATCAAATGCATCAATTCTTCCCTGGGCTTCCGTATGCAACGTCCCACTTTCCCAGGCACCTGAGGCCATTGAAAAGACCATGGGTTGGGTCATGACTTGGCACATCTCAGTCCTCAAAATCACACATCCTTGCTTTTCCCTTTCAGTCAATAAGGTGGTATCATCTGCATATCATAGGGTGTTAATAAGCCTTCCTCCAATCCTGATGCCACCCTCTTCTTCACATAATCCAGTTTCTCTAATTACTTGCTCAGCATACAGACTGAATAAGAATGGTGAGAGGATACAACCTTGATGCACATCTTTCTTGATTGTAAACCAGGAAGTATTTCCTCGTTCTGTTTGCACAACTGGATCTTGAGCCATGTACAAGTTCCCCATGAGCACAATAAAGTGTTCTGGAATTGGCATTCTTCTCAAGGCTATCCAGAGGCTTTTATGATCCACATAGGCTATTGTTTCTGGTATTCTCTGCTTTCAGCCAAGATCCATCTGACACCATCAACGCGATGCCTTCTTTCACATCTGAATCTGAATCTGCCCTCCGCCTCTGGCAGTTTCTTGGCAATGTACTGCTACAACCATTGTTGGATGATCTTCAGCAACA
This sequence comes from Echinops telfairi, assembly GCF_000313985.2. NCBI lineage: Eukaryota > Metazoa > Chordata > Mammalia > Afrosoricida > Tenrecidae > Echinops > Echinops telfairi. The sequence goes on from NW_022111312.1 coordinate 16,332,160, forward strand.
TTTTACTTGCATGCAATATCAATGATCCTATTCTATTATTTATATATCATATTGGGCCACCTTTCTTTGGAATAGATGCAAACATGGATCTCTTCCAATCAGTTGGTCATGTATCTATCTTCCAAATTTCTTGGCATAGATGAGTCAGTGCTTCCAGTGCTTTGTCAGCTTGTTGAAACATTTTAATTAATATTCCAGCAATTCCTAGAGCCTCGTTTTTGGCTAATGCTTTCAGGGTAGCTTGAACATCTTCCTTCAGGTATTATTGGTTCTTGTTCATCTACTCCACCTCCTGAAATGGTGGACTGTCAACTCGTTCTTTTGATACAGTGACTCTGTATTCTTTCCATCTTCTTTTGGTGTATTCTGCATTCTTCAATGTTTTGCCCACAGAATCTTTCATCTTGCAACTCCAGGCTTAATTTTTTTCTAGGGTTCCTTGAGTTTAAGATGTGCTGAGCTTGTTCTTCCCTTTAGGTTTCTAACTCTAGGCCTCTGCATATTTCACTGTAATATTTGGCTGTGTCTTCTTGAGCTGCCCTTTGAAATGTTCTGTTCACTCTTTGACTTCCCATGCCTTAGCTACTCTAAGACTAAGAGCAAGTTTCAGAGTCTCTTCGGACATCCACGTTGATCTTTTCTTCCTTTCCTGTCTTTTCATGACCTTTTGCTGTCTTCACGAATGATTTTCTTGGTGCCATCCCAGAGCGCACAGGTCTTCTGTCGTTAGTGTTCAATGCGTCAAATCTGTTCTTGAAACTCAGTTGGGATAGACTGAAGGTTTATGCTGGCTGTCAATCTACAATTACTGTTATTTCCCCTTTGTTTTCAACTTTTGCATTCCAATCACCAATAATTATCAATGCAGTTTGGTTACATGTTTGATCAATTTCAGATTGAAGACATTGTTAGAATTAATCCATTTTTTTTATCACTGCTTTTGAAGTTGATACTGAATAAAACTGGTATTGATTGGATTTCCTTGAATGGGAATAGATGTAATTCCATCTATCACAGACAGCATTACACTTCAAGACAGACCTTAAAGTGTCCTTTTTGCTAAGGAATGCAATGCCACTCCTCTTTACATTATCATGCTCGGCATAGTAAACCATGAGTTTCTAATTTGAAATGGCCAATCCAGTCCAGTTTAGCTCACTAAGGCCAAGGATATTGATCTGTATGCGTTCTATTTCATTTTTGACAACTTCCAATTTTCCTAGATTCATACTTCGTACATTCCAAGTTCTGATTATTAGTAGAGTTTGGCAGTTATTCCTTCTCATTTTCAGTGGTGTCCCATCAGCAAACGAAGGTCCTAAAGGGTTTACTCCCACAGGCTTTCCTCTGCCCACATGATTGCGGTCAGCTCTACTTGGAGAAGGCCAAGGAGGCCGCCTCTACTTTGACAGACAAGTGGTGAAAGTGCTTCTTAGACCAAATAAAATCCCAGTGCTCTGGGGCCAATTCCAACTCATACAACCTCATAAGGTTTCCACAGCTGTGAATCTCTACGGAAACACATCTTTCTCCCAAGCTTAGCCCCTGCACCTCCAGGGCTCTTAACTAGCTATAGTCAAATACAACATTGTAACAAGACAGTGTTTTCTTAAGCAGTCACACCACCTGCTTGTTGAGTTTTGGGTTTGGGGTTTGTTTTACTTTTGGCTTCTGGAAGGATTTTCAAAACCTGTAGAAGGAAAATTTCCCGGTGGGATATTTTTGGTCTACATCTTGTCGCTGTTGTTGGTTAAGTGCCATCAATTCCAGAAGCTACCCTGTAGGACAGAGCAGCACTGCCCCACAGGTTTCCAAGGCTGGAAATCTTTGTGGGGAAGAAGTCCTAGTGCACCATCAAGTAAGCTTTGGACTGCTAACTTCAGGTTCAAACCCACCTGCCGCTCCTCGGGAGAAAGGGGAGACAGTCTTGGAAGACTTTCTAGGAGCGGACTGCCTCTTTCTCACAGAGAGCAGCTGGTGGGTTTAAAATACAGACCTATTATTCATCCGCCAGGGGCTTAACCACTGCACCACCAGGGCGCCTTACCTGCAGCTACGGCAAACATCAAACACCTCCCACTCCTAGCGAGATTAACACAAAAACCCACACCAACCGCTTGTTTACCTCTGTTCCTGTCACCCAACCCATCACGTCTGGCAGCCACAACGATGACAACAAAAAAGTATAAGACATGCTTGAAGACAAGATAAAAACACCTGTCAATCTGATGAGACAAAACAAACCTCTGAACGAGACCCAGATGTGACACAGGAACAGAGGGAGACTCAGGTGCGTGGACTCTTCAAGGACACTGGCTCCCTTAATATGATTCCTTCCAATTTCACGTAGAGCTACCACCAGCAGTTAAACTAATCTTAGTCCAAAAGATGTAGGCTTTGGGCGAGTTCCTTTAGGTCAAAAGTGGGAGTTATTTTCCATGAACGTGGGCACCCCTCTGACTCCTACATATTTTGTGCTTCGTGTGTGTGCATATGTATGTGCCTCTGTAAGTGTGAGTGTGTGTGTGTGAGTATGAGTATGTGTGTGCATGTCTGCAGTGTGTGAGTGTGCATGTGTATATGTGTGTGAGTATGTATTGTATGGGTGTGTATGTGTGAGTGTGTATGTGTGGTGTATGTGGGTGTATATGTGTGTATGTGAGTGTATCTATGTCTGTATATGTGTGCACTTGTGCATGTGTATATATGTGTGTGCACACGTCTGTGAGAATGTGCTTTATATGTGTGTGTGAGTGTGTATATGTATGTATATGTGTGAGTGGGTATGTGTGTGTGTTGTGTGTGTGTGAAAGTGTGTATGTGTGCACGCGTATGTGTGAGATAGTCTGAGTATGTGTATGTGAGTGTGTATGTGTGTTCATGTGCGTGTGAGTATGTGAAAGTGTGTGCGTGCGTGCGTGCGTGTGTGTGTGTGTGTGTGTGTGTGTGTGTGTTCCTGATCCTCCCTGTCTGTGGATATCTACCTCTTTGCTCACAGTCCCCCCTGTTCTGGCTCTGACTCTCAGGTAGAACAGGTGAGACCACCAGGACTGCCACACTCACTTGTGTACCTGGAGTGACTCGCCACAGTGACTGTCAGAGTCCACCCCGGACAGACTGGGCCCCCACATGCTCCACACAGCCCAGGTTGCCTTCCTGAGTGGACCATACAGGGCACCCAAGTGACATATGGAATGGTTTATCATCATATGATTGAGCCGTTTCATGTCTCTTATCCTTCATTTCAGAAGCCCATGAACTGAGCATTTTACATCTCTCTAAGAACACTGCAGTCAGTGCCTCTCCCTCTCATTGTGAGGGCCATCATGTCCCTCTCTTGTAGCTAAGGATCTGAGGAGGGGAGGGCTAGATTGTGTGCATTGCCACTAAGTGCCCCACCCAGGAACTTGCTTCCTTCCTTGCAAAATCCCTCCCTGCTGATGCCTGTCACTCTGATGATGAGACCTGACACCCTACACCCACAGCTCTGGGCACTTTGCCACCAGCTCCGAAAATGTGACAGGCGGTCGCGTCCATCAAATATTTGTTTGATTTCAGACCAGTGAGCTCAACTTGGCTCCGTTTGAACAGCTTATCTGGGGAGACTGCCAGGGCTCTGGAGGAACTTCCCCAGTGAAACAGGGGGGCAGGACCGAGTGTAGAATGCAGATTGTCAGCCCCCATCCCCTGGACCTGCCAATAGAACTCCCAAACCAGTGACGGTGTGAAAAATAAACACCACTATTGAAAAACTAAATTAAAGCAATCCAAACCATTTGGATAAATGAATAAAAATGACTTGTTTGGTTACGGATAGAGAGAAAGAATTAAAAGATGAATATAGCATCTAAGGTACTTATGTTCTCATGGAAACTTTACTTCTGGCAACATCCTAAACCAAGGGCCTGTCTCCCCTGAGAGAATCTGTGTGCTCAGGAGGGCTGGGGCCCCGAAGCCGGGGAAGTGTGTGTGAGGCTCCCGGCGACCTGGTCTGGGATTGAAGCCGTGCGGTCATTACGCTGGCCGGCTGCAGAGACGCATCAATGGCTGAGACCGGGGAACCCACTCTGTTGTCTTCCGGTTATGATTTAACCTCCTCCAGACTCTGTCTCTCAATCTGTAAGCCGGGCCAGTTTACCGACCGACCGACAGACGGGGAACTACATGAAAAGATGTAACCTGTAAAGGTGAAGTGAAGCAACGTGGCCACTTCTCCCCACTTCCCCTTCCCAGGAGGTGGGAGGGGCATCGCTGCCACGCTGACCCGAGGACCACAAGTCTTTCTCTCTGCTAGTTGCATGCCATCATACAAAGCGATTGCCAACAGTCCTGCCTGGTCCTCCAGAGGCCACCCTGCTGTACAGTCGTACCGGCTGTTCCTGCAAAGACCTGGGTAGGGGAAGTGCCTTTCTGCAATGGCACATGTGGTAGTGCAGTGGTTCTCAACTTGTGGGTCAAGACCCCTTTGGGGGTTGAACAACCCTTTACAGGAGTCGCCTGATTCATAACAGTCACAAAATGACAGCGAGGAAGTAGAAACGAAAATAATTTTATGGTTGGGGGGGTCACCACCACATGAGGAACTGTATGAAAGGGTCGGAACATTAGGAAGGTTGAGAACCACTGTGTGAGATCAAACAGCTGCGACCCTTTCCTCTGAAACATGCCTCTTTTTTCAGAGCTGTTGGGAAGGTCAGTGAGTTAGTTAAAGTTTATTGTGCCAACCTGGCCGATAAATGCATGTGGGGTTAATTGAAGGGCGGAGGGATAAATGACTCAGTGAGCCTCGTCTTTAGAGTTCTCGGGTCTCTTGCTTTCTGATGGTCGGACCAGGGTGCAGCTGCCTTAGCCAGTGCCCTGCTTCAGCTGGCAAGGCTCACTTCCTGCAAGACATCCCCGAGGAGAAGCTGCATGGACCTACCCCAATGCAGCCCTGGGTGCTGGAGCAGCTGTGAGGAGACCCCTGCCAGTGCTGACATGCTTACACAGTCACTGACTCGGCTTTCCTCCTGCAGTCAGCGTCATTGCGTGTGTTTTGTGAGATGGAGGAGGACTTTGTGGATCGGTGTCGGACATATGGGTTAACGTTGGACTTGTGGGCTTGGGCAGCACTGGGTTGGGATGTTTTCTTGATGTGCACTTACCCTTTTTATAAAACTCTGCCTTATGCATATGAGTTTCTGTGGAGTTGTTTCTCTAATGTACCCAGTCTCACACAGTTGGTTATTGCGCTGAGCTGTGACACTATTTCCTAGAATCTGCAAGTCATCCTTTGCAGAAAGGAACAATCCCTGCTATCATGCTGTAATTACCGCCAGGCGGCTGGGTCCAGCGAATTCACCCAGAGTGATAATTGTTTAGTTTCGTCTGTCGGACATTTGTTAGAGTTGGTCCATCTGACAGATAGTTCATCTTAGACCCAACTTTTCCTCGGACACCAGGTCATCCGTTGTCAATCAGCTTCCCCATGCGCTGGCCCCACAGAAGAGGCCGTGGTGGTTGATGGAGACCCTTGCGTTAGTTCCAGCATCAAACCCTGCTCGGCCCTGCCCCATCCTCGCAACAGCTGCTGTGTTTGAGCCCAACGTGGCAGCCACTGTGTCAATCCATCCCCTGGGGGGTCCTCCCTCTTTTTCCCCGACCCTCCACTTTCCGATGCATGATGCCCTTCTCCAGAGCCCGAGCCCTTCCGGTGACATATCCACACTATGTGAGAAGAAGGCTCACCCTTCCTCCAACATACGTGTGTGGTGTGTTCGTTCTTCGGCACTCCATGCTATGTTCCATCTTCTCCAACATCGTATTCTAAAGGCACCCTTTCTCTATTGATTGTCTGAGAGGCAATTCCACCACTTGTCTGTGGTGGCTTGCTTGTCTCCAGGGTGCTGGGAGCTTTCAGCAGTCTTTCAAATTCCAGAAAGGTCTCCCCTGGTGGAGAGGTTTTGGCAGAGCTTCCAGACGAAGATGCACTAGGAAGAAGGAGTAGGCAGCCATGTCTGAGGGATTAACCTCTGCAACCCACCTGGGTGGCATGAACATTATCTGAGAGAGCACCCGAGCTGAGCCCCCGGGTTGGAAGGCCCCATGGACACCGTGGCTGCCACAATGGGCTCAAACGGGACAGCAATTGGGAGGGCGGCGCAGGGCCTGGCAGTGTTTCGTTCTGTTGCACACGAGGTCGCGATGAGTCAGAGAGACTCAGCACGGAACCACCACCACAACGAGGAGCCATCACGAGCCCTGGCTCTGAGCCCTGGGATCTCAATGTTTTACCTTTATCTGCTTGGATGGCATCTGCTTCCAAATCACACCTTATCGGATTTCCCCAGCTTTTCCAACCCTTACCAACCATCTTTGAACTGGGACTGCGCCTCACCTGTAAACGGGTTTGGTCTCTGTTTTAAAGAGATGGGAGTGTACAGCACATTCTGACTTTCATTGAGGTGCAACGTGTAGGAGGATTTCATGCTGCAGTTTGGTCAGCCCCACTGGAAATGATTTTTTAAAATTTTTTTTAAAGAAATGCTTCTTGATCAATAGCTGTCCTTTTACTTAGAGAGCTGGAAGAGGGTGATGGAAGAGAAGTCGTGGTCTTCTTCCTAAAGACCACTTAATGCCTTGATGTCCCCATCCTGCAAGCATGGGTTTATAGAGAGGCGGGTCCTCGTGGGCTGAGACTGACCCTTGGGTACCCTTCAGTAATGCCAGAGCCCGTTGCTGTGAAGCTGGCCTGTCTCATGATGTCCCCACGGGAGATGTGGGATTTCAGTGCTGGTTTGTCAGAAGGCCACACCAGGCCTTTCTTCTGAGGCAACTCTGGGTGGACTCCAAAGGCCAACTTCTTGGGAAGCCAGTGCCAAGCCCATTGACCATTACCACCAGGGAGGGACTCCCTCTGCTGAGTGAGGCCCTAGAAGGGGAAACAGGGGAGAAAATACAGGGCTGGAAGTGGGAATTTCTCCAGGCCTTTAGGAATGCCGCCCGTGCCTGCGTCCTCAAATGCACCCCCCCACACACACACACCCCCGAGATAGATCTAAACTAAGCTCTCTCTTGCTGCTCTGACCCAGACCCTCAGACCTGGCCTGGGTGCTGGCTAGTGCCAGCAGAAGACTGTGGGTTTTGGCCAAAGAAAGGGAAGCTCTCTTGGAGCTCAGTATCCCCTTCATGACAGCTGGCTGCCCAGCTGTCCCTCCTGTGGCCTGTGGTTAGCCGGACTTCCAGTGCCTCCGTGGTGAGCATACAGTGCCCCTCGCTGTGCCACACTGCGCTCCACTGAGCTTCACAGAAGTGGCTGCTTGTACAGGTGGGAGGTTTGGGGCCACCCTCCGCCCAGGAAGGCTGTTGGCTCCGTGTTCCCAGCAGCATGGGCTCCTCTCATGCCTCTGTGTCATTTTTGTGCACTGCAGTGTGTCAGCACAACTTGCACGTACCCTGGTGATGAAGTGGCTACATGTGGGGCTGCTATCCACATGGTCGGCGCTTTGAAACCAAAGGAGAAAGACTGGCCTCTCTGCTCCCTTAAACACTTAAGGGAGCCATGGTGGTGTAGTGGTTACATGTTGGGCTGTGATCCTCATGGTCAGCAGTTCGAAACCACCAACAGCCTCAAGGGAGGAAAAGGGGGTTTTCTACTCCTGTAAACAGTGACAGTCAGAAAGCCACAGAGAAGTCACAGAAAGTCATTGTGGTCAGCATTCACTCGAGTTTTGGCAGTGAGTTTGGGGGGGCAGGGGCGGATAAAAACCCCTTGTGTGCTCGTCTTATCAGAGGTCTGGAAGCTCGCCCACCTCATCCCTGAGGGCCATTTATTCCCTGAGGCAGGGGAAATTGGGTCGTTTTAAGGACATTGTCATTCTTGTCATGACTGCTGCTTTACAAAGCCAGCAGTGCCCCCCTTATTATGGTCATGGTGACCCCATCCGTCTTGTTTGAGGCAAACGCTGCCACCAGCTAAGCTCAGATGGCCTTTAGTCTGTGGGTTAGCGTCAGCAGCCTTCCTCCCCAAGCAAGCTGCGAGAGCCCGGTGTCTGAGACAGATGCAGGCACTGGTTACCACAGAGCTCTCTGTCCTCTGCCTGGACATCACTCAGGGAAACCAACCAAAGCAAACTGCTGGCGTGGAGCCAACCCAAAGCCACCCTGGAGGACTGCTCCGTCGAGCTCCCAAGGCTGCGAGCACTATGCAAGCCGATTGCTTCGTCCTTCTCCCACAGAGCAAGTCGTGGGTTTGAACAGGGACCTTTGGGACCTAATGCATTGCTATGAATAGAAATAGATTTGATGGACAGTGTTTGGTTTTGGAAAGGAGGCCAGGTGGCACGTGGATTCAGCACTTGGCCCTTCAAGCCCACCTGTTGCCTGGAGGGAGAGAGACAGGCTTGGGAACCCGATTGGGTGGTTCCCCTGTGCCCTACAGGGTTGCTGTCAGGTGGGGCTGACCTGAGAGCAGTGAAGCTGGGTTGACTGGACCAGACACAGGTGCTTGTACTCAACCCACCAACAGCCCTGCGACCCCTTCCTTCATTCTCCACAGACGAAGACCCTCTTCCAGTGTCAGGCACCACTGGACCCTGAAGACCCTCAGGGAGCAAGCTGTCAGCCAGACTCTGCTACGGGGGGGACTTGGCTCCAGACCTGGGTTGCACAGGTTGTCCTATGTCACGGGTCACAGTATCCACAGTTGTCCACTTGGCAAACCCACCACCACCATGTGGCAGGCATTCCGGTGTTGTAGTAAGCATCCCTGTGCCGCCTGCAGACCAGGTTCTCTCCGAGAGTGAGCCATTTAACCAATTATTGGAAAAGGGCAATTGCCCCGAGACAAGGAAACCTTAAATAATTGATCTGCAAGGCTAATTAGCTAAATCTCCCATGAGTGCAAAGGAGAGGCGAGGGAGGCCGAAGAAGGCAAATGTAAATACGAGCGCAGTTGACAAATCAAAGGCCAAGATGGCTAATTAATTACAGCCCCCAAAGGCTAGCAGTGCCTGAGCGCTTCACTCTGGAAGTGGTGGGGCAGGGGCCAGAGGCACCACTAGGGGGCAGTGCAGACACTGTGCAGACACAATGGTGGCCAATCCAACCCAAACCCAAACCCAGAGCCATCCCCTCCATTGCAACTCCTAGTGACCCTGCGAGGGTGTCAAAGAAGGCTCATCTTTACGGGAGCAGACAGGCTTGTCTTTCTCCTGGGGAGTGGCAGTGTAATCTAAGTGTTGGCCTGGCTGTGAACAGACTGACTCATTAGTAACTCACTATGCGAAGGGCTTCTTGAACTATGACCCCCTGTCCCCCCCAAAAAAAAACCAACAACAAGCCCACTGCCAACAGATTGCTCTGACCCACAGTGACCCAGAGTATTGCCCCATGGGGCCTTTTATATCACCACAAACTTCTTAATGTTTTTGCTCTCTTTTGCCAACTCAGCAAGTTTTGCTTGGCTAGCTCAGGGGCAGTGGTTACATGATTTGTATAGTACTGCCGCTGTTCTCTGGAGTTCCCCGTCACCATGGACAGGAACCCAAGGACCCCTAAATTAAGGTGACCAGAGTTAAACTGGGATCAAATAGACCGTTCCCTAGCTTGTCGTGCATTCTTTCCAAAAATCGGTACTTTTTAAAAACACCAAAAAGCGGGACTCCCGCCAAAAGCGG
>NW_022111312.1:16341930-16347271 GCF_000313985.2 Echinops telfairi
CTAATGATTTTCTGTTTCTGTATAGTTTCTTAATTAATTGTAGTGGATTATTTGTTGGGCTGCTAACCACAATGTCAGTGGTTCAAACCCACCACCTCTTCGTGGAAGAGTGATGAGATTCACAGTCTTAGACACCCACAAGTGCAGCTTTCCTGTGCCCTGTCGGGTGGGTCTCTGGGGGTCTCATCCGCTGGAGGGCAGTGAGTTTGGTGTCTTGGTGTGGTATGTGCTCTATAGGAGACCTGGTGGTACTGCAGATTCAGTATTGGGCTGCTCACCACACTATTGGTGCTCAAGCCCACCAGCCTCTCTGCAGAAGAAAGTCGTGACTGTCTGCAACCAGAAAGAGTTCCAGTTTTGCAAACCTGCTATGTTTTCCCCTCCTGTGAGATCGTGTGGCATTTGCCTTTTGGGGACTGACTGGTTTCACCAGGAGGATGTTTTCGAGGTCCGCCCATGGGATGGCGTGCAACAAGGCTTCCTTTCTCTACGTGGCCGGTCTCAGGCCATTGCAGGGATGGACCACGTGCTGTTTATGCAGTCCTCTGTTGATGGGCATTTAAGTTGTCTCCCCTTTTTGGCTATTGCAGATAGATTGCAACAAATACTGGTATGCAGCACACACTCCCAAACTATTACACAGCATGGCAGTTACATAATCGCTGTCAATGTGCGGAGGGGTGGAGTCTAGCCTGTCAATCAGGTCAAAAGTTGATGACCTCATTTGGAGGCGCTAGGGAGATAAATAGCTTGCTGGAGGTGGGACACACACTCTCCCTATGAGACATTCCTGTTGACAAGCCATAGTTGACAAGCCATAGGGAGCTACGCTGATAGAGCCAAAGCCCTGGAGCTGGAGGAGCCACATGGAGACTCACACCAGCTGACATACTTCTATTGCCACTGAATCCACAAGACATTCCAGCCACTGGCCTGTGATCTTCCTGCATTCGGTGTCAGTGCATGTGTTTTGTGAGTCTGAAGAGGATTTTATAGACTGGTATTGGACATATGGGCTTGATTTGAATTGGGCTGGGATGTTTTCTTAATACACAATGACTCTTTGATATAAAGCTCTCTCACACACATATGAGGGTCTCCCTGGATTTGTTTCTCTAGTCTACCCAGCCTAACACACTTAACATAGCAAAGATGGCTTCAGACTGTTTGAAATAGTTTCTTCAGAGCACCTGCAGTAGGTAGATGATGAGTCATTGTTCTGGGGAGTCTGGGCTGAATGGTACACAGAGTGGTTCAGAAGGTGGAAGGGCGTGTTCCTGGGAGGAGCTGGCCAGGGCGGGAAGCACCAAGGTGGGAGGAAGGGAGCAAGTAGACGCCATAAGCAATTAAAGCAATCCAAGATCTGGCACAAGATGTAAGTGAGTGCATCTGATATCTCCAGTTCTGGAGTCCATCCAAGCCCGCCTACACTTAATCCACAGTCCAACAAATTCCTGCCCAGGGCAAGCATTGGCGGGGGTTTACAGCAGGCCATATTCTGAGGCTCCTGAGCCTTCCCATGGATTACTGGGGGTACTGTCAAGCTTGCATTGGACTGCTAACCACAAGACCATCTGTTCAAAATCATCAGCCTCCCTGAAGGAGAAAGACGAGGTTGTCTAGTTCCATGAAGATGTACAACTTCAGGAAATCCTATATGGAGTCTCTATGAGTCAGAATTGGGTTTGATTTTGGTCTGACCCAGGAAGATGATTGTCTTTGTGAAGCCTCCCAGGCTTGGAATGTGTGTGTGTGTGTGTGTGTGTGTGTGTGTGTGCATGTGTGTGTGTAGACTCAAGTCAACTCAACTCATTGTCATTGAGTTTATTCTAACTCAGAGAGACCCAATAGGACAGGGTAAAAATGCCCTTGTGCATTTCTGAGGCTGTACATCTTCATGGGAGTAGAAAGCCACCTCTCTCTCTCTCTCTCTCTCTCTCTCTCTCTCTCTCTCTCTCTCTCTGGTAGAACAGAGACAGGGAAAGATAAATGGTGAGCGTGGGCTCTGCTCACTGGAGAGGGTTCCCTGCATAGCACGCATCAGTACACCACCCGACCAGGTAAGCCGTGGAGCAGCTCACCGCCATCCATTGCTGTAGCGTGTGCCCAAGCCTGTGGCACCAGATGTGTAACGGAAGGGCATGCGGCCTTGCACTCACGGTCCCTACCCGCTCCAGCACGCTGGCGCTCGTTCTGTGCCTGCTGAGCCAGGTCCTCTCAGCGGTGGTCCCACCCTTACTTTCCCAAACAAGACGTCCATTTCTACTGATCTGTCGTTCCCAGTGAGCCCCCAAGTACTCAAGAGGAAGTCTCGCCATCCTCATGTCTAAGGAGCATTCGGGTTGTCTTTCCTCTAAGACTGATCCACACCTCCTCTGGCCACCCATGCTGTGTTAAGTGTTCCTCCCCAACACAGCCATGCATGCGGCTGCTAGGCTTGGGGTTTCTTCTCTTGTCCAGCCATGCTTAGGAGATGGGGCAGGTGCACTGCGTCATCAAAGGACCAGTAGCCAGTAGTCACGACAGGGCCTAGTTTTGGCTCAGTGTCTGAGTGCGTCTGGAAGCTTTACTCCCACCCTGGGGCCCGCGCCTCCTGACGGTTCCACCGCAGGATGGAGCAAGAGACAGCGCTGTCTTCCCTCCAAACAATAGTCATCGCTTATCTGTGGCAGCACACGAAGGCAAACTTTTACTTAACCGAGTGTGAAAGAGGAAATCATTATGTGTCTGCCGAATGTTGTCACAGGCTGCTCTGTCCCCCAGCGACGTGTTCCCCATGAATGATTTAGCACAAGGAGACGGAAAGCCCACCCATGTTTGGAAGTCAGATGATTCCACCGTGAATAGGTTCTCTCTCATGACGGCTCCTTCCCCCACTGCGCTGCCGCCTCCACTCAGCATCCTGGGAGGTGATCTTTGCACCTGACAGATGGGGGATGCTCTTCCCAAAGTGCCTGTGTGACCAGTGCCTACTGTCCCCAGGGAAATGGGAACTGCCATATTTTGTGTAAAGGACACGCGGTTATGGATTTTTGCAAACCAACCAACCCCCTCAGTGTAAGTTTCCTAGGTGCTAGTTTCCCATGGGTGCAGTATGTGTGCTTCTGTGGGTGCATTGTGTGTGAAAATATGGTATTTGTTCAGGCTGTGCTGGGAAAGTTCACTTTAAACATTGTGAGCTTGGTCAAGATGGGACATGGAGGCATCACGTGTACACGGCTGAGGGGAAAATGGCAGTGAGAGACTTGCTCAATGCAGGGTCACCCAGACCCTTCCATTTGTACAGAGCACAGTATCTTGCAGGTGCAGTAGAGGGTGGGAAGTGAAGGGAGGGGTGCCTGCGGTTGGCTCTCCTCCTCGGAATCACTGAGGTAATCGCAAGGAAGTTCAGAACAGAGAAGTCAAGGACACCCCTGGATGTTGCCCATCCCCAGAGGGGACACATGAGATGCAGGATTCGTTGGTGAACAGGGTGGTTAAGGTCCACCTGGAGAAAAACCTTCACTCAGGCCCAGCACAGAGGCTCTCTCCTGAATGCATGTCTCTGCAGCCTTCAGACGTCAATTAAGCTGTGTGCACTCTCTGACCAACTGCGAGAGGTGGCTTCCCTCCGCTCTTGTCCGCCAGCTCCCCCGAGTGTTCACCACGCCATGGCCAGTCTCACCAAACCCACCGTCTCTCCTAATCTCTGTTGAAGTCTTACTTCAACACAGCCACCTTAGAAAGACCAGGGCTGAGAAGTCGGCCTTGGGTCCCCACCCCTGGGTGACACAGGGCTCCTAGAAGCCACTGGCCCTGACGTCAATTTCTCTTAACCCTGATGCTCTGGAAATCGCTGGACTGGCTGCTGATTCTCTGAGAGGGTCGAGAAGAAGTAAGAGCCCCCTGTCCTAGATTCCTGTCCTTGCTGTAGCAGAAATACCACAAGGAGATGGCTTTAACCAACAGAAATCCATCCTCTCACAGCTGAGGAGGCCAGCAGTACAAATTCAGGGTACCAGCTCTCTCTCTCCATTGGCTCACAATTCAGGATCAATTGTCCTGGTCTCATTTCACCACCTAAGGGACCAGCATCCTTGCAGAGATCCATGTAGCTGGGCATCAGTATTCCCCTGGGTCTAGGAGGTTCTCAGCACAGGGACCCTGGGTCCAAAGGACACTCTCTGCTCCTAGGTCTTCTTTTTCACGGTGGTAGTAACTCTGCTTGCTTTTATCATCTCAGAAGGGATTAACTCAAGACCTGACCTAATCCTGTAGAGTGTGTCCTCCTCATGAACATACCTGCTTCTAACCTGCCTCTCTGACATCATAAACCAGAAGAAAAAACCTTTGCTCTCCAGCCCATTCGGACTCATAGCATATGTATATATGGTTTCCAAGACTGTCAAGGTTCATGGGAGCAGATAATCTCACCTACCTGCAGCAGACAGTTGGTTTGTGGTGAAGATTCATAACACACAGGAAAATTACATCAGATCACAGAGTGGAAGTTAAGTCCATGATACTGAGAATTGTGGCCTAGCCAAGTGGGCACACATTTTGAGGGGACACAATTCAACTCATGACATCAATGCTCTCACAAGCCCCTTCGGCCTGCCTGCTTTACCACCTGGACAGAGGTGAGAGTGGGAGAGGAGCATGGGCTATCGCCCTATGGCCCCTCATGGTAAAGCATCCTGAAGGCCTCTTGGTAAAGCGTCCCCTCAACTCTGCAGAATACTGACGTGAAAGGCAGCAGGCCCATCTATCCAAGTTTCCTGAACTCACTACAAACCTCACTGCACCCCAAAGAAAGGCCCATAATCTGCTTCTGTAAAGAACCAGCCAAGACACCCCTGTGGGGGCTCTTCTACTCTGCAACCCTCGGGTCTGAGAGAGTCAGAATGCAGTCTAGAGTGGCAGGGGTTCGGGTTGGGGCATTTATCCTGCCAGAGAAAGCACATCTGAGCTTGTTGTGATTGTTGTCACTATTCTCTCTCTCTCTTTCTCTCACTCTCTGGCCCCCTCACTTCCCCATCCCTGTCCGTTTCTTTCTCTCACCAGGACAGATAGGTAGCACTTAGTATGAACCAGTGCCTCCCCACCAGTATTGCCAGGACTCCCTTGATGCCACAGCCGGCAGCTTCCAAAAATCAGACTCATTTCCTCTCTGCTCTAGAAGCAGAAAGTCTAACCCATGACATCACCCTGTTGACTTCTTTCTCATAGTCGTACATATATATCTATATCCCTTGCAGATGAGCTTCACTTGGTGTGTGTGAGTGTGTGTGTGTGTGTGTGTGTGTGAGCATGCGTGAGCTTATGGCCCACAAAAGCCATAGAAAATAAAAGCATGGCGGTA
>NW_022111312.1:16347822-16354190 GCF_000313985.2 Echinops telfairi
CACACACACATCCACACACACTCAAATTTACACATACCCTCAGTGGGTACCTCCTGCACTCCCTGGATGGGAGGGGCACACACACACACCCTTACACACTCACACACACATCCACACACACTCAAATTTACACACACCCTCAGTGGGTACCTCCTGAACTCCCTGGATAGGAGGGCCACACACACACACTCACAAACACACTCTCACACATATTCACACACTGAAAAACACTCACATTCACACGCTCACACACTCACAACACACAAACGCATTCACAAGCACACACACTCACACAGTCACGCACCCACAAATACACACACACACTCACTTTTGCACACACATGCTCACTCACATTCACACACACACACACACACACACATTCACACTCACACAGACCTGCAGTTCATGCTGGCTCTCGGTAAAGGAAGCTTCTGCAGTTCTCCTTCCTGGTGCCTGGCCTGCTGACCCTGCAGATGCATTGTGGTTCATGAATATTTATGAGAACCACCACCTCAATTAAAAGAAAAATTTTCCAAACTAAATTAACTGAAGGGGGCGTTGGGAGGAGAGACACTCACTTCAGAGGCAATAACAGATGAGGACAGAGGTGGTCTTTGTTCAGAGCCACCTGAGACCCTCATGAGTGACAGGTTTGGGGAGAGGCCCCCAGAGAGCATTTCTGGGCCAGCCTCCATGTTGGAACACAGAGCTGCCCCTCCGCTTGCTGGCCACGTCTCCAGGGACCTGGACTGGGCTCCCAGGAAGCTTCCTCACTGGCCCTCAGTAAAGCAGCCTGATATTTCCTCACAGACCAAAGAGCACAGTGGGCCAGCTCTGTTTTCCTTTAGCTCCCCAAGCCCCATAGTATCAGATCCATGTACACACACCCAGTCACACAAGGAGCCCCTCCCCATGACCCCATAGTATCAGATTAGCACACCCTCACCCCAGGTCACAATCCCCACAACCCTATAGTATCAGATTAGCACACCCTCACCCCAGGTCACAATCCCCACGACCCCATAGTATCAGATTAGCACAACCTCACCCCAGGTCACAATCCCCACGACCATATAGTAGCAGATTAGCACACCCTCACCCCAGGTCACAATCCCCACGACCCTATAGTAGCACAAGTTAACCCTCTTCTCTTGAAGGACCGAGTGCACTAAGGACATCGGCAGCTGAAATGTGGCCAAGCCCATCTAAGCCAAGATCCATCTGAAACCAGGCAGCCGGTCTGCAAAGTAGTTGATTGTCTAGGAGACCCCTCAGCTCTCAGGAAGCCCCCTGCCTCCCGTACGGGCACCCCTTCACTTGTCGTTCTGCGAGGGAGGTTTTCTTACAAAGGACCCACTCTGTCTCTTTGAACATGGATACCTAAGCATACTCCCATTCTCCTTCCCCCGCTCCCTCGTGAACTGACTCACTCATGGAGGCTGCTCCCGTCACCTGTGTGGCACCAGCATCCCCGTGGGGCCAGACCATGGCAATGTTAGACCCCAGACCCCAGCGTGCCCCTGGCCTGGGGGAACATAGGGTGGGGGGTGGAGAGGCAAAATCAACTACCCCCACTCCTATGGCTGTTGGTTGTGGATGAGTCCATTCTGTGTCGTGACCCATTTGGGGGTCAAGCAACCCTTTCACAGGGTCTCCTGATTCACAACAGTAGCAAAATGACAGGAATGAAGTAGCAACAAAAATAATGTTATGGTTGGGGGGTCACCACCACATGAGGAGCTACATGAAAGGGTTGAGGCATTAGGAAGGTTGAGAACCGCTGCCCTACAGCTTGACATTGTAATGTCCTAAGACCCACCTCCATCTATCCGAGGGGGCCAGATGTCTGGAGGGGGTGGATGTCAAGGGTGTCCGTAGGTTGTTCCTTGTAGGTAGAACTTGGACCTTTCAGGAGGTTTCACCTCAGACTTCAACAAGGGAGCACCCCATATTTTTTTGTCCCAGTTATTTACCGATGGGGCTTAATTTAGGCTTCACATTAATCCGTGAGTTCACCCCCTTGCTGCAAGGATAATTAGAAGCCATGAAAACATGAGCACACCATCAAAATAGTTTAAATTAAATATTACCAGGTGGAGGCACTTGAAAGGATTTTCATTATTCAGGCACTCAAACTGGCAGAGATTTCAATTATGCCGAACAATATCTCCTGCTTTCAACGTTAAGATGAAATTGAGTTTACCGTATTGATGCAGTTTTGAAAAAATGATCCATTCGGTTATTGCAGGCGGAAGAAATTCATTGTTGGCAGTCAATTAAAAGTACGGAAAGACTAAAGCTTACAGGCTCGGGAGCTTCAGCAGGGTGGAGGGACACGGCTCTTCTTGTTGTCAGAGGGGTGCCGTAACGATAACCTAATAACTGCACGCGAGGCAAATAGGAACATATACCAGTGTGCCGTTGTGTGCGCCAATGCCTGCAGGAGCATGAGTCACAGCAGCCTGAGCGTGGGAACCACTAAGATACTCGTCCACCGATGACCGGGTAAACGTGTCCTGGAGTATTTGACCACGAAAGAAAAGAGCCACGCGCGCCCACGCAATATGGATGAAAACGTGATGCCCAGGAGCAAAACCCAGCCACGCAGGGCCTCATTCCTGGGATCCCGTTTCTGTGAAACGCCAGTGGATCCGTAGTTGCCTGGCGCGAGGGAGCTGGAGAGGAGGCTGGGAGGAGACGCGTGAGCAGGTTCTCTTGGGCCTGAGGAAAGCAGTCTAGGATTGAGCCGTGGCCTCGATTGCATAAATTGGTAAATTTGATGTACGTTTCCCAATGAGTATTCTTTAAAGGACTCCCAGTGAGCCAGAACTGACCCTGCCCGGGGCCAGGGGTTAGGGTTCTGTCACTGGTTTTGACTCGGTGTGGTATGAATGAAATTGACTTTACTGTGCGGATGCAGTTTGGGGAAAGGAGTCACCCGGTGTTTGCAGGTAGACAAAATTCTTTGCTGGCAATCGATTAAAAGTATGGAAAGGCTGAAGCTTGCAGGTAAGAGAACTTCACCACTGTAGAAAAACAGCATCCTCTCAACTATCAGAGGGCAGTAGTGATTACCACCGGCAGATGATGACATCCCTGTACCTCCCACAACACCTTCATAACCATGGGACCGCTCTGCTCCTTGGTTTAGTTCTGGGTGAAAAACCAAGCCCATCCCTGTGCATCCTCACCACTAAATAAAGCCCGAGTTACGTGTATAAGTGAGTGCCTTCTGTGTGTGTTTTAAAGGATCCCTCGTGGCACTATGGGTTGCATGTTGACCCACTAACCACAGGGTCAGCAGTTTGAAACCACCCACTGCTCCACAGGAGAAAGACGAGGCTCTCTGATCCCATAGATTTACAGTCCAGGAAACCCACAGTGGGCAGTTTGACTCTGTCCTGTTCTGTTGTCATGAGTGGGAATCTACGTGATAGGACTTCGTTTGTTTTCTGAGGTGTATTTTGAGGGGCCCTGATGGCGCAGCAGGTTCAGTGCTGGGTTATGAAGTCAGCGGTTTGAACCCACCAGCCCCTCTGAAGGGGATAGATGAGACATCTGCTTCCATGAAGATGGACGGCCTTGGACGCCCTGTGGAGCAATTCTACTCTGCCCTCTCGGTTGCCACGAGTCAGAATCTCTCTACTCAATGGCAGGGCCTTTGGTTTGGTTTTCTCTCTATTAGAATGAGCCCTAAGGGCTTAGTGGGTAAGTGCTCAGCCAGCCCCAGGGAGAACGACGTGGCGGCCTTGGGAACCAAGTGTGTAGTTCTGCTCTTTCCCACGCGCCGAATCCACTCCGTAGCCATGGGTCCGCGGCATGCTGCATATCTGGAAACCTCACCCACTTTAACCTCTTCACAACGTGGGGTGCTGTCAGGAGATTTCGGGGAGGACCCTCAAGTCTCCCAGGTCAAAGAGTCATACTGCCGGATGCCCACGACTCCAGCCTCAGCACTGTCCTGCACTACAGGTGACCTGAGCACCAAGCCACGGCTTCCTGAAACTATCTACCCCATGTTCCACGGCCAGCCTGCCTGGGAAACAGCCCAGCCGCCTGCACGCACGGCCAAGCTTAAGACCAACTTGATCCTGATCCTTTCAACCAAATGGAGAATTATTAATACCACAAGTAACAGCCTACACTTACACCAGCACTTCACATAAACTATAGGCAGTTGTATAATTACACGTTTAGTTCTCCAAATAATGCTATTAGTTAGATTCTATTATTATCCCTAGTTAAATGGAGGTAATTTAATCTAAATTAATTTTTGAAAATTAAAAGTATTCATTGTGATTGCCTTGTTAGTTTGATGAAAGTATTTTAAAATAGATTTCATGGCTGTTAGCACTCCGCTTGCTAACTCTGTTAAAACTTAGGATGATGTCCATGTTTTTAAAACAAGCCAACACAACTGCTGTTAGGGCACATTTGATGATAAGAGACTTAGCCCACACTTGTTGAATTGTCATTACATAAAGTGCAAGATGCTGTTATGTATCTCACTTGCATTCTTAACTTATGCATACATACAAGGGGTTCCAAAAAGTTCGTGGAATGAAAAGATAATGGGATTTTCCTTTTGGAGAGTCCTCACATGTGCATATAGATTTGAAAAATCAACAACCTCAAGCCCATTGCCTCAAGGTCATCAGAGTCCTGGTGTGTTACATCATAGCGGGTTACATCATGGTGTGTTACATCATAGCGTGTTACATCATGGTGTGTTACATCATAGCAGGTTACATCATGGTGTGCTACATCATAGCATGTTACATCAGATGGCGTGTTACATCATAGCATGTTACATCATGGTGTGTTACATCAGATGGCGTGTTACATCATAGCGGGTTACATCATGGTGCATTACAGCATGGCTTGATACTTCATGGTGTGTTTCATCAATGGTGTGTTACATCAGACCCTGTGTATTGCATCATAGCGTGTGACCTCATGGTGTATGACATCATAGTGTATTACATCATGGCGTCTTACATCTGGCCCTGTGTGTTACACAGTAGAGCTGCTCTACTTCAGTAGGGCTTTGAAGCCCCTGCCAATGCAGATCAAACACGGCAGCCTTCAGTGTAGATTTCACCCCCATGTAAAGAAAACCAACAGCTGGACCAATGACCGACATGACAAACGGGAAAACCTATCTCAGAGGATTTCCTTTGACTTGGATCCACAGTCAATGTTCATGGAAGCACCAGTCGTGGAATCAAGGAACACACTGCATTGGGCCTAGGTGCGCAGAGGTCGCTTCGGGAACAAAGGGGTGCCTGATCCAAGCCACGGTGTTTCCCGTTGCCTCAGGTACTTGGAAGGTGGGCACTGAATAAAGAAGACCAGAGAAGAACCGATGCCCTTGAACCACGGAGTTGGAGAAGAGTCTGGACAGAACCCTGGACTGTTAGACGGGCAAACAGACCTGTCCCGTGGGATTGTGGCCGAATGTCCCTGTTGTGAGTGAGGATGGTGAGGCTGTGTCTTGAGCATGGACTTGGACGTGTTAGCAGAGGCCAGTCCCTGGAGAATGGCTTATGCTTGGTCAAGTGGAAGGTGAGCAAAAAGAGGGAGGCCTTTGGTGAGCTGGGCTGACACCTTGGCAGCCACGGTGGACTGGGACTCGGGACGATCCGAGGCTGGCGAAGGGCTGGGCAGTGTGGCGCTCAGCCGGGCACAGGCTCCTTACGAGTCAGAATGGACGTGAGGTGCCTACAGCAGCAGCAGCCATGTGACTCCACTGCAAAACTTTGTTTTCACAATAAAAGGCTAAATTAAGTGAAAGATCAACCTTTATTAAATTCTCATGACTTCTGATCCTTCCCGATAATATAAATATCTATGGAATCACCACATAGCGTTTATTTTCCAGGCTCCTCAGGCACATACACACATTTACACACACCCCACATACACATGTGCACATGTTTGCACACACAGGTGCACATGCCCCTGGAAACATTGTCTGCTCCCATCTTCCTGATGATGACCTAAATGTTTCATATGGCATCCCTAACAGTCCTTGACACCTGCATCAATTGTCTGAGCTATCTCTGCTTTTATCTCGTAACCACCTACACTGGGGAATTGTAAAACCCAGCTTGCTTGCTCGCTTTTTCCCTTTATTTTCATTCCACCATTTTTTGTCTGCCCGGATTGCCCTCACGTCTTGAGCTCACCGCTGAGCCTGGAAATGTTCACCCAGAGAGCAAAGCCTCCCAGCTGACTTAAAGATTTCATTGAAGAAAATCCTTTCTCTGGATCATTCATTATAAAATATTAAATAACATGAACCCGCAGGCCCGTCTCGTTGCCATCCATTATCCAGGAAGCTTCCCTCTTGTTTCCTGCTAAAAAAT
>NW_022111312.1:16355248-16357471 GCF_000313985.2 Echinops telfairi
GCACTGTGTTCCATTAAAGTCACTTATTTAAGAACCGTGTTTAAAACCCATGGACATGGGTGCCACCAGGTCCGAGACGAGGGGGTTGCCACACAGCCTGGGCATATACTGGGGGAGAAGAGCTCTGATAACGTGTCTCCAGGGCTCACCCTGGTCCAGTCCAGCCCCCCCTAACTGACCTCACACCCTCCCAGTGCCTGCTGTGAGCCACAGGCCCCTGCTGGGATCTGGTGATTGATTTCAGCATGCAGTCTGCAGACCAGGCTTGTCAGGAGGGGATGCTGGCGCAGGCAGAGGACAGTCTAGCAGGGCGATGGCACAGGGAGGCCCGGAGCCTCTGCAACTGCGGGGCATGGACACGACCACCCTTCTTTCAAGGGGAAGCCTGGCTTGACATAGCTGTTCACTTCCAGGAGCCCCCCAAGGCATGGTCATGTCCTCGACTGCTCCCTGGACGGTCAGGGGTCTGAACCGTCTGCCTCCACCCCACCCCAGGCAGTGAGCCTGGGGACAGGCAGCTCACCACTGGCTGATGCACCCAATGCGGGAGGCTCTTCCGGAAGGGCTGGTGGTCTGATTGTGTAAAGGTGGCCGCTCTGAACACCCTCTGGGGGCCGTTCTCCTGGGCCACACACAGGGCCACCAGTGGTCGGGAGCTGTTCGTCTGCCTGAGCCCAAGGTTGTAGCCCCTGTGCCAGTCCACCTCATCCAGGGCCTTCCTCTGTCTAAGCGCCCCTCCACTTTACCAAGCAGGACGTCCTTCTCCAGGGACTGTGCTCTCTGCACAACATGTCCAAAGCACGGAAGACGGTGTCTCACCGCCCTTGTGTCCTAGGAGCACTCTGGCCGTACTTCGTTCAAGACAGATCGGTTTGCCATGGTATTTTCAGTGTTCTCCACCAGGGCCGGGCTGCTTAGTTGCTCAGGGAAACCATCCTGAGACCTTTTAGTACATCCTGATGCCCAGACCCCAAGAATTCTGACCGGAGCGTCCTGAAACCAGGCCTACTCACCAGTGCTCCTGAAACCCAAGCAGGTGCACGAGCAGACTCCCAAGACAATATGGACGGGCAGCCGGGCGTGAGCGCTGCCAACGGCCTGTTGAAGGACCTGCAGTATCAGATTTATTCCTGGACCGGGACATTTGTCAGAAAGCTGCCAGCATCCGCGGTTACGGAGGATGCTTCCTGGGATGGGGCGTGACGGCAGAGATGGAGAACTTCCGGGAGGAAGTAAAACAAACGAGCAGCCCCCGAGGATGCTGAGCCAGGCCTTCTGTCATCAGCAAGACACGTACGCTGTCCGGGTGCTGAAAAGTGGCTTTGCTTGTGCAAGCACACGCCCTCACAGGGAGACTGGGGGCTTGAGGTACTGCTGAAGGAACAGTTCTAAGACAGGTCTGTGGCAGGGGCTTGTGACTTACGGGCTAGGCGTTGACTTTAATAACCCGACAACGTAGAAGGATTGTGGGGAGAAATACCAAAATTCTGGTATTGTTTTTTGTTTTGGTTTGGCTTCGATTTTCCCCATAGGGTCCAAGGTCCTTCATGACAAAGATTCCGGGCAACCACGTCCCGAGCACCTACCAGGGGTCAGGCTGTGCTGGCACAGGGGGAGCTGGAGGATTCTGATGGCTGCCCACTCTCCACCAGATCCTACATGCCACAGATGTATTCCCGTGACCCTGCATGGGGCGGTTTTGGTTGGGGGTTTCAGACGGTCGTGGCCCCCAGGCCAGGGAGCTCCACTGGCTGCTGTGTTGGTGGGGAAGATGCAGGTCTGCTGGGAGCCCCTCCCCTCGGGGAAACAAGAGCCGGCGGGGTCCTGATGCACCGGGGGCTGTCTGCTGAGTTGGAGGAGGGGCTGGTGCTGCTTTCTGTTGGGCTTCTGCGGTCACGGTCACAGAGTCCCTGCAGATGCCTAGCCACACCCTGCAGGGCAGAACCACCCCGTGGGGCTTCCGAGCCTGTGACTCTCACAGGAGTAGAGAACCACGTCTTTCTCTCTTGGACCGGCTAGTGGTTTTGAACTGCTGACCCTGCGGTTCACAGCCCAACCCATAACCGCTCTAGCTGAGCAGTCTGGCTTAGCACCCCCACCCCCACCCCCAAAAAACACCCAGTGCCACCAACCCATTCTGACTCAGGTCAGCCCAACGTAGCATTTCTGAGACTGCCAGTCTTCACCAGTGCAGACGGCGTCTTTGCTCTCCGGCAGGGCAGC
>NW_022111312.1:16358703-16360712 GCF_000313985.2 Echinops telfairi
TGCAGAATGGCCACTAACGGGATCTGCCGACGTCTCTTCTCAGGAGTTGGGGTTGACAAAGAAGGGGAGTGTGAGGACTGGGCATCCCATTTGTGGGAAGAATGGTGAGTGAGCGCTCTTAAGGAGAGAGGAGAAGGCCCTGGTGTGCGTTAGTCTCTGAAACCAGATGGGGCCACGTGAGTCCATCCAGGAAGAGCCTCAGGAGAGACCTTTGAAAGGAGAGGGTGCTGTCTCTCCCTCCCAGCTTCTGAGGGGCATTCTGGCTGCACTTCTTCCAGCACTGATTTGTTCCTCCTTCCGGCAGTCCACGGGACCTTCACGATTCTTGGCCGAGATGGTCATTCAAAGGCATCCTCTCTGCTCCCGTCCCCTGTGCCGTCCAGCTCCCCCGTGGGTACGGGGCGATGGAAAATGCTGGGCCTTGGCCGGATGCTTCTTGGCCCACCAGGTGACATCTTTGCTCCTACGGCTTACGAGAGGTCTCTGTGCACCAAATGGGCCCAGTGCAATATGTAGTGAGATCTCGTGACCACTTCTTACGTGAGTGTTGACCATGGAGCCGAGTGAGGGAAATCTTTGAGGACTTGAATCTCTCCTCCATGGACCCTGATGACTTCAGTCTCTCCTCGTGGACCCTGACGACTTCAATCTCTTCTCCGTGGACTGTAACAATCTCAGTCTCTCCTCGTGGACCCTGGTGTTGGTCCAGTTGGGAAGATGTTCCTTTTTCCATGGATGTGGCATCTGTACTGGAGGATTGCCATCTCTATCACCCCACCCCCACTTCCCCTTTCTCCTCCCTTCTCTCTGTCTCCCTCCTTCCACCCCTCGCACCCTGTGGGAACCCAGGTTACTTTGAGGAGGTTCAAAGAAACAGGGAAGCAAGGCTTCTGTCCCCTCCCCTCGCTCAGTCCCAAGGACGCCCTTTGGCTCGGCTCCCAGACAACAAAACGCAGACGGCATTGGTGCTCTGAAGCTGCCCCTCTGAGGCTGAAAGAATTGGAACTATGTGAAATAAGACTTAGGAAGAGTTTTATTGGGCACTGGGGGGCGCTGGGGCTGGCAGCAGGGAAATTTGTAGTGACTTTAGTTGATCTTTTCCAAGAGATCCTTGGAAGATAAGCAGAATGAATCCTATGGATGAGAAGCAGAAAGCACGCCAAGTCCCAGGCACCGCTCTGCCCTGGCTCAGCTCAGGTACCCTCTCAGAGCCTCAGGGTCCTCGTCTGTAAAAGGAGATGGTGACAGAGACTTCTCCCAAGGGTTGCGGCCATGATTGAAGGACGTGATGAGTCTGGGGATCTCGGGTGCTGTCTGGTGCTCAGGAGAAGGAAGACATGGATCTGATCAGGGTGCTGTCTGGTGCTCAGGAGAAGGAAGTCAGGGGTCTGATCAGGGTGCTGTTGCTCTTGTCCCTTGTGTTAGTCAGTGTGGACTAGAGAAACAAAATCATAGACACTCATGTGTGTGTGAGAGAGTTTTATATCAAAGAGCAATTGTATATTGAAAGAACATCCCAGCCCAGTCCAGATCAAGTCCTTAAGTCCGATAATAGCCCATAAGTCCAATGCTAGTCCATAAATCACTCTTCAGACTCATACAGCACATGCAATGATTCAGAATGCAGGAAGATCACAGGCCAGTGGTTGGAAAGTCCTGTGGGTCCAATGGCAGTGGACGCATCTCCAGGGCTCTGGCTGCCATCAGTGTGGCTCCATGTGGCTTGTCAACAGGAATGTGTAGCAGAGAGAGTGTCTGACCTCCAGAGAGGAAGAGAGGAAGTTCCCAGAATCCTCGTGATAAGGCCACGCCCACAGGAGGCATCAGGCTGTGACCTGATTGACAGTCCAGACTCCACCCCTTCACTCTTAATATCCTCAAGTTGACATGAGACTATGTAACTACCACACTCCAAAGGGTGCACAGTCAAGAAGTGGCCCGTCTGGCCTTTGAATTCCCATTCCATGTTCTCCGTGCATGATAGATATAATTTTTTCTTTCTACTACTG
>NW_022111312.1:16361129-16362810 GCF_000313985.2 Echinops telfairi
GGGGGAGGGAGGAGTGCTCCCTAGGCTGACCCTGGACCACTTGGACCACAGGAGATGAAAGCTAAGTGGCCCTGGTGGCACTGTGATGAAGCTCAGCTGCTGGCCACACAGTGAGTGGCCAAGCCCAGCAGCCACTCCTCCAGAGAAAGACAAGGCTGACCGCTCCCGTGAAGATGACAGCTTTGGGAGCCGTCTCGGGCAGCACCGCCCTGCCTTTCTGGGTCACTCACTAGAGGTTGGTACCGGCCTGGTGGCATTGGGTTGGAGGTTTTGGAGGAAAGGTGGTCACTGAGCCCTGGCTGGTGTAAAGTGAGGCCTGAGACATCTGAGGGGTGGCGTGGGAGGTCACGTCTTCTGACAAACCTGCAGGGAGAGGAGACTGAGAATGAGCTAAGCTCTGACTGGGGACCGGCAGCTGGGGGACCCAAAGCAGCCCCCAGTCCAAATGCACGCCACGGGAGACTCACGTTCCGAAGAGAGAGGAAAGGTCGTCCTGTAAAACGCTGATGAGCACATTGTAGAGGGCCTACCGGGTACCAGGCACAGTGCTTGGATGACCAGACAGTCAGTTGGCAGATCGATGCCCATTCTCTAGCCCCTTCCTCCCTGTGACCCACCTTCCTCTTCAAGAGGTAGAGGTGGACACTGTCCGTGGGATTGACAGGGAGGCGTGTGCGTATCAGATAAAGCGCACTCCCTCCTTCTTGGCACAGTGGAAGACGTGGTGGGTAGAGTTACAGCAGCCACGCTGCCACCGGGAGGACACAGCACAGAAAAACCAAAGCCCTGGAGCCAGACCGTCCTGAGCTGCGGAACAGGCATTCCGCTCCCGCACTCCCAGGTTGCTCCTTCTGGGGAGGGGCGCCATGCGATGCCTCTATGCAGAGTCCCTAGTTGAGGGTGAGACCCTTACTCTCCGTGTCTGTACGTCTGTGCGGGGGATGTGTGGGTTGGGACAGGTGCATGCATATGACCCCTGGCTTTTGTTTAATGCAAGATGACTTCAGAGCTGGTGGTTCGGCAAGTGAAGGAGGCTGTGAAGAAGATCTGGTTGTGGGCAGGGCTGGTATCACCCTTCCAAAAAATCCCCCAACTCACGGCCATTGAGTCAACACCGACTCACAGAAACCCCAAGTGGGCTCCCAAGAACGTCACCGTTGATGGGAGTGGAAAGCCCAGTCTCTCTCCCGAGGAGCTGTCATGGTTTAGAACCGTCAACCATGCAGATCACAGCCCAACCCGTGACTACTACACCACCAGGCCCTTCATCATCCCAAAGGGAAGGCATATAGACAGCACGCGACAGGGCAAGTATGAGTCATCCCTCATTGCTGAATGGTCATAACCCGACTCTACCTGTATTTGACCGAGTGGCTGTGGTGAGGACTTCTATTAGATGCAGATACAAGCACCTCTATCAGACATATGGGGCTTCTGATTAAGCATGTACACCAGCTTCCTGCTTTAGAGATGAGGGGACTTGTAGAAGACAGTTATCAGGCATCAAAGAACAGAAAAATCTTATCATTGTGTGCTCACCTCCCCCATACGATTGCTGAAGAGAAATGTGTGCATAAACAAATGTGGTGAAGAAAGCTGATGGTGCCAGCTTTCAAAAGATATAGCTTCTGGGGTCTTAAAGACTTGAAGGTAAACAAGTGGCCATCTAGCTGAGAAGCAA
>NW_022111312.1:16363692-16364958 GCF_000313985.2 Echinops telfairi
TGTCTACTGTGTCAAGCCATCTTGCTGGGGGTCTCCCTCCTTTCCCCTGACCCTCTGTCCTCCCAAGCACCGGTCTTTCCTGGTCACAGTGGTTTCCATGGTACGTGAGACCAAGTCAGGCCAACCCGGCTCCTGAGGCGCACGCTGGCTGTCGGTCCTTCTCTCAGACAGAACACCTTCTTCATCCTGAATGGTGTTACATCCAAATCGTTTTATGTAGCAGAGAACTCTTCATAAACTTAACTTTTAAAGGCCGCATGATACTCCAGCATATGGCCGAGCCGTGAGTTACTTCACGATCCCCCTGTTGCTGCGAGTTCAGGCGGATTCCTATTTTTCACCGTTATGAGCCGTGTCGGGATAACCCTCTGTGCACACTAAGGAGCAAGCCCTCCTGGAGGGGAACTCTGATGGAGGCATAAAAATGATGAGAAGACCCGTTATCTGGGGTGGGAAGATCTTGCGGGAGCCCAGGCAGGGGCACACGTTCCCAGGGACACCCTGAGAACAGGCTCTGGCCCTCAGAGCCCGGCCCACATGTTAGGAATCTGGTCATTGGTAGCATGGGCCTTCAGGCTGCTTGTGTTTCCTGCTGATATAGGGATGACCCTTGAGTGCATCTGGCAAGGTTCAGAAGGCATCCTAATCCATTCATTTCCCCTTTCGTTGAACACCCAGCGTGCGCCTGCTCCAACCCCCCAGGGTGTGGCGAGCAAACAGGAGTCCCTGTCCTCGCTGAAGCTGCAGGACCGGGAGGGGACTCAGAAGGTAAGCCAACAAAACATACGGTGCTGCAGGTGCAGGCGCGCTGGGTCCAGAGCGAAGTGGCTCAGTCCTCCAGGGCGGCTCCACCAGAGCTTCCACCAGAGGGTGGCTTTAGCAAGCTGACTCACCGCTCTCTGCTTGGTGTCCTGGCGCCTGGATTCCAGGCCCCAGCTCTAGGGAAAGGCCTTCTCTCCGACTTGGCTCTGGACAAAGCTTCTTGTCTCCTTTCAGCATCGATGGTCCTGGCCTCCCTTAAAGATCTCAGACTTGTCCTGGGTCTGAGAGGTTCCCAGCACTGGGACCTTCGGTTCAAAGGGCTCCCTCCACACCAAGTTCTTCTTTCTGGTAGAAGCAGGCCCTTCCCCTGTGGTAGTTACATCATCTGGTGTCAACTCGAGACTACTAAGAGTGAAGGGGTGGAGTTTAGCCTGTCAATCAGGTCGCTGCTTGATGACCTCATTTGGAGATGCTAAGGAGATAAATAGCTCGCTGGAGGAGGGA
>NW_022111312.1:16366505-16368844 GCF_000313985.2 Echinops telfairi
TGCAATGTTGGATTTGGTCACTTGCATATGCCCAGGGCGACATTTGAAAGGAACAAGATGTCTTTTGTGAAGCAGCAGCTGGGACACACGTGGCAGCAGCTGGCGACATAAATAATCCACGGCTAATTGATTCCAGGGGCACTCCTGACGGGCCGTGCCGAGCTGCATGGTGGGCAACAGGAAGTGGGCGGCACGACCTGCGTCCTGGTCGGCGATAAGCATGAGGCGGTCCTGGATGCATCTGTTTGGGACATGAAGCCGTCCTGCATGGGTGCTTGAGGAAGCAGTATGGACAGCACCTCTCCTTTGGCCGTGAAGACGAACAGGGTACACTTTTAGTTTTGCACCCCTTGCTTTCTTCTACAGTCCAATCATTGGAAACTTGCCAAGCCAGCATCCTCTTGGCCAACGCAGTGGAGAAGCCATGGAGGGGCCTCTTATGAACAAGGACGTCACTTGAGGAACAAGGTGGGCCTGACTCGAGCCACGATACGTTCACTCTTCTCTCGTGCCTGCGAAGGCTGGGCCAGAACTTAGGAAGACCAAAGGAGAATGGGCGGACTCGAGTTGTGGTATGGCTCAGACCACTGAAAGTACCATGGACTCAGAAGAATGAGTACAGCCAGGATCCTCCTTAAACGGGAGGGTGGTCGACCTCACCCCATCAACTCTGGGTGTATTAGCGCAAGAGACTAGGCTCTGGAACAGGACAACAAGCTTTGTAAAGACGGTGAAACAGAGGAAGACTCTCCAGGCGATGGATGGGCACAACTGCTGCAGCCCTGGGCTCAAGCATCACCACCATCGTGAGGGGGGTGCAGGGCCTGGGTGCACGTCACTGCCATGGACCAGCATCGACTTGCCAGCACCTAGGAGGAACCACAGTCATGAGAGGGTGAGGGAAAACAAGGTGGTCAGAAGCTCAATTGGCAGGTGGCTGCGGTACTTACATAATCGGGTGTATAATTGAGATGTAAGAGTGAAGGGGTATCAATCAGATCGCAGCCTGGTGACCTCATTTACAGACGCTAAGGAGATAAATAATTCACTGGAGGTGGGACACACGTGCACTCCCTGCAAGACATTTCAGTTGAGAAGACACATGGAGCTACACTAGAGCCCTGGAGCTGAAGGAGCCATGTGGAGACCCACGCCAGTGCTGAGATGCTTCCACTGCCACTGGATCCACAAGACCTTCCACCCACTGGCCTGTGATCTTCCTGCATTCGGCGTCAGTGCATGTGCTGCATGAGTCTGAAGAGGACTTTATAAATTGGTATCAGACATCTGGGCTAATATCAGACTTATGGACTTGATCTGGACTGGGCTGGGATGTTTTCTCAATATTCAACTGCTCTTGTATATAAAGCTCTTTCCTATACACTTGTGAGTGTCTATGAATTTGTTTCTCTAGTCTACCTGGACTAGCACAGCTAGATTACATGATCTTCCCAAATGGCCTGCTGTTGACAGTGAGAGAACCCGGTCCCCCAAAGCCCCGCTCACCCTCTTCCATCTCCCCGGTGCAGGGTGAGCAGCCCATAGGTTTTGGGTGATTCAAAACCCGGGGTCCACTGCCTCCGAGCTGGGAGCACAGACTGGACCTGAACCTCTGGGCCTGAGTCCTGGGCCTGTGCCTGCATGGCCTCTATGTGCCTCCACATGTTCACCTGTGAGGGAGGCCGGGGCAGCATCTGCCTCCTTGGGGTGCTCCCAATTAGCAAGCTTCTCTAACGGCACTTGGCAATTGCAAACGCACGCCCGGGCCAGTGCTACTAAACGGTAATCGCTGGAACGGAAGAAGTCATGTAATGTGGAGATTCAAATCATACAGGAGCTGTATTATTCATTCCCAAACACAATGTGATTAAAGTTTAAGGCATCGCCGCCTGTCTAAGATCGCCTCGCTTCCCAGGGCTCTTTGGACAGGACACTCAAGCCCCGGCCAAGAAACTGAAGTTCCCTTACCGGGGCCACTGTGCTCATTAACTCTAAGGCAGACATAAGCCCCTCCTCATCCAAAATGGGAACCATAGTTTTTAATTTAGTTCCACCGTGTCCTGCAGGACCAAGGCAGCACACTGGAAAAATAGATCAATTACGTTTATTTCCCAGGAAGAAATACGGAGGCCCCGCTAATGGCTGGCGGAGAGGGAGGCTGAGTTTGAAGGTGACCCCAGGACTGGGGTTTATTGAGAGAGGCCGGGGTGGGGCCAGAGAGGGTCTGCTTTCTCATGGAGTTCTTCTAACTTGGGGGCAAGGGGAGACCTCCAGGAAGCTTTGCCCATGGAGGAGAGAGGGCTGGATTGAGAGGAGCTGGGACGCCCCTGGGGATGCCC
>NW_022111312.1:16369527-16371591 GCF_000313985.2 Echinops telfairi
TGTCTTCCTCCCTGGAGGCGGGAGACACTCCTTCACATTCCTGTTGACAAGCCACATGGCGCTTTGCTGATGCAGCCAATGCCCTGGAGCTGGAGGAGGCACGTGGAGACCCATGCCAGCACTGAGTTGCTTCCACCACCACTGGATCCAACGAACTTCTACCCACAGGCCTGTGGTCTTCTTGCATTCGGCATCATTGCATGTGCTGTGTAAGTCTGAAGAGGAATTTATCAGACATGGCTTTGCTCTGGACTGGACTGGAATGTTTTCCCAATATATAATTGCTCTCTGATACAAAGTTCTCTCCTACACGCACATGAGTGTCTCTGGATTTGTTTCTCTCGTCTACCCGGACTAAAACAGAGGTGTTGGAAATGCGGGCCTGTCGACAGCCACCCTCCCTGTTCTCCACCGCTCAGCAGTGTGGGGCTGAGGACATGGGCTCTCTGCATACCTGGCAGACTTTCACCAATGCCTTTTCTGAGGGCCTATCCCAGGTGGGACCATGCCTACGTGTCTGCTCCCAACAGTCTGTTCCCGAAAGCTGTATAGCCCCCTCCTCCCCGAGGAGTGGCTCTGCTCTGTGCTCTGGGGCCCCAGCGGCTGTGCGCTTGGTGCTGCTGTGGCTGGTGTTGCCGCTGTTTGTGTTTTCAAGAGGTCGAGAAGGGAAGTGGGTAGACGCTGGCCCGTGTTGACACCGCGTGCTGCAGAGTAAAGGTGTTCTCGGCTGCACCTGCTTGGAAAGGGGACCTGGTGGTGAAAGCAGTGGGAGGTTCAAGCTCCCCAGGTGCTGCTCAGGACCCGGCGCTGTAAAGAGCCCTTCTGCGTCCTGTGGGCTCACCATGGCCGAGCATGGACCTGCGGCTGTGGGCTCGGCCTGGAGCTGCTGGGTGGCTCTCTGGACGGGCACCCAGCTTTCCATCCTGGCCTCCCTCCGCGGGCCCAGGCGTCTCCCAGGCCCCGTGTGCACCTGCTGCTGTGGCGACCTGGGGGTTGTTCACAGTTGTGGCTGCACGGGGTGTGCTTCCGCGGCGCAGTCTCGGGCGGAGACGGGTTGGGGCTGCAGGGGGCTGCTGGCCTTCGTCATTAAGTCAAACACCGCGCAAGGCGGACGGACGGCACCGCAGCGCGCATGGCCAGGGCAGACAGGCCAGCAAGGGTGCAAGCAAGCGTGCGCACATCCTCAGCCCAGAGGGCATCCTTCCTGGCTGATGCCCAAGGCCTGCCACCAGGCCCCCAGCACACACCCAGCACCTCCACGCCGGTCGGCCATGCAATCACTGACCACTGCACCTCCGCCAGGGACAGGAGTGTGGGCCACTTTGGATGGCTTCCCCCCGGGGCCGTGTCCAAGCTCCCTGCTGGCAAGGCACACATGCCTG
The DNA here is from genome assembly GCF_000313985.2 of Echinops telfairi. Lineage (NCBI taxonomy): Eukaryota > Metazoa > Chordata > Mammalia > Afrosoricida > Tenrecidae > Echinops > Echinops telfairi. The sequence goes on from NW_022111312.1 coordinate 16,370,910, forward strand.
GGGTAAAGTGCACCCTGGGGTGGGGGGGTGCTAGCAGTCCAATCACCCTGGCTGGACCAGGTGGCAAGTCTTTATTTCTGAGGGCTGCTGGCTCCTCTCCACAGAGGCTGTGCCCAAGGCATATTTCCTGAAGCCATAAAGGTGTTTTGGAACACAGACTATTTGTAGGGCTTGGTTTGGAAGGCTCATTTAGAGAGAGGTGATGGAACCCTGGCTTTGGGCGCATCCCATTCCGCAAACAATGCATTCTTGTTTTCCAAGTGAAGTGTCATCTATTTTCTGCAGCTAGAGAGGCTGCCGCAGCTGGGCTGAAAAGTTAGCTGCTGAAATCGCAGGGGGCAGAGAATTGCTGATAACAGAGATAGGGGCTACTCCGCTCCTTTCGGCTCCTATTGGATTTCCAAGTCTTTCTGGAAGAGACTCCTGCTCTGCCCCCTCTCCTTGCCCTGACCCGTCTGCAAGCGGAGGGCCAACCACACTTCCCCCAGGGACTTGGGTCAAGCAGGAGGGTGGCAGTGTCCTGAGGAAGAAAGATCATGACAGGAGAGCCTTGCCCCAAATCATAGTTCCTAGATCCAGCCTGCTGTTGTTGGACTCCACCCAGCAGGTTCTCACTCTGTGGGCCCCTTGTCCCTTCTTCTCTCATGTGCAGAATGAAGAAAATTATAATTACACATCCAGA
>NW_022111312.1:16372212-16380564 GCF_000313985.2 Echinops telfairi
AACATCATCACCAACATCATTCTCACCATCACCATCAGCACCACCCCACTGTCACCAGCACCACCACACTATCATCATCGTCATCAGAATATTTTGCATTGTCACCTGTGTTCTGGTGACAGTGGCTGGATTGTAACATTCCAGGCTTGGAGTCACCTTCAGCTCATCGGCAGCCCCTCCCCCACATCGTTGCTCATGCCTTTTCTGAAACAGGAACTCCATGCCTCATGAAAATCACATCTCGGGGTTATTTGCTTGAGACAAACACCAAAGAGTGAAATTTCTGGATGGAATGTTCAGTTATAAAAAGTTATATATCCAATTATATTTAAATCGTGAATATTCAATTATATGACTTTGAATCCATTTTAAAACATTGTTCTTGAAAGTTTACACTATGAAAGTGCCCATTTCAGCACACTCCACCAACTAAGAAAATTATCATATATATACACACGTGTGTGTACGTATATATTCTATATGTGTTCTATATATTCTATTCAACATATATGTTCATACATATATATATACAAACACATATGCTGTCTATATCTCTTCTTTTCTTCTGACTTTTCTGTTCACACCCCCTACCCATTTTTATTACGTATTTGTATTTATATTAGTGGGTTTATCACTGTTCTTTATCAACATGCATGTGCATTTTCATCTACATTACTCATATAGCTGTGGTTTTTAAATTTTCTTTTTAGTCGGCTTATAGTGCATTGTAAGAAATGGAAATTTTGAAATGTTCTGCAGTCACACGCAGACCCTCAGCGAGATGGAGCGGCTGCAGCCTGGGGCTGCAGCATAACACGCGTGAGGCGGGCGTAGGCCCGGGCAGTGCTTTGCTCTGTTGTGCGTGGTCACCGTGAGTGGGAGGTTGACTGGATGTCCATTGACAGCATAGTCATGTGTGTGTATTTCTCTTTCCTGGCATATGATAGAAAATGCCTTCACACCTCTGCTCAGATAAATATCCACCCCTACACTTCTGCGTCTTAAAATGAGATGGCCGTTCGGGTGCTGTTCCCGATGCCATCCAGTCAATGCCAGCTCATGGCGACCTCCTGTGTGAAGCCCCATGGGGTCTTTGAGCCGATGGCGTTCAGACAGCAGGTCACCAGAACTGTCTCTGAGGTGCCTGTGGGTGGGTTTGAACTGCCTACATTTCAGTCAGTGGCACAAGGCTTAACCACTGGTGCCTCGCAGGAATCCCTACATACCGATACGCCGTCCTTGAGTCGAACAGGGCAGAGAAGGGGCCTGCCCCCATCGCATGTCCAAGCTGTTCTTCCCTATGGAAGTGATGGCTTCATCTCTCTAGCCTTTGCTGAGCGCTTTAGACCCTGCACCAGCAGGGCCCCTAGGACTTGAGATCAACCAGGGTATCCGTTCCACTACCAGGCGTAGAGACCACGCAGGCTCAGTTGCCCACATACTTGGGTCGATTGACTGGAATCCACGAAAGGTGGCTTCAACGGGTGCGGTGACTCTGAAGGAACACTGAGATGACTTGCTCCTGGGTGGCACCATGGCTTAGGCATCGGTAGGGCTTCCAGCCACAGAGTGGAGGGTCAGACCCTTCCGGCGACAGGTGCAGCTGTCTGCTCCCATGATGATCCCCAGCTGCAGGGATCCCAGGGGACAGCCCGACTCCCCTCTAGTGTTGCATTAAGCCGGAATGCGCTGGCTTGGGTTTCAGTTCACAGACTCGGTCCTCCTGCATCTCCAGCGTCCTAGCTGACCAGGAGAGAGCATTTCCAAGCCTTCTCAGTCAGGGAAATGACAACACTGGGTGTCCTCAGCACTGACACAACCCTGCTGCGACAGGTAAATAAACTGTCTGCTGCAGCGCAGAAGTCAGGGTCCTTTCCGGAGAGCTTGTCAGGCCAATGTGCTTTCCTTGCAGATGGTTACAAACACCCAGAATGCCAGGGACGGGCTCACGAGCCAATGACAAGCTTGAGACCAGGAGATCGGTAAACCTAGTCTATGAGACAAGGCCACGTCCAAACTGAACCAAAGTCCCTGCCATCACATCGATCTAAATCATAGCGAAGCTGCAGGACAGGGTAGAACTGCCCCTGAAGAGTCTCAGCTTTCTTCTGTGAGCAACTGGTTTTGAACTGCTGACCTTGGAGTTAGCAGCCCAATGCAGCGTCACATCTATGCCACGGGGGCTGTGTGTGTGTGTGTGTGTGTGTGTGTGTGTGTGTGTGTGTGTGTGTGTTTGTGTAACACATTTTGCAGTTTCCACCACTAGCTTCCCATTGGCTGATTTTGGAACGCAAGTCACCAAGCCTCTCTTCCCATCTGCCTTAGTCTGGAAGCTCTGCTGAGGTCTGTCCCCCATGGCACACCCACTGGGGTAGCTTCCAGCCCCACAGCAATGTGAGAGCCGTGTGTCAGAGATGGTGGCTGGTGGGGCTGGCTTTTTAGATGCTCTGGTTGTGAGCAGGTTCGCAGGGGTTGTTTCGGGAACAAACGGCTGTTTTTCTGTAGCATGAAAGCTCAGCCTCCTGATCCCATTGTGTCTGGGGTTCCCAAAGCTGTCGGACGGGAGCCTGGCCTCCATCGGTAGATGTTGCGCCCTGTGGGACTGGGGTCCACCGGGAAGCGCATTCCTTCCGTGCTCAAACAGCATAGATGTGGTCTCTGCTCAGCGGGCTACATGCTATGCCTCGGGCGACAGCCTTTAATCACGCAAACGTGTCCATCTCTTCCCCGCTCACGTCCCTGCAAGCCTTCCCCAGTGAATCACCTTGTGCGCGCGCACCTTTGACCCCGGGCGACTGGGCGCTATAGCTGGTTATTCAGCCTGCAGTTTATTCAAGCTGTGCTTTTTTGAGATGCTAACCTGGCCTCTCACTCGGTTTGTTACAGCGCCTTTCCGTGAAAGGAAAGAGCGAGCAACTGTGTAAAACAACCCTCCTGCAGTTCCTGTTAAAGCCGTGCCCTGCAAGGCCTGGCTGGGTTTTGTCGGCGGGAGGGCCGCGGCCCACTTGGCTCACGACATGCAGCAGGAAGGGCTGGGGCCTGTATTCTCTGACACAAGGCCCCCTTGGGGCCTGCAGAACAGCCCCAGCCGCTCCTCGTCCTTCCCCGGGGCCCCCTAGGGCCCGTCCATCTCTCTCATGGAGAGCTGGCCACCTGCTTTGAAAGAAACAGAAGCCGAGGTCAACACACAAGCTGCCCCCCGACCTTGAAGATGCGCCTGATTGCCCCTCACGCAGACCTCGGCCCATCCCTGTCACCTCGAACGTCCCTCTCTGCACACATCACGCTCTCCCGAGGTTTAAGGTGGCAGCTCCCCGTCCTGAGACGGGAGCCTGGTGACAGCTTCCCTTGCCCAAGCAGCGGCATCCAGGCCACATGCGTGGTGCTGCGGCCCTAAGAGAGGAAGGGCAGCGCCCGGCCCTGCGCCAGCCCCGCTGTCCCTGCTCGGCGTGAGCCCAGGGTTGCAGCCTCTGTGTCAAGATTAGAAATCAGAACACAAAGTGCCAGGGCATCGTGGCTGTGCATTGGCCTGGGAACCACAACCCCCACCAGCCGCTGTGTGGGAGACAGAGGAAGCTTTACTCACGTAGAGTTAGGGTAATGCTACCTCGTCCTATGGGGTCACTATGAGCCAGCATCGACTTGATGGCCGTGACTGAGGGGGAACCAGGTTACGCCCGACTGTCCCCAGGACTCACGTCTATGATATTGCTGCTGAAATGGCCCACTCCAGCACGAGCTCTGAGCTCCCCGCCTGTGTCTGGCACTCCGCCCGCTCCGCCCCAGCTCAGGCCTCCCTCAGCTCCTCGCTGCGCTCCTCACAGCGACCAGCTCACCGCTCTTTGTCCGCGCCTTTCACGTCACGTGGGGCTCCTTGAAGGCCGTCTGCTCTGTTTCTACGGTGTCTGGGCCGCCGCACAGGCTGCCTGTGGGTGCTGTGCTCCCTTGGGCGTCTGTGCGTCTGCGTGAACGCCCTCCAAGGCCACGCCTGGGACACGGCACAGACACAAAACATCCACTCAGCGCATCGCATCAGTGGGGGCAGAAAGCAGCCTGTAGGTAGCCAGGAGTCCTGGCAAGGACTCGTAGTGGGTACACGGTTTCCTCCTGGGTGATGAGAATGTTCCAGAAATAGAAAGTGGTGATGGGTGCACAACACTGAGGATGTACTACGTGTTTGCTGTCTGATAGCTGACTTTATGCACACACGCGTGTATGTGCGCATCTATGTGTGCTGTGCATGCATGTGTGTGCACGTGAATGTGTGTATGTGTGTGACATGTGTATATATTTCTGTGTGTGGTATGTGCATGTGCACATAGGTACTGTGTGCATGTGTGTTATGTGTGCCTGCATATGTTCATGCACGCACATCTATGTGTGCGGTGTGTGTGTGTGTGTGCACATACATGTTCGTAGGTGTGTGTACTCCTGTGTGTGGCATGTGCATGTGCACAGGGGTGCTGTGTGCATGTGTGTGTTAAGTGTGCATGCAGATATTCGTGAGTGGGTGTTGCTCGAGGAACGAGCAAGCATCGTCTTCCCCCTGTGCCACGGCACAGCTTCTGGAGTCAGCAGCCCCTCAGCAAGCGTCTGATCCAAGGGACACGCTGCCATCTGGCTGGTCCCGACTCTCAGCCGCACGGTAGACGGTTTCACAGACTGTTCCTCTTCACTGCAGCTGACAGCCTCCTCTTTCCCCTGTGGAGTGGCGGGGCTTCCAAGTGCGGGTCTTGCAGTGAGTTAGCAGCCCGACTCCCGGTCCACGTCAGCAACCCACTGCCCCCTCTAAGGAAACCATTGGGGCAGCCTTTCCCCGGGTCCTTAGCAACATGTCGCTGGGAGTGGTGAGGGCCCTCCAGCTTCACACCGAGCAACGTGGGCGGCTGCTGAGCCGCTTGTCTGTTGCCAGCCCCTCCCCTCAGTGCTACCCCCCCACACTTCCTTTCCTCCCCGTCTTCCTGTTTTCCTGTCTACTTCTCAAGGACGCTGTCCTTGGGTTAATGCTGCCTTTTAAAAACCTGAAATGGTTGACTATTTTGATCATCCTATTTTGGAGAAGGGTTCTGTCCAGATCTGAGGGCTAAGAGGCCCTAATAGTCTTAGGGGCCCAGCAGTCTCTGCCCTGCCATGAGCTCTGTCTCGTCTATGTTGTTGAGTCCCGGTCTACCTCCCCCCCGCCGCCCCCCAGATCCAGGATCATCTAGTGGGACCCTCATTGGCAGTGGTGGCAGGGCACTGTCTACTTCTTCCGGTCTCCAGTTGTGGAGGCCGGGTCTGTGTCCCCCACCAGTCCATTGGACACGCTGTCTCCAGGCATCCCTCTTCTCCCTGCCGGGCGAGGAGTACCCAGGGGCTGCCCCTGAGATGACTGCTCACAAGCTCGTAAGACGCCAGTCCCTGCTCCCCAGAGTGGGCTTTGACATCATGCCCATTGACCACCCTCTCCCTTGAGACTGTGACGGCCCAGGACCAGAGACCCATTTCCTCCAGCATTGGCTCAAGTCCACAAGGCTCCCCTGACTTTGATCCCTGAATGCTCCCCCACATTTATGGATCTCTTTTCAGCAAAGGCTAATACACATGTACACATATCCCCTGTGGAGCACCCGTCACTCTGGGGGTGCCCTCCCACTCCCCTTCCGTCCTGGTCAGCCTGTGGGTCCACCCACGCTTCTGCTGGGAGAGCACCACGGTCGCAGGGTGGAGTCCACCGCAGCATTTGCTTCTCTTGCTTGTAATTCTTGCAGGTCTCTTCCTGTCTTCCCCTGCCTCCATCATGCTCTTACCCCTGATCTCATCCTTTCTTTTTCACTGGTTGGGATTTAGTACACATCACATATCACTCCATGCTTCAGCCACGTTCAGTAGGATTGTACGATGGCTGCCACCATCAGTTTCCAACATCCCTTTTCTACATGGGTTCCTGGACATTGCCCCCCTTTACTGCCACCCCTCCCCACCACTGTACCCTCCTCTCCCCACCTCCCGGGAGCCACAGTTTCCATTGGCTTACAGACGGAGACAGACACAAATGCATTTCCGAGAACACATGCCTGCCGCTATCCACTGATCGTAGACGCACGTTTAGACACGTTAGGTGTGGAATACGCCCACACGTCTGACCTGGAAGCCGGGCTGGCAATATGTTTGACCGGCCCGCACATAGCTCACGTCTGCCTTCCTCATTCTGACGCCAAAATTAAATGTCCTCCACTTTGGAGCTTCTCGCGATGTTTTTGCTAATTTCTTGCAAACTTGTAAATAGATACAGACTTTTTTTTTCCCCCTGCCTGTTTTTGGTTTTAAATAAGGAGGCGGACCCCAGTGTCGGTCTTGACTAACACGAAGGATGCAGGGAGGCGAGCTTTAACCTGTGAAAAATAGACGTGCCGTCTCACGGGGGACATTCCACATTAGATGGCCTGAGCCCCACCTCCCTCCCCGTCAGCCGGACAGCGTGACCCTCCACAGACTTCGGATTGGAGCGGGCTCAGCTGTCACTCCTCCGTAACCAAATGGCGAGCTTTCTCTTCCCAAGGACTCAGCTAGAATCGAGCTGACCCGGAATCACTCGCTGTCTCCCCCAACATCAGAACGTCCACACAGGCTGGCTTTGGAAATACCAGGGAGGCAAGTGGTATCAGAGACTGAGGAGTTAAGTCCAGACTGGGAATGGATGGTAACAATCAGTTGTAGATCCACGACGCCTTGTCAATCAATCCCCCTTCCTTCCCCTGCACCTTCCTTGGAAGAGAAACCCACTGGTTCCGTCTGCTTTGCAAGACAAAGCGAAAGAAAAGCCCCTGCTTCCTGTGACCCTCCCTGGTTGTGAGCCTGGAACTCCAGTTCCTGGAGTGGAAGTATCCCTCCACTAACCTCTCCTGTTTTAATAACTGGCAGAGCACCGGCCTAGTCTTTCCAGAACAACACTTCCCGTGCACGCTGCCCCCCCACCCTCCGGCCTGATACTTCACGGCCCCTGTGGGGGCAGATGACCCAGACAGGCCCGTGACTCTTAATTGAAGGCTCGCACATCACCAAGCTGCCGACTCCGGCTTAAATCACGGTACCGCCGGCCCTCCTGGCAGTTTCTTATGATTTATGGGGCCTGCTGATTCACGGAGAACATCGTCCATCACCTCGGGCCCAAGCAGCGGTGTCTCCTTGGGGCGGGTGCTCCGGGGTGCACGCACGCCATGCCAGAGTCCGGGGACTGCAGGCCTCCTCACTCAGCAGCACCCTTGGGCTGAAGCTCAGGGGCCTTGCCACGGACACACCACCCAGACAAGGGCAAGCCCACATGACACCGACCCAAGGTGATGCTGGGCATCACTCAAGGGGCACACCTACTCCCTCACCTGGTCCCCACCTCCCACGGCAGTGGCTAGCACTGTCAAGTACAGGCGTGCTTCCTGATGGGGGAAGCGTGAGGCAGGCGGTGTTCTCCTCTCATGTAGCATCTTCTGTGGCTTCTCACGGCCATTTCATCCCTGGGGGTGGTGACCGTAAAGTCGATATGGTTGCGTGAGTCCGGGTAGACCAGACAGACAAATTCATAGACTCTCATGCGTGTATAAGAAAGAGCTTTTTACCAAAGAGCAATTGTACATTAAGAAACATGCCAGCCCAGTCCAGATCAAGTCCATAAGTCTGATATTACCCCATATGTCCGATACTAGTCCATAAAGTCCTCTTTAGACTCACTCAGCTATGCAATGATGCCAAATGCAGGAAGATCACAGGCCAGTGGGTGAAAAGTCTCGTGGATCCAGTGGTGGTAGAAGCATCTCAGCACTGGCATGGGTCTCCATGTGGCTCCTCCAGCTCCAGGGCTCTGGCTGCATCAGCGTAGCTCCATCAGGCTTGTCAACAGGAATGTCTCAGAGAGAGTATGTGGTCCTCTTCCCAGGAGAAAATGAGGATGTTCCCAGAATCCTCCTGGTGAGTGTGACCTTGTGACCTGATTGACAGGCTAGACTCCACCCCTCCACTCAAGGTGACAGGGGATTATGTAACTGCCACAATGGTTCAAACCCACTGGCCCCTGGGCAGGGATGGAGGGGGGGTGGGGGGGCGGGTACGAGGCTGACTGCTCCAATGATCTCCAGACTCAGAAGCCCCATAAAGTGTCACTATGAATCGGGGTCTCTCATTGGCACTGGGGATATCAGCACCAAGACTCCCCCACCCGCCATGGGGCATGTGACCAAGTGCTTAGCTGTGAACCCAGAGATTGGTGGTCCCAGTCTACCTAGAGGCCCCTTGAAGGCAATACTGGTTATCTGCCTCCGAGGAAGCCCTCCTGGGCTCTGCTCTTGGCACCTGGGCTCTCCAGGAATGGGGAATGCC
>NW_022111312.1:16381404-16382753 GCF_000313985.2 Echinops telfairi
TGGAGGAGGACTTGGTGGATTGGTGTCGGACATATAGGTTAATGTTGGACTTGTGGGCTTAGGCAGCACTAGGTTGGGATGTTTTCTTGATGTGCACTTACCCTTCATATAAAACTCTCTCTTATACATGAGTTTCTGTGGATTTGTTTCTCTAAAGCACCCAGACTAACATAGCCAGGATTCACTCCACGGTCAGTATGGGGGATAGACATGAATTCTATTGCACCAATAGAATGGCAGACTCAAGTCAGAGTGAATCACTGGTAGTTACAGAGCCTTGCAAACACAGAGCTGTTTTGAGATCCATTGTCTTCTGGCTGTTGGGTGAAGGTGAGGTCCGTGTGGGACCCCTGAGGACCATCTGGTATGCGCCCCTCAGCGTGTCCTCACCGGGATGGACTTGCTGGATCTTCCAGGGACCAGTTTTACCCAACGACCCACACAGAGACACATGTCTTCGTTCTGGTCTCAGGGTTCATTTTGTGGAAGTGTGTCTCCAGGTCTCTCGTCCGAGGGCTGCTGGGTGGGCTTGAACCTCCCCCGTTTGCTAAGCAGCAGCGTGAATTCATCACGTGTGCCTCCCGGGAACCTGGCTCAGTGGACAGATTGCATTGAGCAGCGTCACTGTTTGGAACTCCTGGACCCTGTCGCTGCTGGAAAGGCCTCCCAGAGTGCGAGCTGGAGTTGTCCTAGGGAGGCCGTGGCCTTCGCTCTGCCATGCCCGGGGAGGAATCGGGAGTCAGATCCGAGAGAAGTCAGAAAGCACTGCACAAAGTCACAGCAACGTCCATTAAGCAAAAATGTCCAAAGGGGAAGCCGGCGTTTCTCAGCATGGCCTCCATGGAGGCCCACACCTTCTGAAGGGGGCCTCTGTCTGTCTGTCTCACCCTCCCGGGAAGAACTCGGGCCCCTGTCAGAATGGCAGACTGAGCCTCCTGGGACTTGGATCCTGGTCATTTTTCAATGAAAGACTGTTCAGGGGCAAGGCCAGGACTGTGAGCTAGACATGGCCAGGGTTTCCAGTGGCATTCTCCCCGAACGGACGGACGCCCCTGCTACCTTCGAAGATGGAGCGTGTGGTGGTGAGAGGGACACGCCCTCATCACAGCTCCCGAGCCTTTTCCACGCCCAGGTGAGCGCCTGTCTTCTTAAAACCTCTTCGCCACAAAGCCCTCCAATCCACCGGTGTCCCTTGAGAAGGTCTACCGAGGTGATGCCTTTCAAATTAAAACAGGAAAGTCACGAGGTGACCTTCTGAGCTGACCTCTGTGCCTGGAATTGAACCGGCCCAGCAGGTCCTCTGGGAAGCCACCGCTTCCACGGGACCGTGTGTTGAAGGTTTCCTCAGG
>NW_022111312.1:16383920-16407188 GCF_000313985.2 Echinops telfairi
GCTCCTGGTGGCTGCAGCGCTCAGAAAATACACCTGCAAACCCCCTCACCTGGGCTCTGGGAAGGCCTCCACTCCTAGTCTCCTAGACCTGCCCACGGGGCTCTTCATGCCAACTGGTTTCTTCCAGAGAGGGGAGGGGTCTACCCACAGGAACGCTGTAATCTTTGGCAGCCACATCTCTGAGATGGCTTCTCATCCCTCAGCCGTATTCCGGCCGCTGGATGAGTCAGCAATTCCCGCTCACATTCAAGGGGAGAGGAGGGCTGTGCGGGGGGCAAATGAGAGGAGGTGCAGCCACCAAGGGCAACGGAAATGGGGAGAACTCACGGAGACCGGGAATAAGGGACAACCCAAAGGGCTAGGTCTTTCTATCAACAATCAGAAAATCTCTCTGCCAAGGAATTGCAGGAGCCCAAAAGCCAACCTTGCCAGCCAGTGGCCTTCCACTTGATTTTGACCCACGGAGCCCCTGCTCCAAAGTGGAGCTTTGTTCCCTGGGGTTTTCAGTAGCACATCACCACTCCTTCCTTCTAAGGAGTCTGTGCATGGACTTGAACCTGCAGCCTTTTGGTTAGAAGACAAGAGCTTAACTATGTTCCCCACCCGGGAACTCCATCAGGAATCAGAACTAGGAGCAAATCAGGATCGACCGATGAGCCTTCTTAAAGACAACCCCTTCTCTTTACACCTCAAACATCAGATCCCAGGTGCTCTGTATATAGTTGTAATAAAGTCACAGGGGTCTGTAAAATTATGCAAATGTTCTCCATTACCTAAGTTACAGGGGTGAAATTAAGTTGCCTGTGGATGTATTTTCAGTTTCATTTTCATTGCCATGTTTATTGTAATTGCTGATGTTATTGTCAAAGTTGTATTTTGACTAATTCCGGAGTGTGCCGTGGTAGATGTAGTACTTACTGTTTCTGGCGTATGTTTCTGCGCTGAGCATAATAGCTGAGCATAAATCAAACCTAATTGTTTTGGATTAGTCTCTGCTTCTTTTCCATGGGCCGTCTTGGTCTTCCAGGATAGAATGCAAACACTCTGAGAATAAGAAATGGGTGTTATTCTCTGTTTTCTGATTGCCCTTCTTCTTCTTCTTCCTTTTTAAGCTATTAGACTTGGCGTAGGTCCAACCTTTTAAATTAATTTTGATGAATTTGATGTGATGTGATGCCTGTTCTAAGAAAGGGCCACCAGGAAGGGGGAGAGTTGAGACACCATCTGTCTTGAGGAATAAGAGGCCGGTGGTTGCTTGGAGATTTTAAGAAAATATCGGTGGCCCAGTGTGCTGGCACTTCCCCCCGAGATGAGGCCCGCAAGTCTGTCTTTGGGAGGAACAAAAGGCCTGCAGCATCTGCACAAAGAATCTGAACGCCTCCTCAAAGATCCTGTTGTCGGTTGACATCAACAGTCAGCTGCATTGTGGCAGCCTCGTGTGACGCTTGCCCAATCCTGCTCCACCTCCTTGATGGCGGGTGTGGTTGGGCCCCTGGCCGCGACTATGGTGCTAACCCTTCTCAAGGAGGGTCTCCCTCCCGGCCACTCACCCCGGTTCTGTTTTCTTTTTACCAAGCACGATGACCTGGTCTAGCTACTGTTCGTTTTTTTTCCTAATGATGGATTCAAAGTAAGCCTGCTTATGTCTCAAGCTTGCAGCCAACGGTCAGATGTCCTGGGAAAACCTCTCCAGCTTTTTACTCTCTCCCTCTGTCTCTGGATCCTGTCTCCAGCTCTCTTCCCCCAATGTCCATCTCTTTGGACTTGGGCCAGTGGTCAGCCGATTTAGCATCATCTGCTTCCCCAGTGCTTAAGTCAGCAGCCTGCCCCCCTGACCTATCCGTCTCAGGCTCATCAGCCCCTGGCGGAGCCTCCAGCCTGGCACCTGACCCAGCTGGGACTTGCCAGCTTCTCCAGCTGTGTGAGCCATTCCCTCTAGTGCACACACACACACACACACACTGCCAGCTTTTCTAGCTGTGTGAGCCATTCCCTTTAGCGTACACACACACACACACACACACACACACACACACACACACACACGCTTACCTGGTTTTGCTTCTCTACAAAACGCAGGCTAGGGCAACTGGGACACTCTATAACCCACTGCAGACCCTGGGCGGTGGGAACAAAGAATAGCATGAGCCTGTCCAGTAGGCCGGGGTTTAAGTCTATCCAGAGGGTCGTGGAAGAAAGCCTGGTGATCTGTGTGTGCAGACGCCTCCTCTGAGAGCCCCACGGAGCAGGGTTGACTCAGACACACAGGGGTCCCCAACGAGTCGGCGTGAACCCAGGGCAGCAGGTTAAGGAAGGAGAAGGTTCTAACATGCCCGCTTTTCTCACTTTATGGCCCCACCTTTCAGATCTCAGGACTGAACGAGGGCTAAATTCTCTTCTCTCCAAACCCAATTCCCTTTCTTCCAATCAAACGCCAAGACTCCCAAGGCCGTCAGCGCAATTTGACTTTGAGAAGAGGCAAAGCCTGACCCCTCTAGGCTGTCGGTCGGCTCCTCAGCACCCCAAGCTGCACCAGGGCGGGGGCACAGCGGGGGTGGGGCTCCTCAGCACCCCAAGCTGCACCAGGGCGGGGGCACAGCGGGGGTGGTGTGGTCCAGGCGGATGGAATCATGGGCCTGGGCACATCTGGTGGACACTGAGCAGGTAGAAAAGCATCCGCGCTCTTCTGTGCGCAGAAGAACCAGACTTTCTCCACAGGGCACATCCCAGGCTCAGAAAAGAGGCTCGGGCGGGCCAGGGAATGGGACCCATGCTGGAGTCTTTGACGGCCTCCAAGGCCTCTTTTAAACATAAGGAAAAGCCGCAGTCGCCATCCTCTCTTAACCGCCCTCCTGGTCTCCATACGCATACGGGGATATTCATGTACCATATGTTTAAAACAGAGTCCCTCAAAAGAGGCCCATCAATGGCTGCACATGTTCCTGTTGACATTTGTTTCCAAGTTGCGTTCACTCCTGCCTCCCTGGGGTGGCACACGCCCGCTCGGCCGCCACAGGACGTGGAATCCAGCTCCATCGTTGCGCGCCCTGTGAGGGACCACCGCCATTGTGCCTGGGCCTTCCCCATCTGGGCCTCTCTCCCCCAGGGACGCACCCAGCTTTAGACACCGGCCCGAGTCCTCGTCTGACTGCAGCGTGATGAGCCCTGCCAGGGTGGCTCTGAGTCCCACGTGCAGCACAAGCGTCCAAATGGGCTGTTTGGCCACAATGGGGACTCTTCACGGAAAAGCCCTTGAATATGGAATAATTGAACAGACATAATTGCCAGGCTCCTCGCCATGGAAAATTGTAAATAGCACTGACAATATAATTTGTGCTCATTGATGATACAGTAGCTCATTACGGCTCCAATTTGGGCCCCCTTCAATTAGCCAAGCTCATCTACTTCTCTGACACACGTTCTTCCGTGTTGTCCACAGCTCCCGGGGCCCAGAGTGAGGGTTGGGTCCGAGGATGGGTAGTGAGAACCGGCCGTGGCATCGAGCCAGTGTCATGGTCTCAGGCAAAGTGTTGTCCCCAATACATCCCGCACCGACCCACCCAAAGAGGAGCGGGGACTGTCGGGCAATGGGGGTCACGTTGCCCTTGACTGGAGACTGTTTGTTGAGTGGGCTCGAAGGATGCTTTTTGAGAAATGAGTCAGGTAGCTCTGGGTGGTGGAAATGGGCGATGCGCTCAGTGGCTCACCAAGAGGTTGGCCGGTCAAGCCCACCCCGAGCATATCGGGAGAACGGCCTGGCAGTGGACACCTTGGGGAGCCCCGTTCCACACTGATACCCATGGGGTCACCTTGGGTTGGAACTGGCCCGAAGCTAACTGGTTCTCTTCTGTTGTCACGAACACGAGTCACGTGACTGGAATGATCTGATACAATGTGGATGCTGACTCATGGGGACTCTGCTGGGCTGACTGGTACTTCCCCATCAGATTCCCAAGACTACAAATCTTTATGGACGCTGACTGCCTCATCTTCCCCCCGGGGGCCATCTGGTGGGCTTGAACCATCGACCTGTTGGTTAGCAGCACAACACTCAACCCACGGTGCCACCAGAACTCCCTGATGACAATCCATCCAAACAAACCCCTGGCTGTCAAGCAGCTCCTGACTCCGTCCCTCCGGAGGACAGGGTAGACCTGCCCCGAGGCTTTCCCAGGCCACTGTCTCCACAGCAGCTAGGGGCTCGTCTGTCTCCCTCGGAGTGGCTGGGGTAAGGCCCACCCACTGGCCTTTCGGTTAGCAAGTGAGTGTTGACCGACCACACCAGCAGGTCTCCTCACAAAAATAAAAGCCACCACCTCTCCACTGCCCTTCAGTCCACCTCACCTCAACAGACTGCCTCAGAATCTGCGTTTTGAGAAGCTCCCAGTCTCAGAAGGAACACCCACGAGGATGGAGGGATTTGGCTCGTGTCCCTTGGGCGCGTCATTAGGAAAGGTCGATCACAGCAGAGGACGTCGTGTTTGATTAAATAGATGGTCGGTGAATAAGACAGTTGGCACGATGGTCCCAGCAGTGGGCTCAAACAGGCCAGGGAGTGGGAGGGTGTTTCCTCACAGTCTACATAGTACCTTCTGCGGTGGCTGGAGCCGTTAACGACAGCAGCACTTGAGCATCACTGGGTGGCAGCAGTATTGCATGTCACCTCCACAGCCTCACGAGATGGTCACCAGTGCAGCCGATGTAAACACAAGAAATAGTGGTGGCTGCCTTCGTTTCCTTGTACCGCTGTATACGAAATACCACAAGGGGATGCCTTTAACAAACAGGCATTTGTTCTCACAAGGTTTAGGAGGCTGGAAGTCCGGATTCAGGGCACTGACTCTAGGAGAAAGGATTCTCTCTCTTGGCCCTGAGGGAGGCTCCTCGCCTCCTTTCGGCGTCTGTGGGCCTGGCATTCCTTGGAGACATGCTTGGCATTGATCTTCTCCTGAGTCTGGCAGGTCCTGAGTGCAGTAACCCCAGATCCAAAGGATCTTCTTTCTGGGTGGAAGTAGGTCTCTCTGATCTCTGCTCACTTCTCATTTCATCTCAGATAAGAGAAAAGGTGTTTCAGGACACCCCCCAGAGAAACCCTCCTGGTATTGAGTTGGGCCCGTGCCAGGATAAAGAGTATGGCTTCCAACCCTTAATCCATTGATTTGCTCATCTCATCTTGGGGTTTTTGGGATTGCTGTTGGTTGCCTGTGCGTAGGTTCTGACTCACAGCGACCGTGTGTACAACAGAAACACTGCCCGCTCCTGTGACAGCCTCGCCATCATTTTATGTTTGTGTCCAGTGTTGCAGCCACTGTGTCGGTCCATCTCCTTGACAACGTCTTCCTCTTTCTGCGGACCTTCTAATGTGTCCAATTACATTCCAGAACTGTTGAACCACTGAGAAGTGTGGCCGTGACATCATCTGGTGTCAAATGAGACTATGAGGAGTGAAGGGGTGGAGTTTAGGCTGCCAATCAGGTCACAGCTTGATGACCTCATTTAGAGGCTCTCTGGAGATAAATAGCTCGCTGCAGGTGGGACACACACTCACTCCCTGCGAGATATCCCTGTTGACAAAACACATGGAGCTAAGCCAGTTTCCTGAGCTGGAGGAGCCGCGTGGAGACCCCTGCCAGCCCTGAGATGCTTCCACCGCCACTGGATCCACAAGACTTTCCACCCACTGGCCTGTGATCTTCCTGCATTTGGTGTCATTGCATGTGCTGCGAGAGTCTAAAAGAGGACTTTATGGACTAGTATCGGACATATGGGCTAATATTGGACTTATGGACTTGATCTGGACTGGGATGTTTTCTTAACATACAATGACTTTGTATGAAAGCTCTTTCTTATACACACATGCATGTTTATACGTTTGTTTCTCTAGTCAACCTGGACTACCACAAGAAGCATGATCCAGTTGTGTTGGCACGTTCGGAGTGGGGACGGGAGTTGGGGGCACAGTTCACCCTATGACCCTGCTCTTTCCCAGGACCCAGGAAAGCATGACCTCAGTTGATGCATTTGATTTCCCTCCAGGATTTTTCCTAAACCTTGTGTGTGTGCTGGCACCCAGTATTGCAGTGCGCCTAATCCAGCACAAATAGCTAACTCGGCGGCATTCTGTTACTGTCGCCTGATTCTCACCTACCTGAACAGGTGTCAGACCCCTGGATTCAGTCAAAGGGAAAAGGAGGTGAATCTGTTTGTGCATAAAAACAAACATCAGGGGTGAGGGACCTGTGCCTTTGCAATATGGTGAGAGGAAAACAAATCCACCCCGGCTGTGCAAACGCCATGGTGTGCTCTGAGGCTCAAATGGCCTTTCTGGGGTCCTCGTTGAAAACAAAGGAGCCCGGGCTGGCTGGCTCTGTCTGAGCTGGCGTGGCATGAGGTGCAGGTAATGGGCTCCTCTGGGAATCCAGCTATTCTGGGGTCCCAAAGACGGGAGGTGGGGTGAGGGGGATCCCAGGCGGTACCTCACATCGGCAGGGTCTGCGGAGTGGGAGATTGAAATCAATGTCTTCTAAATCTCTCGCAATTCAGACCGTAATTCCCTCACAGCCGGTCGACCTGAGCATATAGAATGTCTCTTTTATCAAGAGTGTACTCCCTGCGTGCCCATTAACAAAAAGAAGACTCAATCTATAGGGGAGAGGTCCTATTTCATCTCCTAAAGAGGACTCCTATTTAATGAGTACCAGGGTCTCCAGAGGAGTGAAGGGATAATGGGATTATTTACTCCAGGGACGTTTTGAAGGGATCCTTGTGCTCATTCCCTGTCAACCCTGCTCTAAGTACACTCAGCATACCTTATATCATCTGAGCCTAGTACCCTGTGGCTTGGGGACTATTAATAGGAGAGGTAGAAGAAAAGCCACACTGTTTTATGTTCATCCACGAGTTATCACACTCCATTCCCAAGCTCTCTCCGAGATGGCCACACCTCCAGATAAAAGCCACACCAAAAGATTTTCATCAAGAGGAAAAGGAATTCAGCTCAGGGCAGTGAGCCTTGTGGCCACTGCTTCCAGGCAAATGCCATTCCCACCTCCTGACCCAGCATCACCCTTTGTGTGGGAGAGATATCCCATCATGCACCTCCACTGCCACAGACGGGATGGTCCTCACCCTGGGCCCGGGCTGGGAGCTCTGGTGGGAGCCCACCACCACTCCAGTGGGAAAGACCTCCGCTGGCGGTTCCCCTACACGTTTCCTTCCCTATGATCATGGACATTCTGGTTTTCAACTTGCTAGGTAACTGCCCTGAACACAGACTACATTACCCAGCACAACCTGGGACAAGGCACAGTCACGTGACCGAGTCTTAGCCAATGGGATGAAAGCACTGTCACCTGGCCGCTTCCAGAGCACAGCTTGCCCTTGTCTGGTGTCCCACTGAAGCACCGCCCCCCTCTTCCTTCGTTCCCCACTTGTGTGGGTGGGTGTTGCTGTGAAGGAAATGTCCGGAGCAGGTGCTGCCTGCCGTCCTGCTGGTGAGAGGACGGTAGAACAACAGACTGGAGGGAGCCTGGGCTGCAGGAGACCTGGAAATGTCTAGAAGCCATGATCTGGACCCAGCACCACCACCCCAGCCTGACATGGCCCTTCTGAGAACTTCCGTGCACGAGAAGGACACGGCCCTCTCACTTAAACCAGTCGCTGTGGGCTGGCCAGGCCAGTGGAATCGCCTGAACCCAGAGCTCTTGCCAAACAAAATATGTTAGAGAAACACGATCCATTTATTAATTCCTGCATGCTTTGGACAGAGGTGAGGCTGCGTCTGCCCCTGGACAGGTGTGAAGCCGTGATAACCTGGCACAGGCTCGCTGTGCGGTGTCTCAGCTTACACCTCGGCCTGTCCGCAGAGAAGTCATCCGTTCAAAGCTCACCGTCTCATCTTGGGACAAAGACTTGTGACACCCCAGTCTTGGAAACCCACAGGGTCCGTTCTACTCTGTCCCTCCCGTGGGGCCTCTATGAGGCAGAGGTAACTGAATGGTAGTGAGTTTGTGGGGGGGCGGGGAAAGGGGCTCATGGAGTTCTCGTATAGCCTCGTCGGTGGCAGACAAGACTCTCCCTTTCCCATCGTGTTAAACTGTTTCCACAGTGGGTGGCAGGAGGCCGTATGGGCCGCTAAGTGCTATTTATCCTGGTGATGGACTATAGTGCAAAGGTTTTAGTTGCCATGGGGGCACTGAATAATTTATTATTATTTTAATGAAAGGGAGTGGAGGTTAGTGAGTTTGGGAGCTTTGACTTAAAGGCACCGTGAAGAAGCTTTCTGACACATTTCAGCAGATTGTGCCCGGGGGCATCGGAGCAGAGCTGGCTCCCTCCATTCCAACCCTCCTCACGGGATCCGCGCACCTCGGGCATCGCTGGGGTGCGCGTTTCTGTTGACCCTCTCCATCTGTGTAAGCATGGACACTCGTGTCCCAGGCGGAGAGCCCTTTGGTCTCTGGTCCTCAGGGCAGTAGCCACACTGCCTTTCCTGCATCCCGAGAGGCTGGCTTATCCCTTAGCCTGGGGTGTGGGCAGAAGGAGAGTTGACCTAATGGCCCGCTCCTGTTGCAGTCTAAGGAAGCTGTGGGCCTCCCCGTGTGGGGTACAGATTAGCGCCGGGCATGCAGGACAGGCTACGTCTCTTGTGAAAGAGAACTCTGGATTATTATTAAATAAAATGAACCTATCAGAGAAAAATGCAGCGAACGTGGTGATAGACAAAACCATTCAACCCAGCGTGCAGACTGTAAGTTAGCTCACCTGTCCTTCATGTCACCTGTCCATCACTCACCTGTTCACCTGAAGATCACTCACCTGTCCACATGTAACCTGTCTAAACTTTCTGGGTGTGTTTTAATTAGCACAGTGCTCCTGCTGACATACCGGGGTGCAAAACGTTTATGAAAAGATCCTGTTATATTTTAATGCCATTTCCCATGTATTGTTCTCAATCTCATTTACTTCACGTAAGATTAGATACAGCCTTTTTCTGTTATTCTAGGCTTCATCATAATGTGGGACAGATTATTAGTGCCCTCTTCCCCCTCCCCACAAAAAAAATCCCACCTACAGTTTGGGTGTATGTAATTAAGCCCAAGTGTTTCATCAGTTCTGCCGCTGCAGTTAAGCAGTCTCTTCTTTGGGGATGATCAACCCTGACGGTGAAGTGCATTAAGTCTTAGGCTCTAACCAGAGGTCAACGGTGCAACCCCCCTCCCCCCACTCTACAGGAAAAGCAAGCAATGGGGCAGTCCCCTCCCTCGCAGATTCCCAGGTCAGAAACACAAAGGAACTCCCTTATATAGGGTCGCAACGACTCAGAATTGGGACCGACTTGGTTTCCTTTGGGCGTATGTAGCGTGTGTGATCATTCGCTGCCGGTGAGCTGACTGTGAGTCATGACGGCTCCCTGTCAGAGCAGATCTGTGCCCATCAGGCGTTTTGTGGCTGATCTTTTATTTTATTTTCAGAAACAGACCTTTACACCTTTCTTACAGAGTCACCCCAGGGTGGACCCCGGCCCCCAGGCTCTTGGCCAACAGCCAAGTGCACCCGCAGTTTGTACCACACAGGGACTCCAGCATTAATGATGCTCTCAGAACAAAGCCCGCTGCCATTGAGAAGATGCTGGCTCCGAGCGACCCCGTAGGTCAGAAAAGGACAGCTCCGTGGTCTTTGCGAGGCTGGGCATCTTGGCACACACACCTGCCCTGTCTTGGCAGGTAGTTTCCAACAGCTGGCCTTTCTGTGAGCCGCAGAGTGCTTTAACCAGTGTGCCACCGGGGCTGCTGAATCCGCATGAAAACCAACATTTCTAAGTGCTTTACACGAGTGCTGCTCCCGCAGTGATGCAGTGGTTTGCAAGCTGGATTGTTAACCCAAAGGTCAGCAGTTTGAAATCATGGGCCACCCCATCAGAGGACGCTGAGGCTGTCTGCTCCCTTAAAGATTCGCAGCCTCAGAAACCCACAGGAGTGCTCCACTCTGTCCTGTTGGGTTTCCGTGGGTCAGAACTGGCTCAGTGGCCAGTGAGTGTGGTGTTGGGGGAGTACGGGAGTGCAAGTTGCCTCGGGTATGCTCAGTGCCTCAGACAGAGCCCACCGTTCTCTCCACGGGCAGATGAGAGCCTGAGCTTAAGCCGATCTCTCGCCCGCCCGGGGTGAGTTCAGGTGTGCCGCGGCACGACCCAACAGCCACTTGGAGACTGTGATCTCCTCTGAGCTCCGAGCCACTGCGGGGAGAGCCCTCGCTTGGCCCAGGCCACCCCCACGTGTTTTGGAAGTCAAGGAGTGAGGCTGGAGTCTGCTGATCTTGGCCCGCTTGCGGCACCGGGTACTTTCTTGCTTTACCTCCAGATCTCCTTGTCCTCGTTGGTTTTATTACAGCTTAGTCTCGTGTCCAACCTACGTCAGGCACCACAACCACGGGGCGGTTCTAACGGGAAATACTGCCTTCGTTTCCTGAACTTTCCACCCTGCTCCAGCGACCACGGTTAGTCTCGCTCCCTGAATATTTACGGTGTGCAGGTGCTGTGCCAGACGCTGACACTGATCCTGTCCAGCACCCAACCCTCCTCTGAGATGGCCCCTGGGACAGTGTTTCTGCAGGAAGACAGGGAGGCTTTGAATGCTCTTTTTGAAGCTTGGGATTTTTCCTGAGCAGGGACACAGTCACCGGCCAGCAGGTAAGGGAACTTGAGGTCAGACCCTGATCTCAGGTCTGTGTTGGTTCCACTTAGCTGGGTCACAATCCTCAGTGGTTTGGCAGTTGTAATGTAACCACGCTCTATGATGAGATCCTATGTCATGTCATGGCTTCCACGATGGAATCTGTCATGTAAAGCCAATCGGTTGAAAGAGAGTTTCCTTCGGCATATGGCCTGCATCCAATATATACGGCCATTCTGGTAAAGTTTGCTGGCTGTTTGCTTGGTCTGGATCCTGTGTCTGGCTCTTCATCCTCTGACCTCTGGTACTCTGTACTGGAGTGAGCAGCATGCCATATTGCGGGCTGATCCGCGTCTGCATCTGCATCCATTCACATCTGCAGCCTGTTGTCAGACTTGCCAATCTGGTGCTAAGTAAACAGCTTCCCATCTGATATCTCACCTCTGGTCTTGGCTTGAAACTTTCCAGCCTCTACAGCTGTGTGAGCATCTCCTTGATCTCTCTCTCTCTCTCTCTCTCTCTCTCTGGTTTTGCTCTTCCAGAGATCCCATTCGAAGACACGGTCCACTCCCAGTGCCTTGAATCATGCAGATAAAAGAACTTGTGATCTGCTTTCTTCAAGGTCACAGAGAAGGGAAGCTGTGGGCAGTTTACTGTGTCGCATGGGGTGGCTATGAATTAGAATTGTCACAGACAGGGGAAGCTGTGGGCAGTTGACTGTGTCGCATGGGGTGGCTATGAATTAGAATTGAGCACCGGCTTCTGCCTCGTGCTCCTAAGGAAGTCTGTGTGCAGTTGCTTCCCTCTGCCACACAGAAACCCTGGCAGTGCAGTGGACTCGTTGGTAGATTTCTAGTGTGAAGGTCAGCAGTTCAAACCCAGCAGCTACTCCATGGGAGAAAGACGAGGCCGTCGTGTCCTTAAAGCTGTACAGCCCAGAGACTCTCGGAAGCAGTTCTACTCCACCCTACGAGGTGCTGTGAGCAGGAATGGGCCCACCCAGAGAGCTCGGCCTGGGTTTGGGGATGTCCTGTTAGAAAAGCGGATGAAACACTCAGCTGTGAGCCAAAGGTCAGTGGTTCAAAGCCACCAGCCGCTCGTTGTGAGAAAGATGTGGCAGTCTCTGTTCTGCTCTGCCCCACCAGGCCACCATGAGCCCAGGGCAGTGGTTTGTTTTCCCTTGGCCATGCCCCAAGCCCAGCTGCCCCTAAGCCCTGGCTGGCCCCAGGGACAATGTCCCCTTGGAACACCAACACTGGCTGGCCATGTGCCCAGCTGGTCACAGCCTGGCCACAAGCAGGGCAGGGGACGTCTCTTCATCTTCCCTTGAGGCCTACCTGAGAGGCTATGTGTCCTCAACCCCCTCCCCTCCCCTCCCACAGGGCTCTCCAAGGCCCACAAGGGGGGCGCTGCCCATCTACCAGCCCCAGACTTCCGTGGATAAAGGTGGGAAGGCAAGTCAGCCACCCTGGCCATTCACTCGGGCTCCTGGGAGCCCAGGCCAAGCCAGGTCGCCGTGGGGACTCACTTATCTACCTGTTGCTGCGGTAACACACTGGTGCCTGAAGCAGCGGCTGAGTTCCTGTCCCCCCTCATCCCACCTCTCCTCCTGGCCTGAGATGGTGTGACTGAGCTCATTCCCCCTGGTAAAGTTTATTCTGGGCTCAGGCCACCAAACTCAGCTTTAAAACAAAAATCAGCTCAACTTTCCCCCACTCTGTGTCACCCCTCCCTCTCTTCACCTTGCCCTGCTTCCTCATACCGACCCGAGCAGCACCCAGCCACGCTCTGACCTGCCTTCCAGTAAACCACCACGCCGTCAAAATCAGATTGTGCCTGATACCTGAGGGGGTTTCAAAATGTTTCTGGAAAAATCCCATGATCTTTTCATCCCATTTCCGCACAAACTGCTTCAAGCCCATTCGTACCTCTAGGTCCCCAAAGCTGGGGCCATGGGCAACGCAGGGGATATCCTAGCAAGTTGAAGCCATGTTCTAATTGGCTGGCACAGCGGCAAGTGAAACATGAGTTGAGGGATGTGAGGGAGAGCCGTCTCACATGAATTGCCGGTTCATTCTGGATCCTGCTGTAAACAAGACATCAATCACGAGCTCGAGGCAAGTGACATTGGGTGGAAGCACCTAGACCCGCAAAACCCTGGAGTCGGGTCTGCAAGGTACCAATTCATCCTCACCTGTCTGCAGGGGGAAGCAAAGGGTTCTGTGACACGCGACATGCAATCAAAGAGAGCCACAGAGAGACGGGTCAGCTCTCCACCACCTCATCCTTGGGGGACACCAAAACACAGTGGCCGCAGCAACAGAAGCCCCAGTCTGACTCATGGCCACCCTGTAAGTCAGGGTAGAACTGCCCTGTGGGCTTCTGAGGCTGTCTCTCTTCCCGTGAGGAGCCCTGTTGGCATAGTGCATCCTTCCGTGTTGGGCTGCGATCTGCAAGGTCAGCGGTTCAAAACCACTAGCCATCCTGCAGGAGAGAGAGGAGGCTTTCTACTCCCATAAACAGTGACTGTCTGAGCTGGCATCAACTCCGCAGCAGTGAGTTTGGTTTGAGGTTTAACTCTTCCTGGGAGTCAAAGGCCTCAACTCTCTGTCTCAGGCTGGTGGGTGGTTTGGAACTACCGGCTTTGCTGTAAGTAGCCCGACACGTAACCTACAATGCCACTGGGACTGCTGCGGATTTCCCATACCTGCCTGAGGTGCTTCTGAAAACGCCGCAATATGAATTCCCAAGCCCAACTCTCCCCACTGTGGCTGCGTCGACTCCCAGTCCTCCAATGCTTCCCGGAAAACCCAGGGGTGTGCTCCCAGGGCATCTAAGACACCCTCTTAGTGAAGGGGACAGCCTCACCTTTCTCCTCGGGCCGCCGGTGGATTCAAAACGCCCACCTTGACTTTAGTAGCTCCCTACCTAACCCACGGCGCCACCGGCCCCCTGCAGTATCGGTGGTCCACACGTACTCTCCGAATAGGTGTATGTGTGCATGTAAATACACATTTATACTTATTCATGAAAACCTACCTTGTCTTCTCTTTGCCTTCTAATATCCTTGGTTTCCTATTTTGGGGGATCACCATGTGGGATTATTCGACTATGCCTTCACAATGGAATAAGATGCGCCTTTGCTTACTGACAGTGTTGGCCAATGGGTGTTTCCAAGCCCACTCCAGGGCAGACAGGGTCCCATCGCCAACCTCCTTGTAACCCCGAGCATTCTCACCATTGACTGATGTCTTTTGTCTCAACAAAACCACACCCAGGGGCGGGGGGCAGAGGACAGCTGCTCCCTCATGCTTCTGGGACTGAAGGTCTTCATGGGAGCAGCCAGCTTCATCCTCCTCCCAAGAATCAGCACTGCCCCGCTGCCCACCTCTAACTCGCCCTGATCTGGAGAGCCTCAGAAAGCACCGCGTCCTGCTGCCCAGGTGCACGTGGAGAAGGACCTGTGTGCCTCCTCTGAACCCCAACCAGGAGCAGGAGCTCTGCGGAGCACGGGTCTGTGCTGGCTCACTCGGGGTGCTGCGAGTCCGAGAGAGGACCTGACACTGTCTTCCCAAGGCCCTGCTGAAATGTAGATCCACAGGCTGCTCCTCAGAGCTGGGACACGAGAGAGAGCTCGTCTCAGGTGCCATCAGGAGAGACCGGCGCCTGGCGAAGGACATCGTGCTCGGGAAAGTGGAGGGGCAGCACACAAGACCCCCAGCGAGATGGACGGACACAGCGGCTGCTAACAAGGAGTGTGAGGGGTCTGCTGTGCAGGGCTCGCCGTGGGTGGGAGCAGACCCAGCAGCTCCCACAGCACGAGCTTCAGGAACCAGGCAGAGCTTCAGAAGAAGTCACTTTGCAGAAGGAGGCTCTGAGACACGGTCCATGTGGCTGCGGGGATCCGCGTCAGTGTTTCACGGTGGGGCAGCCGGGAATGGTGATCTACGCCCACGGGGCCGGGTGGTGATGTCTGGAGGCATTTCTGGTTTTCGCAACTTGGGGCCGTGTTCAGGGGGGTGCTACCATTGGGTGGGTGGAATCCACACCCTGCAGTGCTCAGACACTGCCCCTCCAACACCACCCCCTCCACCACCACCACAAAGAACGGCCCAGCGCACATTATCAGCAGAGCCACAGTGTAAAACCGCAGGTCTGGGGTCCCTGGGCGGTTGCCGTAGAGACCAGGTGATGCCCCCACACACATTCAGTGAGTGCACAGACGTTTCAAGGTCAGGGTGCGGGAAGAAGACAAATTGTCAATGAGGCTTCCGGGGCAAAGCTAACAAGCAGGGCTTTGCAGGTGCCCGCTATCCCATCCATCACCCCAGGAGAAGATTACACCTGGAAGGGCGTGCCCGGCGTGAGAACCCTGAGTTATTGCCTGCCGAGTCAGCGCCGCGGACCACAGCCAGGACGCAGCCACAGCCAGAAAAGGACCTTGCCCAGGATCAGAGCCTCAGCCAGACTGTAAGGTGGTCCGGTGGGCCACGCCGGAGAAGACCACTGACTTCCCCACGGGGAGGTCTCATAGCCCGGGCAGCACAGGTAGAGGGAAGGGTGCGCTGGGGACTCAGCAAGATCCAGAGAGCTTGCCGATCAGAGAGCCAAGTGGACTTGCCTCGCTTCTTCTTGGAGACAAATTTGACCTTGGTTTAGCTCCTGTGGATCCTTCCTGGCCCTGGTGCCCTTCGGCTTGACTTCTTTGTTACTTTTGAGAAGGTTTTGGTTAACCATTTGATATTGATCATCTTACCTGTGTGAACAGGAAAGGGTGGGCGTGATCAGAGGTGGCCATGGACGCCGTCCCAGGGCTGGCTTAGGACCGTGGAGGCATCTCCGTGCCGGTGTCGGAGGGAGCCCTGTCTGCCTGATCGGTGGCCCACCCCAGGGCGCCTCATCTCTCTCTGTCTAGAGTACATACGGAGGCCTCACGGTCCCCGTGATGGAAACCCGAACCGTTGCTTGCAGCAGGCTGATCTGCACAAGCGAAGGGCCTCAGGTGTCAGAGGTGGGCTCGCTAGGCTGCCAGCATGCCTGTCATTCCCACGCTTTGGGGTTTTAACACCCTGCACCGCTTTAAAAAGAAAAACCATGCAGGAGCGTGATTTCTGTGCTTTCGGGGGGACCCTGGTGACTCAGGGATAGAAGCTTCACCTTCCGTGTGGGAGAACTGGGTTTGATTCCCAGTCAATGGGCCTCATGGGCGGCCACCACCTGTCTGTCCCTGAGAGCCTGCGTGCTGAGATGATGCTGAGCAGGTTAAGCAAGCTCCCAGACTAAGACGGACTAAGAAGAGGGGCCGGGGCACACCCTTCTGTAAACAGCTGATAAAAATCATGCAGACCTTTGCCAGGAGACCAGAACTGGATGGTGACCAGCTGCCTCAACACAAGGTTTTTGATCACAGATCAAAAATAGAAGAATCCCGATCAAAAGGGGGGAACTCAGAACATGATCTGAACCTCTCCTAGATGCTAGACCTTCTGGATCCACAGAGGGCTGTTGAACCCCCTCCTGAAACCATCACCCCGAGTGAGGCTTTAAACCTTAACTCATAAAGGACCCCCGGAGTCTTCTTACAGCCAAACAATCATTTAGTTTGACTCGTCAAAAGGGCAGCGACTTTGGTTTGTTTTTAGTGAAAATGGTCTGCCTCAAGCCTTGTGCTCTTTTATAGAGAAACAAATCTAGAGACATCCATATGTGTGTAAGAGAGAGGGCTTTATATACAGAGTAATTGTATAGTAAGAAAACATCCCAGCCCAGTCCAGATCAAGTCTGATATTAGCCCGTATGTCCCACACCAGGCCGTAAATTCCTCTTCAGACTGAAGGCAGCAAGATCACAAGCCAGCGGGTGGAAAGTCTGTGGAACCAGTGGCAGTGGAAGCACCTCAGTGCTGGCGTGGGTCTCCACGTGGCTCCTCCAGTTCCAGGGCTCTGGCTGTGATCAGCTTAGCTCCCTGTGGCTTGTCAGCCGGAAGAGGACGCAGAGAGTGTGTGTCCTGCCTCCAGGGAGGAAGACAGGAGTTCCCAGAATCCTCAGGAGAAGGCCATGCCCACACAGGCCCCATTGACTATGACCTGATTGACAGACTCCACCCCTTCTCTCAAGTTGACGGGAGATTGTGGAACTGCCACAGTCTCTGTGGTACTACAGGGTAGCAGTGCAGGGACGGCCAGATGGGCCCCTTAGCGGGCAGGGAGGTGATGGGCATGGGGCGGCTTGTTTCAGGAACAGGACGGCGAGAATGGCTGGAACCAATGGCACTGGGGGCCCCTGTGGGGACTGTTGGCTCTGTGTGTGTGTGTGTGTGTGTGTGTGTGTGTGTGTGCCCGCCTAGTCTCTCCCCACTACCACAGGATGAATAAGATGTAAGAGTCCACCCTGGAACCCCAGCTTGTTGGCCTGCAGCTCCCCGTGGGGACTGCCCTGGCCCGGGCAGCAGTTGTTCCCTGTGCACGGTCTCCGCGCGTGGAGGGCTGGCTCCAGAGCCTCTAGCAACACGGATCCCACCCATCCCTGTGTCTCCAGGTTCCATCCCAGGACTGAGGGTGTGACGTTCTGAAGGCAGAGGAGGAGGACCAGGGGCCCTGTCTTCAGTGGCCAGCCCCGACCAGAGGTTCCCGGGGTCTTTTGAGGGGCAGCCCTTTGGAAGCTGCAGAGGCTCTGAGAGCCCCGCTGACTGCCTGCTCCATGCCCCCACAGCGGGGTGAGCCTTAATTCCCCGCACAGCACAGCTCCTGTTAAAAGCGTTGGTGGCTTCGGGTCTATTGATCACGGCTCCCTCAGGACACCTGCGGTGCTTCCTTCACATGGGGGCCTGGTGGCACAGCGGGTATAAGACTGGGAAGCCGACTGAGAGGTTGGCGAAGGGGACCCAGTGGGGGAGAGATGGGGTGGTCGCCCTGCACAGATGTCCAGCCTTGGAAACCCTGCGGGGAGTTCTTCCTGTCGGCCAGGCTTGCCAGGAGTTGAAATCGACTGGATTGGATTTGGGGGTACACATCAGAGATGGCTGGTGTGCCCAGAGAGAGTGCAGGTATTTGGACCGGATCGGATCACACACCTTTTTATTCCCAAGAATGCCAAACGGTGCACCCATAGAGATTTCCCATTGCGTGTGTCTTACTTGTTCTGTGGCCGCCTATCAGCCTGACTCCAGTACATCCATGTGACCAATGGTTTGGTGTCTGCGGCGGTTTGGACAGCAGGCAACCCCCCAGCACACAAGACAAGGAAACGCTGCCCAGCCCCGTGCGGTCTTGGTGATCCCGGGCACGGAATTCCTTGCCGCAGCTCTTGCATGAATCTGTCTCAGGGACGGGATGGACGATGCTGCTGGAGTTAAGTGCCATCAAGGGGTCCTGACCCTTCGCTCGCATGTGCACAACAGAAGGCAACACGACCCGGTCCTGCGTCACCCTCACGATCCTGCTGGAGCCCACAGATGCAGCCACTGGGGGACGGACAGCAGGGGAGGTCAACCACGCAGAGTCCATCTCTGGCTCTCAGGGTCCAGCAGTCCACCTCCTTCTCCACGAATGAGTGTCTGAACCGGGCTCTCTTCATGGTGAGTGCTATCTCGACACAAGTTCTCTTCCAACCCACCCCTGTCCTTTGGCCATTGTGTGTTGTTGGAGCAAATAACTGAACAGGCCATGGGGAGCCCCGTGGCTACCTTGATATTTCACCCAGATGCCCTTGTGGATCTTGGTCACCATGATGTGCAGACACTAAGGATATTCAAAGGGACCAAGAATTCATGGGTGAGAATTACGGCCATGGCCGCACAATTAGAGGAGGCGATTGAGGCTCTGCAAGAATGTTCCGGAGGCCGTGTCTGAACTCCTCATACTGCCCAAGGGGGAAGGAGACCCAAACTCATTGGCCCAAGGCTGATTCCTACGAGGCCAAGGTCAGACCTGCCCTACCCTCCACCCTTCACGCTCAGACGATATTCACGATTATGGGATTTGCTAAGGACGTTGACAGATTACAGGTCAGGATCAGAAATGATCAGGACACAGTTCTCCCATCAAGAGTGCACCTTCTCAATTCCTGCCGGTTCTCCTCCCTCTGGCCCTCAGCTGGGTGACCTCTTACAATATGATCATCTGTGAATGGATTTCAAAATCCCTATGTGAGCACTCGGGTGGGACACCCTCCATAGGAAAGAAACCATTCAGATGGGTTAAGATGTTTGGAACAGAGGCCTGCAGACGGCGTGACCTTCATGATACCCAGCATGTGTCTGCACGCTCCCATCTGTGAATCTTAATGATGGGTGGTCCTGCCAGAAGATCACATACTTTGGGGAGCAAATATATGCAAGCATTCAATTAGGAAATGTGCTCACCATAGCACAGGGAAGGTGGTCTGGGCTGCTGGCAGGTGGGGCGGCGTAAAGATTGTAGGTCCTAGGGTCACAGTTCCTGCATCTTGAGAGAGTGGAGCCTTTGTACCCTTCTCGCTCTCGTTGGTCAGGCCAGGAAAGCACCGTACGTGCATCTCTGAGGCGCTGTTTCTGGGTACGGTGGAGCCAGTTCCAATTTAGAGCAACCTGGACAACAAGCAGAACCAAGCATAGTGGCTCCCCCATCGTGCTCACAATTGTTATTTCTGTGCCCATTGTGCAGTCACCATGCCAACCAGCTCATCAAAGGTTCTCTTGTTTTGCACTGTCCTTCTGGTTTCCCAAGCAGGATGTCCTTCTCCAGGGACTGGTCTCTCCTGACAATATGTCCAAAGTACCTGGACCAAGTCTCGCCGACTTGGCCTCTAAGGAGCACTCTGGCTGTACTTCTTCCAAGACAAATCTGTTTGTTCTTTTGGCAGTCCACGGTACTGTCAGTATTCTTCTCCAGCACCGTTATTCAAATTAGCATTCTTTTTCAGTCTCCCTTATTCGACACCCCACTTTCACAAGCATAAGAGGTGTTTGAAAACACCGTGGTTGGAGTCGGGGACTTATCAGTCTTCAAGGTGGCAGTCTGGCTCTTCGCCCTTTAAAGAGGTCTTGTGCAGCTGATCTATCTGATGCAGCATGCTGTTTGATTTCTTGACTGCTGCTTCCATGAGCATCGGTTGTGCATCCAACCAAGATGAAACTCCTGACTTCCATCTTTTCTCCGTTTATCGTGATGTGAGCAATTGGTCTGGCTGTGAGGGTTTTGATGGTCTTCACATCGAGTTGTAGTCCATGTTGAAGGCTGACATCTTTGACCTTCATCAGAAGGCCCTTCAAGTCCTCCTCACCATCAGCAAGCCAGGTGGGGTCACTGAGTCACAAGGAGGATTCGAAGAAGGGGTCTCTGTAATGCTCTTGCAACAGAGGCCCGGGGTCAACGAACCCTTTTCTGTAAAGGGCCAGGCAGGAAAGACGCATATCTTTGTGGGAGACACACGACCCCGGCAGTTACTCATCTCCACCTTGGTGGTGGGACAGTAGACATTACGCAAGCATGTGCTTGTGTCCCAACCAAACGTCATGGACCAAGACCAAACCCAGTCTGTCCCGAAGGGCCTAGCATGCTCGCCCCTACATTTGACCATGTTAATGATGATGGCAATGACGAGGTGTTTTATGAGAAGTCACAGACCTGCGAGACGTAAAGTGCAGAACCTGGAACAAGGAAACTGCCGAGTGGTTTCCAATCTGGGTTGGGTCTGGCACTTGGAAACCCCATGTGCTGCGCCCTCACGGGGTTTTCGGGGACTGGTTTTTTTAAGTCGATCACCAGGCCTTTATTCCAATGCATGCTTGGGTGGACTAAAACTTCCAGCCTTCCGATGAGCAACTGCGTACGTTGATCATTTCCATCACCTGGGGACCCTTTGACAAACGGTTTTATAGGTAACCTGTTAGACCAGGCCTTTGTGAAGGTGACGCTCAGGACACACTGTCCTTGACACTTAGTTCCCGTCAAGGAAGGTGAGGAGGGAAAGTTAACTAGGAAAGTTAAAGTTAAGGAGTAGCCGTGGATCAGGATCAAGATAAAGAAGGTGAAGGGTCTTTGTGGCCTCTCTGAGAGTCACCCTTCAAAATCTAAATACCTAGAAGGGTCACTGATTTTCTTCTTATGTGGGCTTCCCTGACCTTGATATCTCTCTCTCTCTCTCTCTCTCTCTCTCTCTCTCTCTCCCCCTTCTCTAGAAAGCTGCAGATCTTCCCCTCTGCATTCCCTTTAAGTATTAAACGTGGCCCCCAAAGTCAGCTGTAGGTCCGTTAGTTAAGGCATCCGGGGCAGTGAATGCCGCCTTCTCACAGAAGCATCGCTCTATAAAGCACACCCTCATCTGTCCAGCGTCAAGCAGACTAATATCTCAGAGCCCAGAGCATTTTGCCTGGCAGCATCAGAATAATTGAATACTGTAATGGTTCCACATTCTGCTTCAAGTTATACTGCTAGGATTTACATTATTCTTAGCCACAGGCACATTTTTCAACAGCGTTTAACAGCTGCCTCCCCCTGCGCCCCCACCTACGCACACGCTCTAACTAGCAGGCCTCGGCCAGTCCTTACACAACGATTCTGGGAGCCAGAAGAAGCCCGTCACCCAGCAAAGATGGATCCTTATTTAGTAGAGCATGAAATTACTTTCATCTGTAAGGCAGATTGAGGAAGAGACGATGTTCCCCAAGCCTTCCAGATCAGTTGTTGTTGGGGCTTGGATCCCGTCCCCCGTCAAAAGAAAAGGCTGAAGCCCTGACCCCTGTGGATGTGACCTTGTCTAGAAACAGGGTCCTTCTTTGGGTGTCTGGTGAAGTTACGGAGCTGATACCTCCGTAGGCCGGGCCCTCATGCCGGTCCCTTCTGAGGGGTGCTGTACAAATGGGGAGAACACACAGGACGACAGAATCACACCTAAGAGGAAGACGCTGCTGGAAGAAATCTCCAAGCCAAGGAATTCCAAGCCATCTCGGGGCTCTCAGAAGCTGGGAGAAGGAGGGAAGGTTCTTCCTCTACAGGGGGCAGGGAGAGCGCCCGGCCCGGCTGACACCCTGAACTCAGACTCAAGGCCTCCAGAACTGGGAGAAGAGAGGCTTCGTCTTCCTTCCTCAGCAGCTGGGAGAAGACATGTCTCTGCTCTCTGCACAGTTCTACCGCCTTGTTGGCATCTAGGAGCCTAAGCCCTCCATCGACCCGAAGCTGCTCCCCAGGCACCTTCCCAGAAGCCTCCAGACGCCCCCGACATTTCCCCCTGCTGCACACAGCAAAACCATTCACGCCATGACTTGTTCAGGGTCACAGTCTCAGTCCCCACATTCCTCAGAGAAGGGACATCAGCGGATGAAATCGGCCGTGGGGGTCTCAGAACAGCAAGCACCCCAATGAAAGAGAAGATCCAGGGCTCCCCTCCCCTCCACCACTTCCACGCCGGAGTGTCCCCAGTGACTATTGATCATGTCTGTGTGCAGGGACAGCTGGAAGTATTGATTTTCATAAGCATTCTGTTTTAGAAACATGTTGGACATACAGAGATAGCTGTGAGTGCTTCCGTACCCGCCCAGGGCACCCTATGGCTACAGCTCGCATTCATAAGGTGCACCGCCACAGCCGCCAAAGGACATTTGTTGTGGCACATTCATTTGGACTAAAGACCATACTTCATTCAGAAGGATACAGTCTACTTAAGGTAAAGGATGACTTGTAAACGTTGACCATGGTAGGAGCCTGAAATGTGGTTCCCGGCAGAGTTGAAGGGGCTTTACAGGTGGGGTTAAGTTTAGGACTTGGAAATGGGAGGTGATCCCGGATCTTCTGCTGGGCCACATGAGACCACAAGAGTCCTTAAAAGAGGCCAGAAGGTCCAAATCAGAGGAGGAGGGGTGAGGAAGCAGAAGTTGGAGCCCAGCATCGGGAGATGGAGGAAGGGGCCACACGCCAAGGGATGCAGGCAGCCTTCCACACCTGGGAGGCCAAGGAGACAGGCCCTCCTCTGGGGTCTCCAGAAGGAATAAAGTCCTGGACACACCTGCTCACAGCCCAGAGAGACCCTGCTCAGACTCAGACCTCCTGAATACAGAAACGCAGAGGAGAATATATTTGTGTTTCAGTTGAATTGCAGCAAAATGCATGTAAGAAATCCTTTGCCATCTTCACTTGTAACACTCATGATGGGGTGCAGGCACCACCAGGATCCGTGGTTTCAGGGTCAGTATAGCAGCAGCAGTCTTGCACTCCTTCATCCAACAAGAGGGGAGACCGCAGCCAGCCAAGCACCTCCACTTGCAGAGGGTCACTGCCTTCAGGGTGTGGGTCCCCCAGGTGGCCGAAGAGTCCAGTGGGCACTGCTCCCCTGTTCCCCTTTGCACCCAGGACCCTGAGACATAAAGGGGAGCAGTTTCTGAGCTAGGGTCCCCACGCTGCTGTACCAGGATGGCCACAGTGGGTGGTACTGAAGAGCAGAAGCTTATCTTCCGTCGTCCAGGAGTCTGGCTGGCAGAGTTCAGAGCACTGGCTCCAGGAGGAGGCCCCTCTGTTGGCTCTGTGGGAAGGTCCCCCTCTCAGCTCTGAAGCCCTGGCGTTCCTTGGATCCTTGGAGGTCTCCACATGGCCTCTGTCTTTCCACTCTTTGTACCTGCTCCTCT
>NW_022111312.1:16407811-16409654 GCF_000313985.2 Echinops telfairi
GGGGAACTAGCTAAAGCAGCTGCATGCTGGTCCAATCACCAGAGAGCAAGCGAGAGCTGGTCAGGCCTTGCTGAGCCATTTATCTCTTTTCCCTCCAATCAAACTGCAACCTGATTGATTCCACATGTTCCTATTGACCAGGTTGACACAATAAACCTACCTATCACACACCCTGCACTTATATAAATCAAATCAAACCAAACACAGGCCCATTGACCCAATTCCATCTCAGCAATCCTATAGGGCAGGGTAGAGCCATCCCTGTGAGTTTCCAAGACTGTAACTCTTTATGGAAATAGGAAGCCTCATCTTTCTCATGTGGAGCCACCAGTGGTTTCAAACTGCTGACCTTGAGATTTGCAGCCCCAACAGCTTCTTTAAAATAGCAAAGGAAAACCCCTATTCTCAGATGGAATTTCAGCCAAAGGTACAGGGGTTAGAATTTCAACACATGTTTGGGGGACATTATCCAATCTGTAACCATGTACTAAATGATTGATCTTTATCTTTTAAGTTCCTTGAGCCAGTAGAAATGCCCTCGGTGCTGCCTCAGGACCCTGGCACTTGCTAGTCTCTCTGCTCGGACCAGCTCAGGCCCACCCTTTCCTTGTGGTTGGCTCTGCATCATTCTCTGAGACCCAACCAAAGAATCAGTGTGCTTTGTGCTACCCACACCCCTGCTATTCTTCCCTAGAGCAATGCCACAATTCTTTGTGACAAGCAGTGAACCTTCACAGCCTCTAGGTGGGAGCCCATCACTCTGTCACTTTGTATTCAAAAGAAATACATATCTGGTTCCAAATGGCTTAAAAATAATGCAGGACTATTAAATGAATGCTTTTAACGTATGAAAAAATCACTATGAATTATTGATGTCCTTGGGCAAGAAATCATATTTATTCCTTACTCTTCTTGGGCAAGATGTATGAGAAATATAGACGCCATTGATCTTAGCCATTTAAGAACATAACAAAACAAAAACCAAGCCCGCTGCCATCCAATGGATGAAAATGCAGAGCGAGCCTATAGGAGAGCTTCGAACTGCCCCGTGGGTTTCTGAGACTAAATTGTTATGGGAGCAGAACCATGTCTGTCTCCCTCAGAGGGGGGCTTTCAATCTCTGACCCACTATGCCATGGGGGCACCTAGCTTGGCCACTTCAAGCTTATGAAATGCTTCTCCTTATCTAGAATCAGGACTTTGAACCCCTTGGAATCCATTCAGTCATGAACAAAGATGCATCATTGCAAGAGACCCGAATCTTTATCATCTGGGTGAGGGGCAATGATAGCTGGAACCGGGAAAAGTACAGGCCAAGACTCCGGAAGGGGAGATTTGGAAGAGGCACGAAAGCCATTTCAGGAGTCTAATGTAGAGGAGTGGATTCCTGTCAGGACCATGGAGAGCAACACACATGCAGAGCGGTGCCGTTGGCCCGTTTTTGAGCTGGGCACCATCGTTTCTGACTCTTCTGGTGAAGAGATTCGGTTGCAGTATAACGAACACACTGCCCTTGTTTTCTAAGATCAATAGTCTAGCAGGGTTTCAACCCACATTTGTTCTCATTCCACCTATGATTCCAGTTCACCTCCATCTTACAAAGTGATGTCCGATTTGGTTTCGCCTCATCAGCTATGACTGAACTGAAAAGAAACAGTTCAGCGCTCAGTTCCTCAGCCGTCTAAGTGTGTCTTTGATGTCTTCTGATGGATCCAAATGAGACAGAAGCGTCGTGTCTGCCAGTGGGCCTCGCGTGAGAGAGGTTAAGTGTGCTTTCAGTGCAGAGAGCCGTTTCCAGGTTCATTGTCAGGCCAGTGATGCAGAGCGCCCGTGTGAGGTTCTC
>NW_022111312.1:16410490-16412308 GCF_000313985.2 Echinops telfairi
AGGAAGTGACTCTGGCCTTACCCAGCATTCAGTCATTCTGTGATGGCCCAAGAGGTCATCCAGCCCTTGGTGACTTTAGGTCCTCTCAGTAACACCCTTCCTAGCCTAGCAGACTTCCTGCAAGGCCTGTGGGCTAGCCGCTGCAGGTACCACACCTGTCAGCGCTGCTAGTTGCAGCACTAAAATAATTGCTCACACCCATCTCTATAGAGACATGCAATTGCAGCTGTGGAGGTCTGGAGAAATGAGGGGCAGAGATGGAAATGAGAGCGAGAGAGGAGACGGACCACCCCCCTTAAAGCACACACAGCCCTCCAAGGACAGAATTAATAAACTGGAAAGCAGGTCTGCAGAAATTGTCCAGCCCGTCGAAATGTCAGCAACAGCGCTCTGAAAACGGTGCAAAGTTAATGGACGTGGCGGAGGAGATGAGTGAACCCTCTGTCAGGACACAGAGAGAATGAATAGAGGCAAACTGGAGAGAGCGGAGGCTGAGGGCCTTCCAGAATGCAAGCGTTTCCGTCCAATCCGCGGCAGATTTTAAAGTCCCTCTCTCGTTAGTGTGGGGGGTGGGTAAAACCAAAGCCACACAATAGCTTGCAGCAGTCAGAAAATCTGGAGAATTTAATAACGATCCAACTTGAGGATTTAAGACACAGGGAGATGCCAGCACTCATAGCTCATTCTGGACATGTCGGCCGGTATCTTTGAAGAGTCTGTAGTCAGGCGCATATGACTTGAAATTGTATTAAGAGTGCCCGCATATGTGGAGTTTTAAAATACCAAGCCTATGTTCAGAATCGTTCGTGAAATACAAGTGGCACTGAAAGCACAGGGGTACGACGTGGAACCATTAGACTCAATAAACGCCAACCAAGGAACCCGCTCTGCCTCTGCTAGCTGTTAAACGGGAGAAGATCAAGGAAAAAAAAAACCTGTAAAGGGGGGGAGTGCTAGAAGGTGAAAGGACACTTTACAAGAAAAGGCAATCAGTCTGAAGAGATTTGTAACCAGACACTTGATTTAAAAATAACTCAACGCCTGCTGCCATCCAGCGGACGCTCACTCGTCGTGACGCTGCAGGACGGAGCAGGACTGCCCCGTAGGTTTCTGAGATGGGGAGCCTTTACGGGATCAGACAGCCTCTTCTTCCTCCCGTGGAGCGGCCGAGAGGTCTGAACTGCTGATCTTGAGGTTAACAGCCCAGCACATAGCCCGCCGCGGCACCAAAATGGCTCGTGCAAAAAAAGCCCAACACAAACTCTGTCAGGATCTTTGACGGAGCCTTTATAAAAGTAGCACGTCACACATCAGTGCGTCACGCCGGTGAGGGTCAAGAAGCATAAAGTGTAGTGGAACAAGTTTGAGCCCAAAGAGCCATTGAGATCTTTGTAACCAGGAGAAAGGAGTGCGCATTCTTTCCAAGCATCCAAGAGCAGGGCTTGAATGAGCTCCATACAGTTCAAAGAACTGGTATCAACAAAGCATGTTTGCTGGCCAGAGAAAGCAAAGGTGAGAGCAAAGTTGCCGTCTGTGGGCAGAGGCGTCCAAGGGGACCCCGGGCCGGAATCAGAAACACTCAGGGTTAGACCCCAGAGGGAGCCGCACGTAGCTATCTTGGGAGAAGCACTGACATGGTATTTCGACGAGAATGTTCCCGTAAATGCAAGCTAGGAAACAGGAGTTGGGAACAAAAAAGCAAACACTAGCAGAAAGAAGAAGGTGATTTTTCAAGTACAAACAAACAGGAAACTCACTGACATGGAGCCGATTGCAACGTCAAGTGACCCAAGAGGACAGGGTAGAAGTGTCCTTGTG
>NW_022111312.1:16413009-16415269 GCF_000313985.2 Echinops telfairi
GGGACGTGTTTCTACCCTAGTCAAACGATCCCATCGGGCCTCATTCTCCTCATCTGAAAAAGGAGGCTGAGAAGCGGACCTGCCTGGGGGCTGGTGATGGGATCATAGCTGAGACCTGTTAGATCAGCTCTTGGCATGTCTTCATTCCTTAACGCGTGACGGCAAGTGGGTCGTCGGCTGGTGGGCTGGGGGGTTGGCTGGTCAGTTGACTGGTGGTTGGGAACTGCTGTCCAGTCCAGCCTCTAACTCATGGTGGCCCCGAGCACGATCAGATCAGACCCTTGTGATCCCAGCGTTCCCCTGGGCTCGTGTTCAGGAGTCGAGCACCAGGCCGGCCGTCCTCCGCGGTCCCAGGCTGCAATGCGCCCCTGAAACCTGATCAGCATCCGAGCAGCACACCAGCCTCAGAGGGCCTTCAGGTGGTAGCTGCACCTGTGGTGTGCTGGCCAGGAATTGAGCCCAGGTCTCCCGCGTGGGAGGTGGGAGTCCTCCCACCAGCCCGAGCGAGGCCCGGGGTCACTGTCCACTCCGCACAGAACGTGCAGTCCGACTGAGCCCTGCCAGCCGTCTGGCGTGCGCACAGCGCCAGCCGTGTCCCACATTTGTAGAGCGAGCGCCTTGCCGGTGGCAGTGATTGTTCCCCTCACCGCTTCGCATCTTTTCACCCTGCGCCCCGAGCGCTGCCGGCAGCTGCAGATAGCTTTGAGAGCAGCACAAATGTGCTATTTATACCCGCGCACCACCCCACCCCCCTGCACCCCCAGCCTTTGTTCTAAAGCGCAGGCAGGCTTGGGTGTGAAGACAGCTGTGTGGGCCCTCGTCCTTCCCTGCAAGGAGCAAGTGAGCAGGCCTTGCACACCGGCTGTCCTCAGACATCCGGGCCTCACCTGCAGCCATGCGCTCACGGGCGCAGTCCACCCCGCCGGCCGGTGCCCTGATGGGCAGGCCCCGCTGGCACGCCTCAGCCAGCCACACTAGGTGCACGTTCGCCACCCGGAGCCACTGATGAAAATCAACGGGGCCTTGGCACGTGGATGAGGCACTTAGGTTGGAGGCCGCTAACCACCAGGTCTGCAGTTCAAACCCACCAGCTGCTCTGGGGGGCGGGGAAAGACACAGCAGTCCACCCCCGTGAAGACTGCCAGCCTCGGAAGCCCCACGGAGCAGGTCCGCACCACCCTGCAGGGTGGGGATGAGTCGGAGCGACTTGGCGGCAGTGGTTCTGCTTTCGGTCATGGGCACGGCCCCAAAGGACCCCTGGTGGCGCCCTGGTTGAAGCGCTGATGTGCTCATGCCTGCGCTGGTCACTGCTGCACCCCATTCATGAGTGTAGACCTAGCTCACTGCCATCGACCTCCACTCATAGCAAACCTGGGGGCACAGGGCCCTCAAGGCCCTGACCTTACTGGAAGCCGATGGCCAAGCCTTTCTCCTGCGGCACGCTTAACCCTCTGCACCACCAGGGACCCCTCCCCCACGGGGGCCATCGGCAGGGACACCGATGCTCACACTGACGTCACCCACGCCCACCACAGAGAAAGGAGAGAGGAGACTGCCCGCTCCCAGACAAGTTGACAACCTCAGCTACCCTGGGGGGAAGCTCCGCTCCCAGCACCAGGGTCACCGCATCGGGACCTGACAGGCTGCTGCTAACTGGATGGTTGTCAGAAAGCATGTCATGTAGGAAAGACCAGC
Organism: Echinops telfairi; assembly: GCF_000313985.2. Lineage (NCBI taxonomy): Eukaryota > Metazoa > Chordata > Mammalia > Afrosoricida > Tenrecidae > Echinops > Echinops telfairi. Next base: position 16,414,705 of record NW_022111312.1, read on the forward strand.
TGGAACCAGGGGCCCTGGTGACACAGAGGGTTCAGGTAAGGGAAGTTGGTGCATCAAACCCACCGGCCACTCCTGGAAACCCCACGGGGCAGTCCTATCACTCCTATAGGGTCACGGGGAGTCTGGTTCAGCTCAACAGCAGCGGATCTGGTTTGCCAGCTGCATTGTGTGCTTGGGATAAGCTCTAACCTCCCACCAGCTCCGAGGAAGAAAGGTGGGGCACTGTACTTCTGTCCAGAGGACAGCCCTGGAAACCCCACAGGGCAGTTCTACTCTGCCCTCTGAGTAACAATCAACCCAATACCCACGGGCTTGCTTTGTAGACATGCTGGGGGACATGACCCTCGAGTAGGTGCCAGTAGCTTCCTGGCAGTGGGGTGATGGGGCAAGATTGGGGTCCCTGGAGCACCTGGTGCTGCCCACTGCCCAGTGGTCATGCACGCCGTTGCGTCAGCTCCGACTCCGGCTGTGTTCCTCTCCGTATTCTGAAGACTTCCAACCTGGGGCTGGCTCCAGCCCTGCTGAACCCTGATTGAATTCTGCTGGGCGATCCACGGGGTTCCCG
>NW_022111312.1:16416902-16417935 GCF_000313985.2 Echinops telfairi
GGGGGGTGTTCTAGGGGCACCAGCTGGACAAGGGGTTGGATTTGGGTCTGAGCTGCACCCACGGGGTCCATCAAAGCTGCAGAGCTGCCAGGCGGACCGGCACCTCTTGGTTCTGAAGGTTCCCCGCTATCTTCCCAACCCAAACCCACCCACAGGACCCTCATCTGCGGGCCTAGGGGCTCCAAAGACTGAGGGCGTAGTGACCATGAGGCTCAGCGACAGAGGCGTCATTGACCCCAAGCAGATGGAGCTTTCTCCATCCTCCACTAAGGCTCAGCTCCGCGAGGACCTGGAACCTCAGCCCAGAGCTGGAGGGGTCAGGAGGGAGGAGGGACAGAGGGTGGGGCTGTGCCTTCCTCCTCACTCCCGCCTCACCCCTGAAGCTTCTAGGGGGGCCTTGTTCCCATGATGCTAATGAGAGTTACCTGAGCCAAAGGGGTCACTGAGGGGTCTGGGGCTGAAGTGGGCTTGGTCTGGCTTCTTATCACAGTTCCCTGCACGGGTTATGTCCCAGTCCGACTCTTGTAAATCTGTTTAGCAATCCAACAAGAAGATCTAGCCTGATGGATCGACACCTTGCTTTTTAAATTATTTTCTTCTAAGGGCAGAGAGAAGCCTCTGAGCATCTCTCTGCTCCAGGAGGCATCCCTGCTCTCTGCCAGCTCAGCTCTTCAGAAAAGACAGGTGACAGAGTGGTGGCCTGTAGAGGGACAGGCCGGCTGGTGGCCAGGTGCTGACACTGGATGGCTACAGTGAGTCCGCCTAGGCGGGGCTACCGTGGCCACACGTGGCTCCCGCGGAATTTTAACTAAAGGGCACACTTTTCCATGGCTGCTTCACCAACCCGTCCATGAGGTTTGACCCCCACGAGGGTGGACACTGGGCTCGTAATGTCCACCAGGGTCTGCCCTGGCCTGCAGAGTGCTGGGCACAGAACTGGTGCCCACATGCCCTGGGTGGTGTGCCCCCACACTACCTCATGGCTGGCCCCGAGACTCAGACTTCCAGGGAGCCTGTGGGACAGAGGAGAGCA
>NW_022111312.1:16419902-16421413 GCF_000313985.2 Echinops telfairi
TCTTGGAGCAGGGGCTCACCCCACCTCCAGGGCTTCAGGAAGCGGGGCGTTCTACCAGGGAGTCCCCACGGACCACAGTTTTAAAATGGAGGAAAGGCACGGGCCGTGGTCAGGTGGAACCCAGGAGTCCCTCTCGGACACGGAAGGTTGCTCAGAAGCAAGCTTTTGCAAGGTGCCCTTGGAGGTGGCTCAGCGATGGGGGTTGGGCTTGGGTGGGAGGGGGGGTTGGAGAAGGCCCCAGGAAGCCGGGACTGAAGTGGCATCTGCGACCAGACAGGGATGTAAATGTGTTTCCTCCCTAACCACACTTTCAAGTCCCAGCTTCCTCCAGGTGGGACAGGTGAGTGGACTTTTGATGGCTTGTGGTCGGAAGCTATGAGTTACAGTGTAGCCTTAATAACCAGCTGGGTTTCTAAGGTTGGGGTCTGGTTACAAAGCAGCCGGATTGTGTCAGCCTCCTCTGAAGGCTGCTAAGACAGCGCAGGGGGGCCTATTGCTGGTTTCATAAACAATCGCCTTAACTGGGGCGGGGCCAACAAATGACCCTTAAAGAGCATTCAGCATCATCCAATCCAGCCATTCAGAAACAGACCTCTGCAACGCTAGTAACAGTTGCTCTCGGGAAATTAAAAAATGATTAGAGACGATCATGGCGATACCAATGGCGGTATCAATGCTTTCTTCAACCGTGAAGTAATTCTCCGAGAGAAACGTCAAGTTAAAAAGCAATCAGTCAACGCACATCACAAAAGCCATGTTTTCCCCTCCAAGAACCAAGCAGACGGAGGATCCTAATGATGTCTTCTTTCTGGCGTCTCCCTGATTGAACGAGGCGGGGGAGAAGAGCGGCTCACGCGTTTCTCCACTGAAGGGTGAATGTGGCAGGCGCCGCTGCTCTGCCCGTTCTTGCAAATGCCACATGGCTGGGCCGCGGGCATCAAGCGTAGACTGCTGGGGATGAAACCCTCTTGGGGAGAACAGCCGGGAGGACCCAGGCTGAACGTGGCCACGGGTGCCCCTTCTGCTGCGCTTCCTCGATTGCTCAGCAGAGACTGCATTTCTGGTCTGTGGACTGCATGGGGCAGGTCTGTGGGCGCCGTCTTCCCAGCAGCCTGCTTGAGTCATGGCATGTCCCCGAGCCCCACGTTGGTCATTCCCACCCTCGCTCAGGCTCGGTCCTCACGCCACTGCACAACGAGCAGACAGTGGCAGTGTCGGCCTCACGTCTGTAGACGGTGGGAAGGCTTTTTGGAAACAGACCACCAGGCCTTTCTTCTGAATCACCTTCAAACTGGTTCTACTCTGTAGGTCAGCTCTCAAGCACGTAACTGTTTACATCACCCAGGGGACCCACAATGACTGACCCATGTAGTGACTTCAATGTCCACGGGTGCTCGGGGAGGCAGGATGAACTGCTACAGCCATGCGCTGCCTGTAAGGCAATAGGGAATGGAGAGGACTGTGGTAAAAGGGGCCGTGGTCTTCAGTGTCCTGACTATCAGAAGAAACAT
>NW_022111312.1:16422333-16426429 GCF_000313985.2 Echinops telfairi
GTGGGAAGGAGGACGACTGTCAAGGTGGACTGACACCGTGGCTGCAACAATGGGCTCAGACGCAGCGACAATGGTGGGGCTGGCGTGGGAATAGGCCATGTGTCCTTCTGTTTGTACATGGGGGTGGGGAGGGGCCGGGTACGCTACGAGTCAGCACTGATGCAGTGGTACCTCACAACAACCACAACAGTCAGTGTACAGCACGGAATATCTAAAGGGCATGATAGTGTATCCTTCGCCCTTGTGTAAAACACTTAAAACGCCGTGCTGACAATGCCCAAGAGAAGCAAAGCCCTGACTTTTCAGTGGCCCTGGAGAACTCCCTGCAGGGAAACACAGCCGTCCTGTGGTGGGCCGAGCTGTGGCTCTCCAAAAAAGGTGTTCAAATCTGGCCCAAAGCCTGTCACTACGGGAGGGTGGTGGATCAGCAGCAGAATTCTTGTGGGAGACCCAGGTTGGATTCTGGCCAGGGTACCTCGTGTGCAGCTCCCCGCCATCTGCCAGTGGAGGCAGTGTGTTGCTAGGATTTGGACCTGGATGGCGTGTTAGGCTGGACTGACTAGAGAAAGAAATACAGAGATACTCACACAGATGTGTCAGAGAGAGATTTATACTAAGAAGTCATTATATATCAAGCAAACAGCCTAGGCCAACCCAAGTCCATAAGTCCAATGCTAGTCCATCAGTCTGACACTAGCCCACAAGCCCCTCTCCAGACTCATGCAGCCACGTACAGTGAGGCAGAACGCAAGAAAATCACAGGCAGGTATGCAAAGTCTTTTGGATCCAATGGTGGTGGAAGCATCTCCAGGGGCCTGGCAGCTCTCCAAGTGACTCCACAGAGGGTAGGTGAAGCAGAGAGAGGAGGGTCCCAGGACCCTCCTATGAGAAGGTCATGCCCACCAGGAGGTCCCATCAGGCTGTGGCCTGATTGCCAGGCCAGACCCCACACTTACACGTTCCTATCGTCAGGTTGACACACACTTAGTCACTGCCACAGAGCAGCGCGCTCGCTTACTCTGGGAACTTCATCAAGAGACGTCCGTTACCAGAGAGGACGGCATGGTTGGTGAAGTATGGGCAGTGACAGCGAGGGAGGCCCTCCATGAGATGAACGGACATGCCTGCCGGCACACAGTGGACGCAGACATACCTGCAGTGGTGACAAGCTATCACTTCCTGCTTTCTGTTACGGGCAAGACGGCCATGCCTAGGAGCAGGGACAGTGACAGTTAGCAACCGCGGGAAGAACGGTCTGAGACATGCATTCAAGGCGCTAGTGACTGGAAGTCCCATCTGTGGTAGTTACATAATCTGTTGTCAATTTGAGACTTAAGCGTGAAGGGGTGGAGTTTAGCCTGCCAATCAAGTCGCAGCTTGATGACCTCATTTGGAGGCACTAAGGAGATAAATAGCTCGCTGGAGGTAGGATACACAGACTCTCCCTATGAGACATTACTGACAATGAGCCTGATGGAGCTACGCTGATGCAGCCAGAGCCCTGGAGCTGGAGGAGTCACGTGGAGACCCATGCCAGCACTGAGATGCTTCCACTGCCACCGGATCCACAAGACTTTCCACCCACTGGCCTGTGATCTCCCTGCATTCTGCACCATTGAATGTGTTTCATGAGTCTGAAGAGGAGTTTATAGATTAGTATCAGACATATGGGCTAATATCGGGCTTATGGACTTGATCTGGACTGGGCTGGGATGTTTTCTCAATGTCCATTTGCTCTTGTCTATGAAGCGCTTTCTTATACACATATGAGTCTCCCTGAATTTGTTTCTCTAGTCTACCCAGACTAACACACCATAGGTGACAACTGTCTCACCACACAGTGCATGAAGCCCCCCCACCCCCGGGAGTTGGGGGCCAACTCCACAACAGCTGACGACAGCAGCCGCATGTGTACCCTGGGTCTGGGGCAACTGCTTCCGAGGCAGCCTCAGATGGAGAAGTGAAGAAAATAGCGGCACGAACTTGGCTTCTCCAAGCCCTGCCGCCATGATGATGCATGGTAATTGAGTTACACTGGGCCAAGCTAGCCAAAATAATCTCCTTCTGCAAAATGCATCTGATTAATAAAAGACGAGCATTTTTAATTCATCCATCACCCATCCACATCTCTTAAACTTTTATTCCCTTCATTCACTCGGCGCTTTCTCTCTCTCTCTCTCTTTGGACAATTTAAAAATGTCATCCTAGCCTAGCCCCGGAACAGACAATCATCAAACCGAAATGCTGGCCGCATTCTGTTCACCCCAGTTATGATGTTGGAAAAGCATTTCATTAGCGGAGTTAGCAGTGGGGTGCGCCCTGTGAATTGAGTGGCTGACAACAGAATAGCACACCACCTGCTCTGGGAGCCTTTCCAAAGACTCCTTCTACATCGCACCAGCCGCTCTTTCTGGGCAGCGCCCGCCCACTTCCTCCCCCACCCACCCCCCCTCAGGGGACAAAGTGTACGCAGGTCTGACTCTTCATGGCACCTCCACGGTGGCATCCAGAGAGTTGGTGTCACCCAGCGAGCTAACTCCTGTTGTCCACTCCCACCGACCCTACCCCACACACACCCCCACACACCCGTGGGCCTCCTGTCCCAGATTTCATACCGAATTCTCAGGGAGGCTTAGGGTCCATGTCCATCACAGGACACCCGGTGATAACTAGATTTGTGGATTGCTTAAATGTAACATGTCTTAGATTTCATGAATACTAACGACGGAATTGTTTTGTAAAAATCTGTCTCACTGGAAGTACAGCATTATTAGTGACAGCATGATCAGTAACTGAGCAGATGCCTCTTGAAATGGTTTCTCCTTCTTGTCCCTTAATGACGACGTCAGTCCCCAAAAGTGATTGGTGCTAGTTCACAAAGACTCATTACCATAACAGTGTGTCTGAAGCCCCGGGAAATCTGGCCCCATCAGGGACGGCGACAAGGGGGCTTCAAGAAGTTGGTGGACAGATGCCATTATCTTTTCCTTCCATTTTTCCACCAACTTTTCGAATTCCCCAAGTCTTCCTATACACGATATGGGGAGAGAGTCAAGATGGTGTGAGGTCAGGGCACATAGGCTATACAACAAAGTCCTGGAGCCCACAGGAGGAAAATTCATTATTGTGCACTCGAGCGAGAGTGCACGCGCACACGCGCAAACACACACACACACACACACACACACACACACACCACCAAACCCACTGCGATCCTGTCTGTCCCAACTCAGGGCCATCCTACATGGGGTTCTGAGACTGTAAATCTTCATGGGAGCAGGCAGCTGCCTCTTTCTCCCTCTGAGCAGCTGGAAGATTTGAACTGCTGACTGTAACTGGCAGCCCACCCGTTTGCTCGGTGGGACACGGATTTAAGCGCTGAGTTGCTTGTGGGTGCAGTGGTCATTCCACAGGTAACCAGACATGGGTCTCTACAACTGTAAGCCTGGCAAACCAACAGCTGTCCAGACCAAGTGCCGTTTGGGTCAGCCGTTTCCGACATTTTAACACCCGGAAGAACTCTTTGTAGAAGACAGAGATCAAACTAAACTAAACGTTACTCTGATAAAGTGCACACCAAGTCTGGGCCCAGCGTCCAGCTCAGGGGAGGGGATGGACGAACATTCACTGTCATGTCTCCTGCCTTTGTACTGCATTGCCAAGTGGTTGCCGCCTGCCATTGAGCCGGCCCTTGATTCACGGTGACCCCGTGGGCATCCGGACAAATCCCCGTGGGTCCCTACCTTCCTCTCTTCAATGAGAGATTGGACCTGTGTGAGCCAGAGGGTTTCGCCGATGACGTTCCTCCTCCAAGTACCTGGCCCGACAAAGTGCCCACCGGTTGAAGCTTCTATCCACTGGTTCCAGCTTTAAAGCCCAATCAACACTGAATTGCAGTTGGTCAGTTCTCTCCAGGATCCCTTTAAAGGATAGCTGACAAAATGCCCAGGCTTGCTTGGGTACCAGTGGGGGGCCTCGTTGGAATAGTGCTTGGAATGTGTTCTTCCCACAAGCCTCACTGGCCTCTTGTTGTTGGGAACCGTCAAGAGCAGGGGTTCTCCACCTTCCTCATGCCACGACCCTTTCATTCACTTCC
>NW_022111312.1:16428110-16429882 GCF_000313985.2 Echinops telfairi
ACCATACAATTATTTCCGTTGCTACTTCATCACTGTCATTGTGCTACTGTTATGAATTGGGCGACTCCTATAAAGGGTTCTTCGACCCCCAAAGGGGTCTCGACCCACAGGTTGAGAACCGCTGGTTTAGACGGTGTCTAAGTTCAGGCGGGGATATAATCTACTGCGGGCTCTCTTGGCCTTGTTTACATTTCCTTCAGCGTTGATTGGCACGTGTATGTGAGCAATTGATGGTCTGATCCACACTTGGCCCCTGGCCTTGTTCTGACGGATGACATCACCTTTCTTTCTTCCCTTAAAGTAAGTGAACTGGGCGCCATATTACTTACAAGAAAATTCCGTGTGAAGCTCAGCTTTGAATTAAGCCCAAATCCCAGAGGAACACAGATCATGTAAACTCATCATGGTCACTTATTGGGCTGAAATCCACAAGGTCAATAGTTTGAAACCATCGGCCACTCTGCAGGAGCAAGGCTGGGCTTTCTACTCAGAAACTCACGGTTCCACCCTATGAGGTCTCTATGTGTGATGATCAACCTGATGACAGGGAGTGCTATCTATCTATCTATCTATCTATCTATCTATCTATCTATCTAATAACTATCTAATAGATAGATAGACAGACAGACAGATAGACCTGCCACTACAAATAACTGGGCAAGTCATGATCTTGTGGTATTTTCTATAAGAAAAAGAGAGAAAGCCCTCTTGTACTGATCTTTGGAGAAATTCCCCAGTTCTTCCGACTTGCAGCTGTCCGTGTTAGACGAACGAGCACAGAGGATTTGAGGTGGTTGATGTCGGCTAGCTGTGGACTGCTGTTGGGCAAAAAGAGCCCGGTTAATTGTATTTGATGTCAGCTTTTCAGCGTTGTTGCTGCAAAGCGTGGAACGAAAAAGGAAGCAAATAGGCATCGTGAGTTCCAGCTCTTTCTTTTCCCCAAAGTGCTTTGAAGCACTACTGAGGATTTTTAAACCTTTCCAAGATCAAATTATTTTTCAGTTTGAATAATATTATTGGTGAAACCATGTATTTTCAGTAATGGAGGGCATTGTGAATTAAATGAAAAGCATGCTTAAGGTACTGTGGATTTTGATATCACTAGTGGGATACCCAAATAAGAAACCCTGGTGGCACAAGGGTTAGTTGCTGAACTGCTAGTTGCATGGTCAGTGGTTCAAATCCACCAGCTCCTCCTCAGGAGAGAGATGAGGCTGTTTCGTCAACGTCTTATACCTTCAGAACATTTATGGGGCAGTTCAACTCTGTCCTGGAGGGACACTACGAGTCAGCGTCAACTCCACAGTGGATGGGGGAGAAGGGGAAATAGTGGTGGTGGAGGTGCTGGAGGTGGAGGTAGAGGTGAAGGTGATGGTGGTGGTGGTGGTGGTAGAGGTGATGATGGTGGTGGTGACAGTGATGGTGGTGGTGACAGTGGTGGTTGTGGAAGTGGTGGTGGTAGATGTGGAGGTGGTGGTGGTAGTGATCGCCGGGTGCGGTGGGGCCCAGATCTAGTCCACAGTGCAGGTGGGCTGGCCTCACCACTCAGCCCTCCCTCCCTCCCTGCTCAGGCTGCTCCCAAAGCGATCCCTGCCATCCCCAGGAAGGTTCTCCAGTTTTTGAGATTCTACCCCTGGACATCTTCCGGTGGCTGGGCCCCTCTCTTCTGCCGCAGTGTCACCGGTCTTACATCTCAAAATAGTTTGTCTGAGACTCTCCCTACCCGAATCCCACGTCATCAACAATACAAAGACAGCCCATTCCCAAAGAGA
>NW_022111312.1:16430672-16431775 GCF_000313985.2 Echinops telfairi
TGGTTCCACCAGGTCAGACTGTTAATCAAGCCTTCTACTGAGAGGTTCTGAAAAGATTGTGCAACAGCGTGTGACAAAGAAGGCCTGATTTGTGGCAGATGGGGACTGATTTTACCAACAGCACAAAGCACCTGCTCACCCAGCCATCTCAGTGCCTCTCTTGCCCCACACACCCGACTCACCTGACCTTGAGACACGCAACTTCCTTTTGTTTCTGCGGATGCAGAGGGACATGAAAGGACGGCGATTTGATGACATAGAAAAAGGGAAGAAAAAAAGACGAGGGAGGGGCTGTCAGCCATCCAAACAGATGAGTTTGAAAAATGTTCCCAAGAATGGAATCGCAGGTTGGACAAATGTATTAAGTGTCATGGAGAGCACTTAGAAGGTGATAAGGTTGCTTTGTTCAAAATAAATAAATGAATACATAGCTTTGTGGGATAAAGTTTGTGGTTTTATTGGGGGGGTACCCCCTCATGTGTGTGTGTGTGTGTGTGTGTGTGTGTGTGTGTGTGTGTATCAAGCATCGTTTGCCATTGTTGACTTAGTCCAGCCTGCTTCAGGCAAGTTGCCTGCTATTGAGTTTCACCTGTTAAGGAGCTCCTCCCTCGGGTGCTCTGGGAGACAGAGGAGGCAGCCCCCAGGTTTCTGGAGTCCTTCATGTTCCCCACGTTGGAGGGGAAGGGACTCACCGTGCCCAGGTCCTGGGAGCCCTTGACCACAGGGAGGGCACTTGCTCTGTGGACCCAGGAAGAGCAGAGAACTTCTGGGCTTGAGACAGGAGGCATGGGAACCTATGTGTACTGTGTGCCTGCACAGGCGTGCGCGTGTGTGTGCGTGGATATATGCGTATGCATGCATGTGCAGATGCGTGTTGTCCATATGCGTGCGTGTGTGCCTGAGTGAGTCTGGCTGTGTCTGAGTCCGCACAAGCACGCGTGTGTGGGCCTCTGCCGCATACCTGCCAGGTGCTGGGCTGCTCTGCTCCATGGATCCTGGGCGCTGCTCCGGGTTGGCTCTGAGTGAAGGTGCTCGGTTTCCTGGTGTGAAGGTGGGGAGTGAGATAGGACCGAGGGCCCCCTCAGTCCTGGAGCCTCTTCCTC
>NW_022111312.1:16433812-16439601 GCF_000313985.2 Echinops telfairi
GGTGCCGAATATTCAGGCTCCCTCCCAGCGTGTTACGGATTCCCCGTGTGTCCCAGTCAAAACTGCCTCATAAGGTTTCTTATGGCCACACCTTTGCTTCCAAAGCACTTCTGGGTAGATGCGAACCTTCAGCCTCAGCGTTAGCCTTCAGGAACCGTGTGCGCCACCCAGAGACCCCCACGGACACATTCAGAACATGCACACAAACCCACGGGCTCGCCTGTGTGACTTCCTGCTCATCAGAAGGTCAGAGGTTCAGGTCTGCTAGAAGCACCTTGGGAAAAAGTCCTGGAACTCCGCTTCCCGAGAAAAAGGGGGCGTTGAGAAGCTATGGTCACCGCTGCGCCCTGACGCATACGGGGTGGTCCTGGGTCAGAGAGGAGGCAAAGGTGGGCAGGTGTCCTTGTTAGGTGCTGTCCAGTTGGCTCAAGGGACAACACCCCGTGTCAGTTCACAAGACCCTAGGGAGAGACGCAGAGTCCCGGCTGTGTTTCCAACCTCAGAGACACCCTGTGCCTCAGTTCCCAGGGGGAACTTCTCTTGGGAGTGCTGTTGGGACTCAGTTGGCCAGGGTGTGGAGACGCCCACTCGGCCAGGGAGGAACCCAGCGGTTTCAGCCAGGATGGCGCTCCCCAAGCACCTGCCTCTGCCCTGGGTTTCCCAGAGGTGAACAGGAGTAAAGACGTGAGACGTGAGTGAGCTCCCCTCCCGATGGGATGGGTGGTCCCACGGGGGCGTGTTGAATGGTGATGGGGTCTGGACCGCAGATTGGAACGATGATGTCAAGACGTTTACAGAGACCACCAGCCAACCAGCCAAGCAGCCACTGCAGTGGGGTCCATGCTGCCGCGGCCACTCTGTGGACAAAGTCGAGCTCCCCCAGGGGGTTTCCAAGCTGTAAACCATGCCAGCCTATCAACCCTCATATTTCTCCAACAGGGCGGCTAGTGGGCTGGAACCACCCACCTGCCCTCAGCGCAGCCGAGGAGCTGACCTCACAGTCAGTCATCGGGGGGCTTCTGAGAAGGCCATGGGTGTAGAGTGACCCCTTGTCTCTTTCCTCTAAGATAAGCAGCAGGGCAAATTGAGGGTGACCACCGCGACATCGGCCTCGGGAGAGGGAACAAGGAGACAGGCAGTAGTGGTCCGTGGTGCACCAGACCGGAGCTCAGCCCTGTGTCCAGGTTGCTGCCCCCTCACCCTGGCCAGGGCCTAGAACCGAGGGGCCCCAGGGACACCTTCAAACGCTAAAAGAACAACCCAAACAAAACTCACCCCATGTCCAAGGCCACACTTGGCACCAAGGGTTGTGACCTCTTTGGGGAAGTCACAGATTGGAAACCAGGTCTGTTCCACCCTCGGCCAGTCCACACTGGACCTGAGCCTCCGAGACAGGGCTGAGCCATCCAGGGTCAAGGGTGAGCTCAAGGTAAGGCCACGTAGTCCCGCCTCTTCAATCCAGGACGCTGCCCCAAGGGAGGAGGAAGCAGAGACCCCGATGTACACGTGTTGGCCCTAGACAGGAGGGAGGGTCTGGCCTTAAACCCATGACACCTCACAGGTTGACTTTTGAGATGAACGCACGCACACACACACACACACACGCACGCACGCACGCACGCACGCACACGCACGCACACACAAGCATAGCTCCGGGAGCTTCAAGAAATCGGTGGGGAAGTGGAGTTGAGAGGTAATGGAATTCCACCAGTGTCTCGAAGCCTTCTTGTGTAACTTGGATTACTCTGGGAAGACCAGATGGCAGAGCAGAGCCGGTTCAGGGGTCTCCTGGGCAGGTCCCCAAGCCTCTCTTCAGACATGCCTCTCGGGGGACTCCAACCACCACCCCTTTGGGAGGTGAGCAGCTTCCAGCTAAACCGGTCTTGTGAATAGCACCGTTGTAAGTCGTGAGGGTTAGAAAGCACACGTCTGAAAAATGGAAACCCGTCGAGACGCTGTACGTGCAAACACTTCTGTGCACGTCGCGGGGGCTTGGGCTACAAGGGGCGACCTGAACCGGGGCGCCTCAGCTGTGCCTTCTGCAAAGTGGGGGTGCTAACCTTACCGCCCTGAGTGGTCGCGGGCTATGAATTCCTGGCGTGCGGTTGCCCCGCCTCTCACATATCCTGAGGAAGAAGTCCTATTTTGCACATTGGAGAAAAAAATAATAATCTGATAATGCTCTCTCATCAAAAAGAGAAGGAATAAAAAAAAAAACACAGGAAATTAGTTGTCCCCCCACAGCGTGAGCTAATGGATAAGACATAACTCTCATAGTTTTATTTTAGACGAGGCATTAGATCTATAAGAAGAACGCCCTAACTCAATTCTACAATTGGTTTAAATGTTAATGCTTGCATAATGCATGATTTCTTTATTAAAAGGCCACGGCAGAGACACACATTACCCCATTTCCAACAAAGCCCCGGGAAGCATCTTTCCGGTTGCCGCGGATGATTTGAAATTGATCTCCCATTGCTTGCCCTACTTTGATATGCCCGGCGACAGGCAGAGAGTTCCTCCCGTGCTTGGCCCCACGGTGTGAGGACACGGGGTGAGTTGTGTCGCTATTTTCGGAGTGTGCTCTGGGTCGATTTTCTCTTCCCTTGGTACGCCCGTGGCTGGGGGCGTGCGGGAAGGCAGGATTCCCGGGTGTGCTACAAGCCCTGCTTTCTCTCGGCCACCGACGGCCACGCCGCGCAGTGAGAAGGACTTCTCATGGTGCTCGGTGTCTGCGGCATTAGCTCCAACCCACAGCGACCCCATGCCCGGCAGGACCGAGCGCCAACCGGTGCTGGGCCGTCCTCTCCACCGCTGCCAGGGATGAGCCAGGGATGCAGCCACTCATGCAGGGTCTGCCCCTTCTCCCGGTCCCTCCAGAAGGCACGCCCAGCTCGACGAGACGAACCCTCCCCCTCTGTGCCTCTAAGGAGCATCCTGACTGTGCTGCTAAGACTGGCCGGCTGTTCTCCCGACGTCCCTGGTATGTTCCCTGCTCCTCGCCAGCTCCGAGGCCCGAGGGTACCCATCTGCCCTTTGTCTTCCTGCTCGGCCTTTCCCCGTGGACGAGTGTTCACAGTGGTGCGTGGAGGGGCTAGACTGGGCGAGGGGAAGCCGGGAGAACCACAGCTCCCGTCGGCAGAACAGCCTGGCTTTTGTGTGGCTTTGTCCCCGATGGCCACCTGTTCCCAAGCCCTGGGTGGCCGCAGAGTGGCTACAGTTTTTGTCTGCCTGCAAGAGGTCAGCAGTCCAAAGGCCCTGGGAATGGGGGCATATGCTTCCACAGCCGTGGAAAGCCTGCGGGTGTCCGTTCTCCTTTGACCCACAGGGTCGCCAAGGCCCGTCTTTGCTGGACGGCCATGGACTAGGCACCTCCACGGCTGCCTGTGTCAGGGCGTGCCTTGCCTGCGGACTCCACACACGCACGACACAGACCCCGGCCTGTGGTCGCCTGTGTAGCCAGTGTCTGCAGTGGAAACGGAGCATGGGCTGCAGGGGTGGGGGGGATAGCGGGAGAAGACGGCTGGCCTGTGAGCTCAGGGGGCCATCTCAGCTTTCCCATGAGACATGGGTGCCTGGGTCTTTGGAGGAAGTGGATTTTTTGTGTGTGAAATCCTTGGGTGGCCAGAGATCGGTAGCGCCCCCTGCTGCCGAAGTCTGGGGAGATGTCTTAGCTACTTGCTTCCTCAAGGTCGCAGGCGTTAAAAAGCTTGTAGTAGGGCAGCGGCGTCCTCTGCTCCCCGGCAGCTCAGCCAGCACCACACGTACTACACGAGGGTCCCTGGAAGGCCCCGACGACTTTTCCATTCCACTGTGTGCCGTGAATTTCCCGAGGCCGCCACGGGTGTCTGTCGGCCGTTACCACACCCTCGCATGCGGCCAAGAGACCAGGAGCAAGCTCTGATCCCGCCAGTGCGGAGAAGGGTCCTGAGAGGATGGGGACTTTCCCCGCCTTAAAGTCACAGCACGGGGACAGTGGCACGCTGCTCGCTCCTCGCCCTGGTGGAACGTCTGCCGAGGGCAGGCTCCCCTGCATCAAGTGCATGGGCCAAAGTCACCTGTGGCTGGGGTTCAGCCGCATTCGCCTCTAAGGCTTCCTGAGGGACAGAGCAGCTCACCCCTCCCTCCGGGCGAGGGGCCCCCATTCCCATGAGATGGGGACCCTACTCTTCTCTCTGTGCTGTCTCAGCTGCATGGGGAGGGGGGCAGAGCAGATTCCCGGTTGGCCATGGGAGCGGGCAGGACTGTGAGGAGGCCTGGGTGATGCCGGGGTCCTTGCTGATCTGACGAAGAGCTGAGCTGCCCGCCGCGCTGCCAGGTCCACCCCTCCTGCAGCTGACCCAGGCGCTGCCGGCAGGGCCGCCATCGGGGATGTCTGTCCAGGGACGGCCACCGGGAATAGTTAACCCGCTTCCCAAAATCAAGGGCCCATGGACCAAATACCAAGATTATATATATGTGTGTGTGTGTGTGTGTACATACACACATACATACATCTATGAATATGTAAATATGAGTTGACTTCGGTATAATGTGAAGGTGCAGTGTCTTGGGGTGGGGGGTCATGTCTCAGGACCCGTCGGGGACAGCACTGCCCACTGCTGAAGGCACATGGGGAACCAGACCTGGGAAAGCAGCCCCACTTTTGTCCTGGACGCAAACCCCAGGCCGTGCGTTCACAACTCTGTTTTCCTGGGAGATCGGCCTCCACTCTACCAGAAGCCTTGTGGCTGGAAGGGAAGCAGTCAGACAACAAGTTCTGGGAGACACTCAGACAGGCGCACTTGTACGGTGATAATAAGTGAAGATTACAGTGACGTCAAAGCGGGCATGCGAGCTAGAGGAGAGACTGAAGTCATGGAGTCAGACACAGTTCATGGGAGCATGCTCACGTCAGACCCGCTCGGGGGTCCACGTGGAGAGCGAGAGATTCTTGTTAACCAAGGCTTTTATATTCTCTGGGGACGTGCAAGCCCCCTAAGAGGGCATTCGTCACAGGAAGGGTTTGTACTATAGGTAATACAGTAACGAGAGGGCGACAATCTAGGGATATACATGCAATAGGAAGGGAGGGATTGGGGTACATATGTGGCGAGGGTGGATCCTAGATTCAGGGAGGAGCTTAATTTTGGATGTCACTGAGCCAGTTTGACCTGTTCTCTAGGCCACCATAGAAACCATTATCAGAAGGGTGTAAACTCCACCTACAGGAACCAAACCAGCCTTTAGGGAGATGTAGCCCCTTGTCCTTAACAGCGGGGAGTGGGCCCTGCTTGTGGTGGGACCAGCCAGTCGTCTGGCAGCTCACTGCCTTCAGGGAGGTAACTTGACCATCATTTACCATTAGCTGCAAGCAGTGTCCTCAGTCTAACATCTATTTGGGGAGACGACTTGGGAGAAATCTTTCTGTTTCCCACATTTTTCCATATGACATGATTTTGGCTAATGGCTAAAGCCACACAGAAGCAGGTGTGTCGGTAATCACATTCACGAGGGTTGTAAGATTCGACTTTCTCAGAAACCGTGTCCCCGCCCTCCAGCCCGTTGTTGCGCCAGCATCCATTCCATCAGCCATTGAGGGACCACGATGAGGCCGGGGCTGCCCTCTGCGTTCATTTCTTCTTCCTGGAGCAGAAGAGCGGGGGGCTTTGGACTGCCGCTGTGCCGCCTGGAGAGCCTGGTGGCCTTCGTTTGGGAGAGTGTGATGGCAGCACCCAGGCTCGCCCAGCCGGTGGTCAACCAGTCCTGCGTCCCAGGCAGATATGGTTGGGGTCACTCACTGGTCAAGC
>NW_022111312.1:16439886-16447781 GCF_000313985.2 Echinops telfairi
GCTGGAGGCAGCTGTGGGCTCGTGGGAGGGGGGTTCGGTGTTGTTGATTTTCTTTTTCCAGAGTCAAATTTGACATTTGAAAGCGGATTCCTAAATGGCAGGCTTTCGCTCTGTTTAGTTTCCCCCAGAGTATTTTACATTTTATGGACTAGACATGAGCCGTGACTACGTGATAATATGAAACAAATATGTTTACTCTATGCAAACCATTGAGTGTGTGAGCTCAGGCAGTCCTCTCAGCGATGCCGTCATTGGGCAAAATAAGTTCTTTCCCCGTCTTTTTATTTATCCTCCCCCCATGAAGGTTCAAAGAGCAAAGTGGTTTCGATCCCTCAACCCCCATCCATGTGGACTGCAGTGCCTGGAATGGGGCAGCCCTCCTCCCCCGCTCCCCGGGCCTCTTTCTCTCCTGCCCCCTCCGGCCTTCTGAGCTTTCTCCCCGGGCGAATGCTGCCCTTTGAGCCCCTATGGTTGGTTGTCCGAAAAAGACGTAGGTTCCCAAACCTCTGTTGGGAAACGGAGTTCCCAAATCCTAAGGCCTAGGCTACACCCCTCATTCAGAAAACAAAGAAAATTTGCCCAGTGCCCCTGCAATCAAAAATGCTTCTACCCTTTAACCAGCAATCCAGTAGAAAGTGGGGGTCTCTGCTTTTGCCACTCCCCTAGATCTTGCCGGGACAATCCCCCCAGGGTGTGCGATCACCCACTTTGGGCCCCTCGTCTAGGCAGAGGGTACCTTCCAGTGGAGTCCTGGTGGCTTTGTGGTTCTGTGTTGGGCTGCTAACTGCAAGGTCCGTTGTTCGAAACTACCAGCCGCTATGTGGGAGAATTATGAGGCTTTCTTCTTCCGTACACAGTTAGGACAGTCTTGAGAGCTCATAGCGGCATTTCCACCCTGACCTACAGGGCTGCTAGGCGTCAAAATCAGCTCAATGGTGGTGAGTTTGGTTGTTTAATGAACCAGAATTGATTCGATAACACTGGCTTGGGTTTCGGGTTCCTGGCGCATCTACAGGTTTGCTGTGACATATCCTTGCAAAGCCTGATTAATAATTCCAATAATTGTTCAAACCTACTAACTCAAGCAATGCAAAAGCATTCACCAGTGGGGCTAGAACAAATTCTGGATAACATTGTGAGAAATGGGAATTCCCTCCACTTATCTATGTCCACTGGACATAGGCCAAGAGACAATGGTTTGACCAGAACAGGGAATCCTGAATGTTTTAACATCAGAAAAGGCGTGGGTCCAACTTGTGTTCTCTCGCCGTACTCATTCAATCTGTGTGCTCAGAAAATAATCTGAGAAGCTGGATTATGTAGGAAGAAGAACTCAGCATCGGGATTGGAGGAAGGCTGGATAACAGCCTGCGCTGTGCATGGGACACAGCCTTATTGCTGAAGGGAAGCACTTCCTGATGAAGGCCCAGGGTCACAGGCTTCCGTGTTGTGTTAGACCGGGTAGACCAGAGAAACAAATTCATAGACGCTCACAGGTGGATGTGAAAGATGTTTATATCAAAGAGTATTGTATATTCAGAAAACATCCCAGCCCAGTCCAGATCAAGTCCATAAGTCCAATATTAGCCTCTATGTCTGAAATCGGTCTATAAGTTCCTCTTCAGACTCACGAAACACATGCAATGATCAGAATGCAGGAAGATCACGAGCCAGTAGGTGGAAAGTCTTGTGGATCCAGTGGCAGTGGAAGCATCTCTGTGCTGGCATGAGTCTCCACGTGGTTTCTCCAGCTCCAAGCCTCCATCAACAAGCTCCATGTGGCTTGTCAACAGGAATGTGGAGCAGGGAGTGAGCATGTGTCCCACCTCCAGCGAGCTATTTATCTCTTTGGCTCCTCCAAATGAGGGCATTCAGCTGCGACCTGATTGACAAGCTAAACCCCGCCCCTCCGCTCTTACTAGTCTCAAGTTGACAACAGGTGATGTCACCACCACCCATAGGGAGTCTCCCCAACCTAAAGAAAACAAGAATCCTCTCTGGCCAGAGAGCAACATCATGATAGAAGAAGAAAGAATTGAAGTTGTCAAGGGTTTCATTTCATTTGGACCCACAATTGACACCATAGACACAGAAGTCGACAACTCAAACAACTCATTGCATTGGGTGCATCTACTGCACAAGACCTATTTCAAGTGTGGGGGAGCAAGGAGGTTACTTTGAGGGCTCAGGAGCACTGGCCCCAGCCATGGTGTTTCCGATCGCCTCGTATGCATGTGAACGTTGGACGGTGAATAAGGAAGACACGTGTGGATGATGGTGATGAACGTACCATGTACCACGGGCTGCCGGAGGAAGCCTTGCAGCAAGGGACGCCAGGACGCTCCTTAGAAATGAGGATGGCGAGCCTTAATCTCATGCATGCACTTGGGACGGGTTCTCAGGAAGGACCAGTCCCTGAGGAAGGACACTGTGCTTGGCAGAGGGTCCGTGGAAAAGGGGAAGACCCTCAGGAGACAGACTGACACCGTGGCTGCAGCCGTGGGCAGGATAGCAGCAGTGACCAGCACAGCAATGACTGGGAGGACGGCGCGGGATCGAGCAGCGTGCGGTTCTGTTGCACACGGGGTCACCACGCATCAGAACATAGCAAATTAGCTGTTCTGTCACTGCATAGGGCAAACCCTTACGCCCTGGGCGACTCACCCAAAGGTTGGTGGTTCAGGCCCACTCCAAGGTACCTTGGAAGAAAGGGCTGGGGAATCTGCTTATGCAAGGTCAGAGTCCTGAAAACCCCAAGGAGCGCTCTCCTGTGTCACTCACGGGATTGCCATGAGCTGGCATCAGATGGTCCCTACAACTAGCTGCCACTTAGCAAATCCGCTTGGAAACCGCTTCTTGTCCAGGGGCTCCACAGAGGGGCCTGCCGTCTAATTCTGCCCATTTCCAATGAGCAAGCTAGCGAGCCGTGGTCGGTGGCATCCTTGAATCCTGGCACGCTGAGATTTCCTTTGGGGACACTCGGTGGAGTAAATGGGAGGTGTCTGGTGACGAAGAGGACTCTGGTTTATCAAACCCATATTCCCTGGGGTCGCTTCAAGGAGCTCAGAGAAGGAAGCCCCCATACGTACATCACACCCATGCTTTTATGCCCCATTTAGAAGGACCACGTGGAATTCAGCTAAGTGATATGTCACCAGGGGTCCTGCCAGGAAAAACGTATGCTGAATATTGCAATAGAATCCCTCCCCACCCCCCAGAGCCCACCTTGAGAGAAAGATAAAGGATGCCAATTGTTTTGCAGCCAACTTCAGAAATGTAATTAGGGACAGCCTTGGGCAACCTGCCTTTTTCTGTGGGGCTCTGAGACACAGTCAAGGCTCGTCCAAGATTGCTTGCCAAATTTCTGGATGCTGCCTTCTGAAGAGCTGTTTGCTAAAATTCTCGGAGCCTTTGAAGCCAGCCTCCAAAGTTAACTGGGGAGGAAGAGAGAATGGGCCTCTCTGTACTTTCAAAGCTGGCTTTGTTCCTCTGGGTGCAACTCTTTCAGGAAGGCTCCTCGCACCTCACCAATAAATAGCAGCCGAGATAGAAATCTGTCTTCCATCAAGAAGATCGGGGTTTCAGAGAGCACTGCAGTGGGAAGGGGGAAAGGGTATTGGCTGCCATTTTATTCTTTTCCCCCAAGAGAAACACAATGGGAATGGAAAATGGCGTCATTAAGCATCCTTGGTAATTTTTGAAGGTTGCTATTAAGTGTGGTCCACCATTCCCACCCAGTCAAGCCAGACAAACTGAACTTGCATGTGGCAAAGTTCATCTTCATTGTCTTGCAGAAGGGGACAAGCACACTCTCAGGGTAGAGCCACACGCTGGGCTGCTAGCCACAAGGGCGGCAGCTCCAACTCACCAGCCCCTCCTTGAAAGAAAGACGAGGCGTTCTACTCCGGTAAAGAGGTGACACACGTGGGGAAGACTGAATGAAGCACGGTCCCATGGGCTCTTCAGTGGGTCCGAGGCCCCTCTGGGCAAGGGTCTGGGTGGGTGGCGGCACCCATCAATGATCCTTGACAGGACAAAACATTTTGAGCATCAGCTGGGAAGACAGTCGGTCGACGTGCTGCCCAATGGTGGTCTCAAGCCACGGTGACAGAGGCCCTCATCTCTCTGGGGTCCTCCGTCAGCTGAGCCCACACCCTCATCCATCTCTCGCTCTAGAAGCATTTGCCAGAAACCAAGACCAGTGCTAACCGTTCTAGTTTGCTCAATGCTGACAAGGCAAGGGGGAGCCCCGGTGGCCCAGTGGTTTAAATGCCCGGCCGCCAACCAGAAGGTTGGTGGTTTGAGCTGGCCGGTCTCTCTGTGGGAGAAAGATGTCGCAATCTGCTTCCAGAAGGATTGTCGCCTTGGAAACCCTCTGGGATGGTTCTACTCTGGCCCAGAGGGTCATACTGGGCCAGAATCCACTTGATGGTGGTGGTTGGATTGGGGCAGGGAAGGAAAGACATCGGTGGGGCCTTGAGCCGGACGCTCTTTTAAAGAACGATATGTGGGGTCAAATAGACAATAGCAATTCAAAGGGTCCATGAGAAGCTGGGGGCGGGGCGTTTGGGGGGCAGTGTCACTCACTGGTGGCAGAGTGACACTCTGCACAACTCGAGGAAAGGAGTCCACACCGTTCCGCCATCCACGTCGACTTTGTGGAAATGGTTCACCGTGGTGTTTATTTCTAGACACACACACCCCCACCCACACACACACACACTATTTAAAGACGACCCAACATGACCTTAATGAGTCATACATTAAATATGGATGACATAATGACTCATACCTCAAATGAGTGCTTGGGCCTTGAATCCAGTGATAGAGGGGGTGGGGGGTGGGCAAAACATGGCAGAGCTCAGGAACTTCCAGCCTTCTGGTTTAAAGGTTTTGTTTTGCTTTAGGGCAGTGGTTCTCAACCTTCCTAACGCCGCGACTCTTTCATACAGTTCCTCATGTGGTGGTGACCCCCAACCATAACATTATTTTCATTGCTACTTCATCACTGTTATTTTGCTACTATTATGAATCATCATGTAAATATCTGATACGTAGGATGTATTTTCATTGTTACACATCGGACATGATCAAAGCATAATGATTTATCAAAAAACAATATGCAATTATATATTGTGAAATATTGATTTTTGATGACAAATAGATGAAATTTTGTCTTGAAGCATGGTGTCGCGTGGGTAACAGTCTTCACGCTGGGCACTCATATGTGGGCGCATCTGCATGTGGGTGGACCCGCCTGGAGACGGATAGAGGAGCGGTGTCTTGGTTCCTAAGACCATGGGAAATATGTTTTCCGATGGTCTTAGGTGACTCCTGTGAAAGGGTCATTCGACCCCCAAAGGGGTGGCAACCCACAGATTGAGAACCACTGCTCTAGAGGACTCGGCTTTTCAGAGTCCACCACAGTCAGGAGACTCCTCCCTCGAAGTTGCTCACATAGCAGGACGGGGGAGGAGGAGGTCAGGAGAGACCCCAGGCCCCGCGATCCAGCTCGGTGGATGGCGAGGTGTCCACGTGGATTGGAGTGCAGAGAGGTGTCCTGGCAATGCAATGGTTAAGCTCTTGGCTTGAGCCGACCAGCAGCTCCTGAGGGGAAACATCCCAATATCCACTTCTGGAAAACCGTACAGGCAGCTCCACCGCCACCCAGGGTGGCACCGGAGCTGCCTCCACCAGACAGCACCCGACACCAGCATCACCCTTTGAGTTCAAATGAAACCACAGAAAGTTGCCCTGCAGAAAGACAAAACCTGCTCCCTTGCCAGCTCAGAAATTGCCCACAGCTCCGAACTTTCCCACTTGGGTGAGGATGAAGTCAGCCCTCTGTCCTCGACCTTCAGTTGTGTGTGAGTGGTACCACCCAGGTGTCCAGGAATAACTGATGCTGGGCGTTGCCCCTCCCCAGGCAAAGGGTGACAGCCGGAGCCCTGCGTCTCATAAAGAGCATCACTGTGGGTGACTTCCTGTGAGCAAAGTCTGCCTTCGGCCGTCCTGAGTTATACAATTTATCCCAAGTCACCAGACTTCCCAGCTCCAAGCAGGCTTGTTCACCTTTGGGAGATCACAAAGCAGCCTGGGAAAGTTTCAGAGGATTATTCCTGGAGGAGAAGGCCCCAGGGCCTCTGTGATGAGGAAAAAATTGGGGGAGAAAGTGTGTTAGTCAGGGTTGACTAGAGAAACAAATCCAGATACACTCATATATGTATACAGGAAAGAGCTTTATATCAAAGAGTAATTGTATATTAAGAAAACCTCCCAGCCCAGTCCAAATCAAGTCCATAAGTCCGAGATTAGCCCATGTGTCCAATACCAGTCTATGAATTCCTCTTCAGACTTACACAACACATGCAATGATGCCAAATGCAGGAAAATCATAGGTCAATAGGTGGGACTCTCGTGGATCCCAGGGCTCTGTCTGCCATCAGCATGGCTCCATGTGGCTCTTCCAACAGAATGTGAAGCAGGGAGAGTGTGTGTCCCACCTCCAGGGAAGACAACAGGAGTTCCCAGAATCCTCAGAAGGCCATGCCCACACAGAGGCCTCATTGGCTACGACCTGATTGACAGGCTAGACTCCACCCCTCCGCTCAACTAGACAGGAGATTATGTACCTGCCACAGAAAGGATGGATGAGAGAGGTACTGAGACCAGATTCGGATGGTCAACGTGGTGCCTTTGGTATACGGTGTTGGCAAAGAGCATCTTGAATAGATCATGGACTACCAGAAGAATGAACAAATTTGTCTTGGGAGAGTTATAGCTCGAATGCCCCTTACAAGTGAGGATGGATGCCCCATGTACTTTGCACATGTTCCGAGAAGAGACCCTTGTTTTCATTATCCATGCTGACGTGTAATCTTTGAAATCTTTGCTTTTCATCAGTAAGTGCTTCATGTCTTCTCTGCTTTCATCAAGCAAGGTTGTTGCATCTGAGTAACACGGGCTGTTGTTGAGTCCTCCTGTAATCCTGCTGCCAAACTCTCCTCCGTATCACCCAGCTTCCTGCATTACTTGCTCAGCAAACAGAATGAATAAGCATGGTAAAAGGATACAACCTTGACACACACGTTTGCTGACTTGAAACCATGCAGTATCTCCTGGACCTATTTGAACGACTACTCTTGTTTTACATTCGGGTTTTATAAGAGCATAATAAAGTGTGCTGGAATTCCCATTCTTTGCAGCATTATCCATGATTTGTTATGATCCACACAGTCAAATGCCTTTGCGTCGTCCATAAAGCACAGGTAAGCATCTCTCTGGTGTTCTCTGCTTTCAGCCAAGATCCACCTGGTGTCAGTAAGGATATCCCTCATGCCACGGCCTCTCTGAATCCAGCTCGACTCCCTGGCAGCTCCTTGTCCACGTAGTGCTACAACCGTGTTTGGAAGGATCTCCGGAAGCATTTAATTTGCGTGTGATATTAATGATATGATTCGATAATTTCCATAATCCAGTGGGTCACCCTTCTTTGGGATGGACGTGGATGTAGATCCCTTCCAGTCACATGGCCAAATAGCAAGTGACAAGAAAATTCCAACTCACAGGGACCCTTTAGAACAAGGGGGGTGTCCCCAGGCTGTGAATCTTTACAGAAGCAGACAGCCCTGTCTCTCTCCCATGGAGTGGCTGGTAGATCCAAAACTGCCGCCTCTTGGTTAGCAGGAAGTCGCTCAACCACAGGGATCCTGAGAGCTGTAGGAGGGACTTCAAAAGTTCGTGCTAAAAAGGAATTAAGCAATAATGTGATTTTTTCATGAACTTTTTGAAGTATTCTCATATATTCAGGTATATGGACAGATGGATTGATGGATGGAAGGATTGTAGATAGATAGATAGATAGATAGATAGATAGATAGATAGATAGATAGATA
>NW_022111312.1:16447894-16453708 GCF_000313985.2 Echinops telfairi
TGGGTGGCACAGTCAGCATGCTCAACCATCAACCAAAAGGCTGGAGGTTCTAGTCCATTCAGAGATGCCTCAGAAGAAAGGTGTGTGGCCTACTTGCCACTGGCATCCCAATGGGGCCCATTTCTACTCTGACACACATGCACCACCATGATCAGGTCGGACTGGATGGCCGCTGGTTTTGTTCGTTGGTCACTGTGTTAGTCCGGGCTGACTAGAGAAACAAATCCAGAGACACGCTTATGTGTGTAAAAGAACGCTTTATATGAAAGAGTAATGGTATATTGAGGAAACATCCCAGCCCAGTGCAGATTGAGTCCGTAAATTCCTCTTTAGACTCACGCAACACATGCAATGAGGCAGAATGCAGGAAGATCACGAACCTGTTGGGTGGAGAGTCACATGGATCCAGTGGTGGTGGAAGCATCTCAGCGCTGGTATGGGTCGCCACGTGGCTCCTCCAGCTCCAGGACTCTGGCTTCCATCAGCATGGATCTATGTGGCTTGTCAACTGGAATGGGTAGCAGAGAGGAAAAGTCCCAGAATCCTCATGGGAAGGCCACGCCCACAAGGAAGCTTTAATCAGGCTGTGACCTGATTGACAGGCTAGACTCCACCCCTATCGCCTATTTAGCAAGTTGACATGAAGTGACGTCACTACCGCAGCCACATACAGATAGCTGCAGCTTCTCTTCTGCACAGTGGAACTCTTGAGTGGGATCAGCCCATGTTGGTGGCTACAAGGGGCAGGTGAGCAATTGACGTCATTGTCCCCTTATGAGGAACTCCAACCAGGTGATGGACAAACCAGGTGGAAGTGGGAATGCTTCTCAGGTGCTGCGCGCACGACCAGGAGACACACCAGGCCTACATGTTCCCAGGTGTGCTCCCTAGTCATCACCCAGAAAGTCTCTTACAGTGAGGACCTCAAATCTCTCCTGCGAGTCTGTCAATTGTCACAGCCCAGCCCTCTCCCTTGACCTCTACTTCCCATGCCAATCGATTGCTAATTAGTAGTCACTTCAAGGGTCCTTTCTGATTACGAAATCATGGGCTGTTGAGTCCGTCCTGAGTCCTAGCGAACCCTGTACGGCAGAATGAGGCACCGCCCGGCCCTGCGCCATTGTCCCCATCATTGCTAGATGCGAGACCAGTGTTGCAGCCACCCCGTCCGTCCATCTCTTTGAGGGACTTCCTCTTTTTGGTTGACCCTCTACGTCACCAAGCCTGTGGTCTGTCTCCAGGGACTGGCCTCCCCTGATCACGTATCTCAAGTACTGGAGACCAAGCCTTGCCAAGTAGCCAGAGTGGACTCCACCCAGAAGAGTCTCAAGCAGGCCTCTCCCAGCTTTGCAGAGCCCTCGCTGCCTGGCGCCTCCCTCACGCCCTGGGATGTGCGGTCTGAGAGGGGAGGCCCTTTGGGAGCCCCAGCCGGCCGTGGCGTGGTGATGGGCAGGGTGGGCCCATCTGCTGGGGTCTTGGTTGTTGCTGTGAGGCAGGTAGGTGTCTTTGAGTTGGCTTCAACTCAGGGCAACCTTGTGTCCAGAGGAAGGAAGCATTGCCTGGGCCCACAATGCCTGTGGGAGCCCTGGGCAGCAGCGACTGCTTCACTTCATCTCACAGGGGATATCTCCTACTGTCACTGCCCTCCTCTTCCTCCAGCACAATGTCTGTCTGGGGCTTGGCTCTAAGCAAAACCAATGAAGCTCATATAGAGGTGGGTATTCCCAAGCCAAACCCTCTGCTATGGCGTGGATTCCTACCCGGCAGCCCCATATAGGGCTTCTGAGACTGTGAATCTTTATGGGAGCAAGCAGCTTCCTCTTTCTCCTGCTGAGTGGCTGGTAGGTTTGCAGTTAGCAGGCCAATGGCCACCCCCGCAGCACCAGGGCAAGCCTGTGCATATGCATGTGTGCACATGCGTTCCTGTCGACTTAGAGAGAGAGAGTTTATCTCGAGGAAATGGTTCATGCAGTTGTGGGTCAGGTGTCAGGCTGAAGGCTTCTGCTGACTCACCGAGCGACAGGGCCCAGGGGCCCCGGAGATCAGCTGTCACAGCTGTCACTTCAGATCACATCTGGAAGGATGATCAGAGTTACACCACTGCCAAATCACATAGCTGCAGCACTGCCACACCGCTGAGAGTCACGGCGGCCCAGCCCCGTTCACGCACAACCTGAACCCTCACAAAGCCCTCTTCTAGCCACTGCTCTTTCCTGCTGGCATGCCCAAAGGAAGCAAGATGAAGCCCCTCCATCGCCACCTCTTAGGAGTGTCCTGGCTCCGTAACCTCTCCCAAACCGAGCGGCTTATCCTGCCAGCTGGCCACAGCGTGCTCAGTCTTCTCCACCAACACCAGATGCACCCACGCTCTCCCCACCTCCCTGGATCACCGCCCAGCTTTCTGAGCATACGAGGCCATCAGAAACACGTGGGGCTGGGGCTGGGGCGCCTGAGTCCCCAGGTGACATCTCGGCTCTCTGTAGGAGTTGTCCTCGTCCCAGCACCCCACATTTGCTCCTGTTTCCGTCTGTCCCTTGCATTCCATTGGTCGATCTCTCTTGCTGCTGTGTTCCTAGTTAGGGTCAGTTAACCAGAAAGTGTCTGGCTGCAGGTCCTGGGGCATTCACATCTGTCCTCCTAGCCCTTGTGTGTGTGCGTGTGTGTCTGTGTGTGTGACCACTTGGTCCGTGTCAAGCAGCCTCTGACCTTGCTTGGAGTGGCCCTTGGGACCGGAGTCAGCCTGTGAGGGAAATAGTTTCCATTTCTGGAAGCTCCTGTAGTGCTGGGGTGAGCTTTCATTAAGAACATGCGTGAGAATACTTTCTTAGGCATGTGAGCCCGGGCGAGCTTGCAGAAACACCTGCACGTACAGCAAAAACACCAGGACAGTAAATATGCTCGGGGGTCAGGGGACACTCGGAGCGGAGCAATCACACACTGTGCAAGTCGGTGATCCGTATTTCGCTTCCGTGTCTGTGCAGACTTCTCCTGGTTCCCCTAGACACAGCCCGGAGCTCTGACTCCGCCTTTCACTGTGGGTTTATTCTGCTCTGAGAGTCTGGGCTGAGCTCTGACCCAGCCATTGTGCCGGGTGCATGGGCCGGGAATAAGCTTGAGTTTGCTTCATGACCGGGCTGGGAAATGTTCAAGTTTGAATTCGACGATGAATTCTTAACTCTTAAAGACCACCAGCCTTGAGTTTCTTGCAACAAGCCTCCCCACTGAACACACGCTCACCACAGAGAAGGGTCTTATCTACAGGTTAGATGATAAGACAGCCCGGTGAGCTGATGTTCAGGGGGAGGAGCCGTTGAGAGAAATAAGGGTGAGAACGGCTGCCAGCAGGACCCATGTCCCTGAGGGACATGCAGGGACAGTTGAGCCCGGGTGTGTCCTGCTGTGTGTGAGCAACAAAGACAATGGCGTTTCGAAACCGCGAATGGAAACTTGAGAAGCATGTCCCTCTGTTCGTGGGCCAAGCTTGAGTCACCCGGAGGCACCCGTGGCCCAGTGACACGCGTCACCCTGGGGGTAAGCTGATGATGTCATCATTTTTAGACAGTAGCCAAACCTTAGGCAGCTTGGGATCTGCCTACTTGCAGGCAGGGGGGTGGATGTTGCCCAGTTACCTTTCCCATGGGACAAGTCACACCGGACCTACGGAAGCTTGGGGAGGGCTTTGTTGTCTGAGAACCGGTGGTCCCTGGTGCTGGCTGTCACCCTGGGGCTCTCGGTTCAAAGCCTGGTTCTGACTCGCCCCAGCTGGGTGACCACAGGGGAAGCCCTGGATGGTGGACACTTCTCTTGCTGGCGGCCCCTGAGCCGGCTCGGGTCACATGCAACAGCACGGAGCGTTGCCCAGTCCACCGCCCCTCGGATGTGACGCTTAACCGCACGGCCACGGTGGGTTCTGAGTGCCTGCCCACCGGGGCTGGGCGAGGCAGGGCTCTTCGCTTCCAGCACCATGTTGGGCGCTGTTCTGTGGTGATCTCTAGGGCTTTCGTTGACGGATCTCCAGATGTCGATCGTCAGACCTTGCTTCCTTGTCTGTGTCACCTGTGGACAGGTGACCCTGCTGGGACTTGCAGTACCGGCTGATCAGCTCCCGGCATAACAGCCACGTGCAAGTCGGCCAGCACGACAGACCAAAACTCCAGAGTCACTGCCGTGGCGCCGAGGCCAACTCAGGGTGACGTGTCAGATGACAGACCAAGGGCAGCTGGACACTGGGGGTGACGCTGAGGAAACGAGCCAGGAGAGTCCATGTTCAGAGGTGAGAAGAGACCCCCAGACAGTATTCCAGGGTGACTTGCTGCAACCAGGGGCCATGCACTCGGGTCTGAGCCACAGCGGCCCCCCGGGCCCCCGCCCTGTGCCAGCCTGGCCACGTGCAGACCGGCGCACGCTTAGTGCCTTCCAGCCTGAGTACCCGACCGTGCTCCATACAGTGCTGTGCATCCCGGTGTCGGCAGCGAATCCCTAGGAAGGGGCAGCCTCTTCCTTCTTCTGAGCTCTCTTGGAAACCTGGCCGCCAGGGCCAAGCCTGCTAGTTACGCTCCCAGCTGTCCAGCTGCACGTGCAAAGGAACGCACTGCCCCAGAGCAGATTCTGCCTCAAAGGGACCTTCTACAGAGTTTCCAAGGCTGTGACTGTATGAGAGCTGAGAGCCTCCTCTCCGTCCCGGAGAGCGGCTGGTGAGTTTGAACCAGAGACCTTGCTGGGTAGCAGCCCAACCCTTACCCGACAACACCCAGGAGTGCCTTCCTAGCAATACTGGCTAAGGTGCGGTCCTGCCTGGGCTTTTAGGGAAGGCTTCTTTCTGGGACTGGAAGCGCCCTTTCACTTCCTCTCAACCAGCATCCCTGCAGGTGAAGGCCCACTTCCAAAGGAAGGTGCGGGAGGACAAAGCTGGCTGACAAGCTGAGCTCAGCCGGGCGCTTGGGCTGCTGCGATCCTCCGCACGGTGCAAGTGGAGCGTCGCGGTGCTGTCAGCTGTAATTACAAGAGCCCATTATCCGGCCGGGGCAGGTGGCACTTAGGAAATGGTTCAGATGCTGAAATTGGTCTCCAAGAGCCGGGCTCACAGCCCCATCTGAGCGCAGTGCAGCAGACGTCTTAAAATAGATGGAGCTGCCCCTCCCGTGGCTGGCAGGTGCGGGGAGAGCAGGCCCCTGCCGGGAAGGGGCTCCTTTCTTGCGGTGAGTGCCAGGGAATGGATCCCCACCCCAGGGTGGACCTGCCCCCATTGTGTCATCTTGCTGTGCACTTGACGCAGGGTCTTTGCTGGGTGAGTCCCCATCCACCCCGCAGCCCTCAGGTGGGCTGAGAGTCCGTCCCTCCGCACCCCCAGGCCTGTTCTACTCCTCCGAGCGGCTGTCGCCGGAGACCACAGGGGTGGCGTTCACAAACAGAGACGCAACGCTCCTCGCCCAGTGTCCGAGCTCAGGGTGCCCGCTCGGTGCCCACTCTCAGGTCAAGCCCGCTTCCTCTCTGGTCACTCTTGGATAAAGTCCTTGTTGCCAATTCTAGAACCCTCTTCCCAGAGTTCCTTGGGGATCCCACCAGGCCTGTGCCCCGGGCACGTTTGCTTGATCCTGTTTGTATCCAACCTGCTCTTCCTTCTTGAACCCCCGCACAGGGCTTACAACGCGCCTCCACCCACAGCAAGGAGGCGTCATTGAGAGAGGGGGGGGGGTACCCTCGGGTGTGTTGTGTCGAGTTGTATTGTGTTGCGGTGGTGTGGTGGTGTGGTGGTGTGGCATGGCTGTGTTGTTGTATGGTGTGTTGTACTGTGATGGTATGGCGTGGCATTGT
>NW_022111312.1:16454012-16458819 GCF_000313985.2 Echinops telfairi
TGGTGATGTTGTATTGTGATGGTGCGGTGGTGGTGTATTGGTTTGGTATGGTGTTGTGCAGTGGTGGTGTGGTTGTCTGTGTTGTGGTCTGTGTTGTGGCGCTGTGGCATGGTGATGTTGTATTGTGATGGTGCGGTGGTGTTGTATTGGTTTGGTATGGTGTTGTGCAGTGGTGGTGTGGTTGTCGGTGTGGTGTGGCGGTGTGGTGTGACAGTGTTGTGTGCCACCCCGGGGTGTTCTGGCAGGA
Source organism: Echinops telfairi (assembly GCF_000313985.2). NCBI lineage: Eukaryota > Metazoa > Chordata > Mammalia > Afrosoricida > Tenrecidae > Echinops > Echinops telfairi. The sequence continues at coordinate 16,454,260 of NW_022111312.1, forward strand.
GAACCGCTCCTGATAGTTTCTGTGGCTGAGCTCTCTGCTGGGGCAGGTGGATCTTCTTCCCACAGAGCTGCTGGTGGGTTCAAACCACCGGCCTTTTAGTCCGCAGCCTAGCTCCTAACCCTTGTGCTACGGGGGCTCCTTTCACAGGTATGACACATGCTGCTGACTCGGCTTCAGCTTGGAGCAGCCAACAGCCCTGCCCTGGGGTCTCCTCCGACGCAGAGTGGCTCTGTGGGGCACGGCAGAGCTGCGCCCGTGCCTTTCTGAGACTACTGTGATTCTGTAAGAGAAAGCGTCGTCTTTCTCCGCTGAGCGGCTGGTGGCTTTAAACTGCTGGCCTTGCAGTTGGCCGCCCAGTGTACAGCCCACTCTGCCTCCGGGGCTCCGTAGGGTTTTTGACACTGGACATCTTTAGGGGAGCAGACAGCGTCCTTCTTCCCCGTAGGAGCAGTTGGGGAGTCTAACCACCCACCTGTGGTGACCAGTCCGATGCTTAACCCACAGTGCTACCAGGGCTCCTTTCCACAGAATGTCGTTGTTGTTGCCAGGTGCTATTGAGCCCGTTCCACTTACAGTGACTCCGTGTACAACGGAGGGACACACCGTCCGTCCTGTGCCAGCTCACGGGCATGGCTGGGTGTGAGCCCATCCTGGCAGCCTCTGTGCCAGCCCATCTCCCTGGGGACCTTCCTCTTTTGTGCTGAACCTCTACTTTACCAAGGACGGTGTCCTTTGGGTTAAGACTGATGCCATGTATTTGGGGACGGCAGGGGACACAATTCACCATGGAGGTAATGGCTGCCTTCTGACTCTTTCCTTGCAATCTCTGTGGAGACAGCGTGTTGTTTTCTGCTACGTAAGAGTCTCAGGTTGGAAGCAAGGAATGTCTCCATCTAATGGCTGCCTGGCCTTTCACCCTGGGGGAAAGACAGAGCCGAGAGAATGCTAAAAGGAGGGTTTGTGGGAGCTCTGTCTCATCAGAGGCTCACATTCCTTAATGGTTTGCATGAACAGGATGCCAGGGGAGCCAATAATTAATTGCTTACATTAACGAGGGGCTAGCTGGTGTCTCTCTTTCAGTTTCCAGCCTCTGTTCAAGAAGAAGCAATAAGATCTTTAAAAGAGAACATTAAATCTGATCTGCAGGTTAGCACTCGAATTATGGTGTCGGTGAAGAAAATGTAATCTACCGGGGAACTGCCAGAAGAATGAATAAATCCACCAAACGGTCCTTAGAAGGGAGGATGGTGAGACTTTCTCTCCCGGACGTTGACCGTGGTATCAAGGGACCGGCTCTGGAGCTGGACCTCAGGCTTGGTAGAGTAGAGGGTCGATGTAAACGAGGAAGCCCGTCAAGGATAGACTGACACAATGGCTGCAACCGTGGGCTCAGACGTGGAGACAATGGTGAGGATGACACAGGTCTGTCAGTCTGTCCTTCTGTTGTTCATATGGGTCAGGACCCAGCAACCCCACAGACACACATCTCTAAAGACAACACGCCATCGCCCTCATACACTGTGCTCTTGGTCAGGGCCTGTCGGAAGCTTCTAGTGGGACATGGACAAGCAGGAAGGTTTGTGAATCACCTGTACTGAGAACTGTAATGTCCTTTGGAGATACGGTAGATGATTCTGAGAGACTCCATTCCAAATGTGTCGCCGTTGACGATAGGAAATCTGCATCTATGACCCAGGGTAAATGGATCGGTTTGCAATCATACATCCTGGAGGTGTCTGTCTGTCTGTCTACATATTTGTTTTGCACTGGGTTGACTAGAGAAACAAATCTAGAGACACTCATATATGTGTAAGAGAGAACTTTATATCAAAGAGGAATTGTATATTGAGAAAACATCCCAGCCCAGACCAGATCAAATTCATATATCTGATATTAGCCGGTAAGTCTGATTCCGGTCCATTAATCCCTCTTCACACAGTCACATGCAAAGAGGCAAAATGCAGGAAGGTCACAGGCCGGTGGTTGCAAAGTCTTATGGATGCAAGGGCAGTGGAAGTATCTCAGTGCTGGAGTGGGGCCCCAAGTGGCTCCACCAGCTCTCTGGGTGTGGCTCTTCAAAAGGAAGGGGAAGGCAGAGAGAGAGGAAGGCCCCGCCTCCACAGAGCCATTTACCTCAGCAGCCCTCTAGTCAGGCTGCATCCTGATTGACAGGCTAACCTCCACCCGTTCATTCTTAATACCCTCACGTTGACACGAGATTATGCCACTACCACAATTTCTTATTTGCTTTTTGGAACTTGGTTGTCAGAAGTTAGGTCGTGACACACCTCACTTTGCAGTGGATGTTCTAAATCCACCCCAGGGCCTCTCTCATTGTAAAGGGCACCCTCAATCATTGTCCCCATCACCATCGCCTGCCCCCCTCCAGAAATCCCTTTTCTAGTGAATTTCCCTGTGTGCTTCTGGGTCCCCTGGGAAAGGGTCCTTGTGAGGGTGTGTCTTGGTGCTACTTTTAGCTGGCCCCAAGTCAGCTCCACCTCACGGTGGTCCCGTGGACAACCCAATGAAACCTCACCAGGTGCTGCACCACCGTCCCCCTCTCGGTCCACTCAGTCCACTGGTGCAGCTGCCGTGCATTGAGTGCTTTGCAACCCAGGGCCGCACCTCCCCACACGGCTATCAGTGCCCTGCTGTGACCCAGGGTGTCCCCTGGGCTGACCGGAAGAGATGGCTCGCTATGGCTTTGTTTCCAGTCTGTCTCAGGCCCAGCACCTCAGGAATCCAGCCCCCGTGGGTGACGGTGTTGGAGTTTGAAATACCAGAGGCATGGCTTTCAACACCACCGCCATGCGCAGGCCACCACAGTGTGGCATGCGGGCAAACGGGTGGCAGGTTTGTGTTTTCAAGTTATGACAGTGGTTTTCGCTCTGGGTGCTCTCCTGTGACGCACCTTGACCTGAAGAGCTCTCCAGGTAGGTGTGGGGCTCCCTCCGGCTCACGGTCTCTGCCCGGCTGGTTCAGCTGAAGGAGTTCTGACCAGCGGCCTCGCTCCCACCCAAACACCCCAGAGGCCTTGTCCGTCCCTCTCCCCATCATTGATCTGTCCCCTGAGTGGACGGTGACTCAGGAGGTTGTCCAAGCCGAGGAAAGACCACCCACCACAACCTGCTTGCCTCTGTTCTTCTCGGTACTCAACAAGGCCCCGTTTATATTTTACCGGAGCCCGAGCATTCCACCAAAAACTTTCACACTCTCTTTATGCAATTGTACCTTATAACAATCTTAAAGGGGAGTCTTAATAAGTCAGTGAATTAAGTTCCTTTAAATAGTTCAAAAAAACCTTCATAAATTTAGCATATGTGGTTCCTTTTAAGGAATGTGTTTGCCTAATTAACAAGCAAAGCTCTCTCCTGAGTACTGAAACCGCCCTTGTAATTATAATAAATAAAGTATAAGAGGACAACTCAAGTTCTCTTAAATATTCCAGGCTTGTTTATACTTATGTGAATTCTCTTATACTTTTTAACTTAAAACCACAAATCTAAAAGTACTTCCCAAGTCCCCTGTTTTTGCTGAAAACCAAGGCTAATCTTTATCTTTCTGTGACAAGTTATCTTAAATATTATAAACACTTAGCATCCAAAATAGTCCCAATAACTCGAGCTTAACACAAACAGTACGAAGAAGCAGGGCTTGAACCACTTTATCACCATTGTTTTTGGTGTGTGTGGAACCTTTTTCCCCTTTTCTACTTGCATAATCAAAACACCATACTTGAAGTAATTTTCCAGGACCTATTACAGCTCATCATTTTGGGAAGGGACAATCATCTTTTTTGCTCCATAATTTGCAAAACATTTTTCATTTTTATGCTTGTCAACAGCCATTTTTTCAGTGCTTTCCAATCACCTTTGTGTTCACACCTGCCCTGAGCGTTTGTCCAGGTAGGAATCACGTACCAAATCAGGGCGGCGCACTACATCATCAAAGGTGAGAGGGTACCAGGAAAGGGCAGAGAGGGAACATGGTGTGGCATGGCTGGACGGCGCCTGGAGGCCTTCCGGGTGTCTTTGTGCTGAGTACATTGTGATTCCTTTTTTTTTAACTAGTTATTGTAAATTGAACGCCGGTTTACACATCAGTTTTCTATTCAACCGTTTCATGCACAGTTTGTTTCATCTCATTGATTGCAGTTTCCACAGTGTAACAGGACTCATCCCATTCCCTCCCCGTGGCCCGCCACTGCTGATTTTTGCACATATAAGTCATTTAATCGGGGGCTCTTGCAGCTCTTACAACAATCCACATATCAATTGAATAAGCACATCTGCTTCCTGTTTCCGTGGCTCCTTCTTCCGTGTCCCTTCTGAGCTTTGTGTGTGCTCAGTGCTGCCTTTTCTTCCTGGGATGGTGATTATTCGACGGTGGGAATGGATACCTTCCTAGGGCTACTGTTCCCCTTACCAATGATCTATCAACGGTTTGGCTGAAAACTGAGCCATGGAGTGAGTTCAGTTCTCACCCGAAGGGGAACAAAGAGCCATAGCATCAGTGCTTCCACCAGGCTGGATCTGACCAGTGAACCTCTGTGTGTGTGTG
>NW_022111312.1:16459852-16478539 GCF_000313985.2 Echinops telfairi
AATCCAGCCTGACGGCTGCAGTCTTTGATTTTCATTAGCAAGTGCTTCAAGCCTGCCTCATTTGCAGCAAGAGCATTGGGTTATTTGCATATGGGAGACTGTTAGTAAGCTTTCTTCCAATCCGGGTACCGAGTTCTTCTTCCTATAGGCCAGCTTCTTGGAGTATAAGCTTAGCGTACAGCTTGAAGTAAACCAGTGAAAGGTTACAATGCTGACACCCCGCCTTCCTGATTTTCATCCGTGCGGGATTTCCTTTCCTGTGTGAACAGCTGCCTCTTGGTCCGTGTACAGGCTCCGCATGAGCTCAGTGACGTGTTCTGGAGTTCCCCTTCTTCTTAGCGGTATCCAGAGCTCATTATGACCCACACAGCCAGTGCCCTTGCATATCAAATAAAGCACAGGTAACCCTGGGATGGTATTCTCGGCTTTCAGTCAGGATCCGTGTGATGTCAGCAGTGATATTTCTCGTACCACATCCTCCTCTGAATCTCGCTAAGTGTTTGGCTGCTCCCTCTCCATGTATTACTGGAACCGTTTTTTGGATGATTTCAGCATAATTTTACTTGCAAATGATATTATTGATATTGTTCTATAATTATGCATCCCGTTGGGTCACCTTTCTTTGAAATGAGCACAAACACGGATCACTTCCAGTATATTGATGGGCTAACCATCCTTCGACTTTGTTGGCAAGGACGATTGAGTCCTCCCCCCAGTGCATCAAGAGCTTATTGAAACCTTTCCATTGGCGTTCTGTCAATTCCTCCAGCCTGCCTTTTCACAGCTGTCTTCCATGCGGCGTGGACTTGTTTCTTCAGCACCCTACCGGTTCTTCCTCATGTGCTTCCTCTTGAAACGGTTGGGTGTTGACCAGTTCTCTCTGGTACTGTGACTGCGTATTCCTTTCACCTTCTTTTGATGCTTCTGCATCGTTCAATACTTTGTTAAGAATCCTTCAAGGCTGCAACTCAAGGCTTGACTTTTTTCTTCAGTTCTTTCAGCTTGAGATACGCGGAGTGGGTAAATGCCCATGTTCAAACATCCTCTGTCAGACCTGTGTGTCCCATGAGCCTACTTACCCTCTTCTTCCCACGTGCGTTCAGCCCAAGCAGCTCCGCGTGCACAGATCATCATTTCAGGGTTGCGTTTATCACAGTGTTGACCTCTGTTGCCTTCAACTCTTGCGTGCATCCCAACGTCTTCCCCACTCCCAGGGTTTCTGCTGACCCCCCCCTTCCCTTCACCCCCATTCACACTTGTCTACTCTCTAGCCTGTAGTTACCCTCCTTCCCCCCTCCACCCTGGGAATCATCAAAGATCTTTCTTCTTCCCTCAGTGATTCTTGAGCCTGGGGGAAACCCATGACTAGTCTTGAGACTTCATGTACATAATCATTTCATTGTCATTATTATGAGGGCCTCCTGTGTCCCCAAAGGAACCCGTGTGGCTCAGTGGGTGACGGGTGGAGCTGCTAACTGAAAGGCTTGTGGTTTGAACCCGCCGATTGCACTGAGCGAGAAAGAGGAGGCAGTCTGCTCTATGAGGATTGAGTCTCCTGCACCCCACAAAGGGGCACCGTGAGTCTGAATCGACTTGATGACCACGTATGTTTCGGTTGGACATGCTTCTAGGTGAGTCCTGGAGTCACAGTAAGCTAATGGTTGGGCTGACCACCAAAAGGTCAGTGATTACAACCTGCCAGCTGCTCCTTGGGACAAAGACGAGGTTGTCTGGAAAGATTTACAGCCTCAGGAACCCTATGAATCAGTTCCACTCTGTCCTATTGGGACCCCAGGAGTCGGGATGGACTCCATCACACTGTGCTTGATCTGGTCTTGTGCTTCTAACGCTCTCCTTGCACCCCTCCTTGGAATCACTTTGTAATTGTGAGAGCTCTTCAATTCGCTGCTCTTTGCCACTTTGAGTAGCAAATGAAAATTTATGATTCCTGAACTGAGTTTAATGACAGGTTCAAGTACGTATAAGATGGGGCCTCCAATATATCTTCATGAAAAATTATGTAACACATTTGGTAATGAACTATGAGACATAACAATAATGCAAGAGGGTGGGGTCTGTTTCTGCCATGGACTCATCCTCTAGGCTGTGGGACAACCCCCTCTTGTCCTTCAGAGGGTCAAAGGCTGGGTGTGAAGCGTCCCCACAGTGCGGGCCACGGGGGTCTCTGTCCCCTCTGCTGTTGTAGCGTGGGAGCGGCAGACTCGGTATTGCTAGTAGTTGACCCACTGAGCCTTGTGCCAACAAAATTTTATTGGCAAAAACCGGTCCGACTTGGCCTGTGCGCTGTTGTTTGCAGACCTGTCTTCCAGAAGGTTCCACTGTTGTTGTTGTTGGGTGTCCTCAATCAGTCCTGTCCCACCGAGGCCCGATGCACAACAGAATGAAATAGCTCACCGCCCTACACCAGCCTCTCGGTCTCTCCATGCCTGAGCCCACTGTCACAGCTTCCGTGTCCATTTGCCCCGGGAGGGCCTCCTCTTTGTTGCCTCCCCTCCACGTCACCACACTTGATGTCCTTCTCCAGGGACTAGTTTCTCCCAACAAGTATGTAAGATGAAATTCTGCCATCCTTGCTTCTAAGGAACTCTCTGGCCTTACTTCTTCCAACACAGATCTGTTTGTCCTTTTAGCAGTCTGCGGTACCTGGAACATCACCTCTAGCCCCACGATGCACAGACTCTTCTTCAGTCTCTGTTATTCATTGTCCGACTTTCAGATACGTATGAGGAGATTGAAAATGCCATGCCTTGGGTCAGGTGCACCTTGGTCCTCTAAGTAACGTCCTTTCTTTCAGCAGATTCACCTAATGCAATGCGTCTTCTGATCTCTTGACAGCTGTTTCCATGAGCGTTGACTGTGGGTCTCAGCAGGATGGAATCCTGGTCAACTCCAGCCTTTTCTCCATTTCTCATGATGTCACCTCTTCACTCCGTCATGAGAACTTTGGTCTCTTTACACTGAAGGCTGTAATCCGTGGTCTTCATCAACAGGTACCTCAAACGCTCCTCGCCTTCAGCAAGCAAGGTTGTGTCTTCTACATATCACCGCTCGTGAATACGCTCTCTTCCAGTCCTGGTGCCACATTCCTCTTCTTTTTCTTTTAATTGTATCTATTTTTAAAATCATTTTATGAGGGGCTCATACAACTCTTATCATAATCCATACATACATCAACCGTGTAAAGCGCATTTGTACATTCATTGCCCTCATCATTCTCAAAACATTTTCTCTCCACTTAAGCCCCCAGCATTAGGGCCTCATTTCTCCCCTCCCTCCCAACTACTCCCTCCCTCATGAGCCCTTGATAATTTATAAATTATTATTTTGTCATATCTTGCCCTGTCCGATGTCTCCTTTCACCCACTTTTCTGTTGTCCATCCCCCAGGGAGGAGGTCACATATAGCTCCCTGTAATCGGTTCCCTCTTTCCAACCCATTCTCCCTCTACCCTCCCAGTATCGCCACTCACACCACTGGTCCTGAAGGGCTCATCCACCCTGGATTCCCTGTATTTCCAGTTCCTATCTGTACCAGTGTACATCCTCTGGTCTAGCCAGACTTGCAAGGTAGAATTCGGATCATGATAGTGGGGGCGGGGAGGAAACATTTAGGAACCAGAGGAAAGTGGTATTTTTCATCGTTGCTACATCGCACCCTGACTGGCTCATCTCCTGCCCGCTTCTCTGAGGATTTGCTCAGCAGACAGATAGAACAAGTATGGTGAGAGGATACAAGCCTGATGCACTTCTTTCCTGATTTTAAACCATTCAATAGATCCTTGTTCTGTTTGTACAACTGCTTCCTAATCCCTGTACAATTTGTGCATGAGCACAGCAAGTCTGCTGATACTCCCATCTTCTCAAGGTTACCCATAGTTTATTATGGTTCACAAAGGCAAATGCCTTGGCATAGTCAACACAACAAGTTACGTCTTTCTGGTATGTTCTGCTTCGAGCCAAGCTCCATCTGACATCGGCAACGATATTTCTTATTCCACATCCTCTTCTGAATCCTGCCTGGACCTTCGTCATTTCTCTGTCAGTACACCAGTGCAACCACTGTTGAAGGATTTTCAAGAACATTTTTCTGACGTGGTATGGTTCTATCGTTTGAGCATTCTGTTGGGTCACCTTTCTTTGGAATAGGGTACAGATATGGCTCTCTTTCAGTCAGTTGCCCAACTTGCTGTCTTCCAAATGTCTTGGCATAGATGAGTGAGTGCTTCCAGTGCTCCATCAGCTTGTTGCAATATTTCAGTCAGGAGTACACCAATTCCTGCAGCCTTGCTTGTGGCCAATAATTTCAGTGCAGCTTAAGCTTCTTCCTTCAATATCATTGGTTCTTGATCATACGCTACCTCCTGAAAAGGTGGAGAGTTGAGTGTGGTGTTTGTTTTTGGTACGGTGACTGTACTCTTCCCATCGTGTCTTGACACTTCCTGCTTCATTCAAGACTTTGCCCATAGAATCTTTCAAGGTTACACCTCCAGGCTTGAACTCTTGCCCAGCGTGCTCTTCCCTGTGGGTTTTCTAACACTAGGGCTTTGCACACTTCCTGACAGCATTCAGCTTCAGCTTCAGCTTCTCAAAGCTCTGAAACTTGCCCTTAATTTCAGAGTAGCTAAAGCCAATGGAAGAAAGAGTGAAGTCAAGGAGCTGAAGCTAAAGCCAGTGGAAGAAAGGATGAAAGAGCTGAAGAGAAAAGGTTCCATCCGCCTTCTTTACTTTATTCATTGTGGCGTTGTTGAGAAAGACTGTCATCATGGAATTGCACTAATGTTACGTGGTCTAGCGATTACAAGTTACAGCAACTTGGGGCTCAGCGTCCTAAAGGAAGTGGGGTCCCCTCTCAGTGGGCCAAGGTTGCTTACTTGATTGATGACCTAGAGCTTCAAACACCCTGGGGGAGCCACCATGTCCCCCCAGTCACCTGGACCCAGCCGCATCTCCTGCCCTGGTGGGAGTGGGTCTCCCAGTTCAGGTTTCCAGAACTTGATTCGCATATTTGAGGACAGAGTAGTGGAACCGCTAGTAAGATTAAAATGATGACCTTCCTTCTGATTAGTGGTCACAGGCTTAGCCCCGGAGCCAGCGAGGCTCCCGCCTAGAGCACACAGTGGGGACCCCTAGTTGGTGGAATCGGGTAAGCACTCGCTCCATGGCTCACTGTGGGTGACTTGATAAAAAGGTGATCTGTTTCTGAAAGGCTGCAGCTCTGAGAACCCGCTGGGGTGGGTCTACGCTGCCGCCCATGGGGCCGCCACGCATTGTGAAATGACGCCATGGCCGCTGGCTTTGTGGGTTTTGAACGTGACCTATAGTGCTGTCCTCACACCATATGCTCCAGGGCCCTGTATCCCCCACCACCACGGGGGCGCCTCATGGAAGAAAGCCTGGCTGGATCCTGCTGTCCCTGGGTCCCCATCTTCACCCCGACTGGTACCTGGCACCACGGAAGCATCTGCTGTGCTTATCTCTGGGTCTCTGTGTTCCGGAAGGGGGACTCCAGGGGTGTGGAGGGAGGAGCCCCTGTAGAGACTTTACAGGATCGGCCTGCCCACAGTGAGCAGCCAGCTGTGAAGTGGCTCCGGAACGGGGCCTGGGAGAAATTGGGAGGAAAAGGCAAAGCAACCTGACCCCCGGGAACAAACTGTGTCTCCTCTGTAGTGGCAATAGGCTTTTAGAATTCAGAACTGATTCAGCAAAACTCTTCTAGGAAGTGATTAGTTATGCAGACCAAGTGGTATTTATTTTCCAGCTTGCTAGAAATTTAAAGTAAGATTTTTGACAAGTACAAAAATACGCTCTGCGCTTTACTTCCAAGGAGGCAAAATATCAGCTTGAAAGGAGTGATTTGTTTGTACAACCCAGAGGGGAGGTGGAAAGAGGAGATGCTTGGGAGACAAAACGCGTTCAGTCTGGCTTTGAAGAGTTCCCTAGTTCTTGGCGGTTTAACCAGAACAAAGGAAGAGAGTAAAAAGAAGGGAGGGAGGGAAGTGAGGAAGGAGAGGGAAGGAAGGAAGGAAGGAAGGAAGGAAGGAAGGAAGGAAGGAAGGAAGGAAGGAAGGAAGGAAAGAAGGAGAGAGAACGTGCTACGGATGACCCGTTATGAAGTTGCTTTGATGCGCAGGCCTGGGACACAGCCGAGCCGGCCGGGCTCCCCTGGGCTCAGCCGTCACGGGGAATTCATTGTCTCAAAGATCTGCACCTCTACAATTAGAAGCAGGCTCAGGAAGAGTTTAGACGCACAACGTGGATAATTGTCAAGAAAGTGAAATTTTCCATCGACACGTCCCTCTGACTTCTTGCTGGGAGAGGGCTGGGCAGTGCTGCCGGCCGCTCCTGTGCCTGGCAGTGGCGCCGTGATTAGTGGCATGGCTGCTAACCTCCTGGGGCCCACCAGCTGCTCCACGGGGGAAAGGCGAGGTCACCTGCTTCCGTGACGATGGTCACCTCGGGAACCCCTGGGGCCTCTTACTCTGTCCTCTGCGGCCGCTGAGAGCCGGGCCGGGCTGAGGCAGTGGGTTTTTTGTGCAGTCTTGTTTCCCTGACGAAATCCGCTGTAAGAAGGAGGTACCTCTCGGCTGCCCGGCTTGAAGGTGTCGCTGTGACATGGCCCTGGACCAGGGCCTGGGGGAACCGGCCCCCTCCTCTCCGGAGCCTGGAGCTGTTCTGCAGGGAAATGAGGGGCCCCAGGGGAGTTGTGTGTCTTCAGAGAGGGGTCCCCTGAGTCCTCTTCCTGCCTCCTGTCGGTGCTCCAGTCAATATGCAACCGGTCAGTGGATCGGTCAGTGTGTGCAAGCACAGTGGAACCCCACTCATGGCGTCCCGTGGCGTGAAATGCCGCCCAGGCCTGTGTCCTCCCACAAAGGTTGGTGTCAGACCAGATGGTGCCCAGCACGGGTTTTCTTTGGTTGCTTCATGGAAGGGTGGGAGGAGGTCACCAGGCCTTTCCTCCTAGCCATCTCAGTCTGGACGCTCTGCTGAGCCTCCAAGAAAGCTGGTGGTGGCTGCCCACTGAGGACCATTGCCAGAAACAGAACCCGGGGACCCGTAGTGGAAGGACAGCACCCTGGTGCTGACCAGCTCTGAGCCTGCATCAGTCACGTCCTCCTGGGGCAGCAGCTGCCTGGAGGGATGGAGCCCAGGCTAGCCCAGGCGGGAGGTTTCCCTAGAGAAGCCAGTGTCGACTCTCCATTCCGCACATGGTCACCGGGAAAGGCCCAGGCTGTGGGTCCGTGCCCACTCAGACAGAGCCGCGCTCCGTGGAATCTGGGGTCCCGGGGTTTGTTTCTTAATTGTGTTGTGTTTGGGGTGACGGTTCGTGTCCCCCACAACCCCCACACACATTGGTTCCTGACATTGACCGCAGCCCTGTGTGTCACAGGACCCAGCTTCCCCTCCCTCCTTCTCCCCCCACCCTTCCGGTCTTCTGAGCTGACTCCCTGGGCCGACCCCTCCGACATCAGAGGGCGGTGTGTTCTAAGACATGTGCACCACACCGTGTGGCTGTTCACCTCCCAGACCGTCTCTTGTTTGCTCCTCGGGGCTCTCAATGGATGGGCTGGGGGTGCATTTCGAGAGCTTTCCCACCCCTTGCCCCGCCCCCACCCCCAGCCTTGCAGTTAGCAGCCACGCTTGGGAACTGTTTGTACCCCTCAGGGGCTCCCCCTCTGTCTACATCTCTCCTCTTGCTCTAATTGCTTAAATAAATCTCTTCTTGCAAGGAAGAGGGAACTTCCAGAAGTTCATGGAAAACTTAGAGACGGCCTCAATTCCATTTTCCCCCCACAGATCTTTAAAAGCTCCCTCATAGAATCCATGTATCTTGGAGATAATACAGACTCATTGGAAAACCCATTTTTAAAGAAAAGTTTTAAAAGAAAATCACTCTCAGACAGAGCACAGATTCCAGGGACCACGGGTAATCTAACCCATCCAGGGGCCAGATAGGTCACTTACCCCCTAACAAGGTCAAGAGCTCATCGAAAATGCATGCCGCACAGCGGGGAGCGAGTGCACGGCTGAGGACGCCAATGAATAATTCAGCAACACTGGATTCCACGTGCATGATGAGCTGAGTGAGTGCTGTCCGGAAATACCACAAGGGACGGCTTTGACCAACTGAAGTGTGTTCCCTCGCAGTTTAGGAGGCTGGAGCGTAAATTCAGGGCACCAGCCCTCGGATAAGGCTTTCTTTCTCTGTGGGCTCCAGGAAGGTCCTGGTCTCCTTCGACATCTGTGCGCTTGGTGGTCCTTGGCTGAGAGCCCTCCCCGACTCTTGGCACCGATCTTCCCCTGGGTCCAGGAGGCTCCCAACACTGGGACCCTGGATCCAAGGATCGTACTTCACTCCCGGCTCTTTCTTTCCTGATGGGAGGGCCTCCCTCTCTGCCCTCTCCTTTCATCCCTCCTCAGATAGAAGGGGTTACCTGACCCAGCCTAAGGGGAACTCCCCTTTCACCGGATCAGGACTGCGATGCGATTACAGGTGTTTCATTTGATCCTCTCACAACGAATTGTCTGCTCCAGTCGGATGGCGTCCTGGGTCCTCGTTCCTTAGCACCGCATGACATCCCTGCAGAATTGCGGAGCGGAAGCTTATGGCCCAGCCAGCTGACATGACCCGTATCTGGGAGCCCCAATCCAACCCATGACGCCGGGGGATGAATACTCAGATGTTCTCAGCCTCTGGCCCTCCAAGACAGCCACCTCCCAACCCGAGGGAGGAAGGTCCTGCCCCCGCCGTGTCACCTGTGAGCATCGTGAAAGTGCTGTCCAAGAGACCGGAACACCTGTGGGGCATCTCAGGACCTGGGTCACGTCTGGTGGTGGAGGAAGCTGAGCACAAAGGGCCCCCCTCGGCCTCCCAACACGGCACTCCATGCCCGTGGTGGTACTCACTTGGGCGTGCCCTATGGGTGGGCCAACTCCAAGGCCCAGGATCCCCCAGGAATCACATCGTGCAGTGACCCCAGCACAGCCCAGGGCTGTTGGTGTACCCGACAGCAGCTTCTTCCGGGAGTCGGCATGGATTCTGCCCTAGGAAGGGAGCCCCCACCCCAACTCCTACCCCCACCCGTGGGCCTGTGGGCAGATGGAGAGGAGGGATGAGAGGACTAAGGGGGAGGGGGCCTGGGGGAGAACACTCTTCTCTACCAGGAGGACACACGGGTCTGATGCCAGCACGGGGCTTGTATGTAATGTGCCCAGAGTACACCCCAGGTGGGCGAGCACGGGTGCATTCTACGCAAGCACCAAAAACGACGCAGTCCGGGCTCTGTGGCCACACTGCGAGCTTCCTGCTTGGACCAGGCTGCCTTCAGGACGCCGCCCTTGTGGCAGCGCGCACTGACAGTGGCTAGGCACGGCCCTCTGCAGGGCGCCCTGGGTGAAGCCAGACACCAAGGACACTCAGCAGATTGCTGCGGCTGGACATCCAGCTCTGCCAGTGTCCGGTCGTGAGGGCCTTTCCGTTCCACTGCCAGTGGACAGATCTCTTCATCCTCACCAGGGTTCTGCACAAACGGAGACTGGAGGGTAGACCGTTGCTGTCATTACCGACAGCTCCTCTAGGTCCTAGAGCCTAGGAGGTGTGGTTGTGCTTACCTGGCCCAGCTCAGGCAGGGTGGGCGGCCCTACATGGGGCGTGGGGGGGTGGGGGGTGGGGTGAAAAGCTGCTGGGGGTGGGGCGGCCAGGATCAGTTTCCATCAGACCATCGGGACCTGTAGAGTTTTCATTGGCTGATTTTTTTTCAGAAGTAGATCACCAGGCCTTTCTTCCTAGTCTCTCTTCATCTGGGAGGCTCCCCTGAAACTGGCCCACCATGGTGACTCTGCTGGTCTTTGAAGTACCGCTGGCATCTCTTCCAGCATTGCAACCACACACCTCCGGCCATCGCAGTGGGACACGCTGGCAGACCAAGAGTGGTCTGGGGGTTGGGGGTGGGGCTCTATCCGGAGAAGAGAGTGGGGTCCTGGAAGGGAGGAGGGAAGAGAGGGGTTCAGGGAGGTGGAAACAAGGACACCCACACCCCTACCTCCAGGGTCCCAAACAGCTCACTCAAGGGCGCTCTACTGCAGGGCTATGCAAACACAATGGGGAGTTCCGCCGCCAGAGGGGGGTCCCATTTCACCATCTCTCCCTCCAGCGCGACTCTGCAGGGGTCCTGCAGAAATGCTAACTTTGTGTGGGAAACTGAAAGAGAGAAAGAGAAGCAAGCCGCAACCCCTCTCCCAAAGCAGCCCCTGAACAGCCAGTAAAGCCAGCGAGTGTTGAAGCCCCTTCCTTCCTTCTCAGCCGGTGGTCTTCCAGAATTGCCTCCACCACAAGTATAGCCACCTCGGGGACTGGTGTTCTCTCCCACCCACCCGGTGGAGGTCAGCCTCCCACCCTGGACTCCACCGATGCTCAGAAATGGAGCAAGAGAGAAGTGAGTCCACAGCTGCTGGGTCTGCCAAGAGCAGCAGCCATGCCTGCCGTGGGCCTCCCTTCTTGGGCCTTCTCTTCTGGGGGCACTGTGTTAGGCCAGGTTGACTAGAGACACAGATCCAGAAACACGTATGGGTAAGAAAGAGCTTTGTATCAAACTGTAATTATATATCAAGCAAACATCCCAGCCCAGGCCAGATCAAGTCCATAAGTCCGATACTGGTCCATAAATCTCTCTTCAGACTCACGCAGCCACATGCAATGATGCAGAAGGCAAGAAGGGCGCAGGCCTGTGGATGCAAAGTCTTATGGATCCAGTGGCGGTGGAAGCATCACAGGGTGGCGTGGGTCTCCACCACCTAGCTCCCTAAGCTCTCAGTGTGGCTCCTCCAGCTCTGTGAGTGTGGCTCTTCAACAGGAAGGTAAAGCAGAGAGAGAGATCATGTGGCCTGCTTCCAGGGAGAAAGAGGAGAAGCTCCCAGAATCCTCAAGAGAAGGCCACCGGAGGCATCATCAGGCCATGACCTGATGGACAGGCTTGACCCCACCCCTTCCCTTATTTATCAAGTTGACATGAAATGATGTCACTACCACTAATACCTAGAGAGGCGTCCCCGTACAGCCTGGCCCTAAAGCTGCTTCCTCCAGGCTGTCACCTAGGGGGCAAACTGCTGTCCTAGATTCATGGAAAGGGCTCGTGACCCAAGTCTCCCTCTGGGTGCTGTTTCCAGGACCCTGCAAGGCCAGGGTTCAAGAGAGGCGGCCCTGTGTCCAGTGCTCCACCTGCTTGTCCCATGAGGAGCCGACAGGGAAGCACAGGAGACCTCCGTGGGGTGCGTCCATGTGCCTGTGCAGGTGCCCTCCCCGCCCTCCCGCAGGGCTGCGCTTGCTTCTGTGGGGCAGTTGGAAGCAGAGCTTGCAGAGGGCAAAGGAACCAGTCAGGGCGAGATTCCAGCGTGAGGAAACAGCTGAGCCCGGCAGGGCAGAGGTGGACAGTGGTGACCACCAGCTGCCGTCAATGGCTTTGGCTGATAACTGAAATACACTCAACCCTCTCAAAGCCACAAACTGCTGGGACTCAGCTTTGAATAGCCATTTCTCCTAGGGGAGCGGTCTCACGGTCAAGGGAAAGAAGGGCAGAGGCAACAAAGGACGTCAATACGTTAGCCTGTCGGAACCCCAGGGTCCACGGGAGGGTCTTTTTCTGGCCTGATTGTCATAGAACTAACAGCCATTCAGCAAGATCGAGGCTGAAAGTCACGGGTGGGTCGTGGGCGTCCCGACTGAGCCGTGGCCTTGAGTGAGTACGAAGGGTCAAGTGCTGAGAAGGTGGCATCAGAGGCTGGCTCGTTGCCCCTGAGGGACGGAGGACAGAGCTTGGCTGGGGATGGGGGACAGACGGACAGGAGGAGGAGGATGACGGCAGTCAGTTCTCACTAGCAGAATTGCCTCCCACCCTTCAACATGCCTCTCTTCACTGCTGTCAGTCAACCCTCTGTCCTTCTCTCCTTCCTCCTCCCCTCCCCCCCTCCTGTCTCCCCTCCTTTCTCCCTGCCCAGTTCCACACCCGGGTGCACTGCCTGGATTCCAGCAGCTGGCCCTGACACTCAGACCCCCTCTGCCAGACCCTCATTCCCCGGCTCCCCGTGCAGCCAGGGTAGTCAGGTGACCTAAGACCATCAAGAGGAGCTCTTGCTGGGGTGTGTGAGAAAGGATACATCCTCCCAGGAACAAGAAAGCCAGCTCCCCCACCCTCCCTCCTGTTTGTAGCATGGCCATCCGAACACTGCCTTGTGACCACCGGGCGATCCTCATGAAGATGCGGGACCAGTGGGCAGGGTATGAGAGAGGCTGGTGCACGTGACTCCCACGGGATTTCCGTTCTTCTTTTCCATACGCACGCTGCCAATCATCCATGCTGTCTGCTGAACCGCCAGTGCTGCTGGTGGTGGTATGATGGTGGGAGTAATGTTAGTGATGGTGTTGATGATGATGGTGGTGGTGGTGGAAGTAATTTTAGTGATGGTAGTTTGGGTGGTGGTGGTGGTGTTGATGGTGGTGATGATGGTGGTGATGATGGTGGGTGTAAGGTTAGTGATGGTGGGGATGTTGATGATGATGATCATGGTGGCGGTGATGTGAGTGCTCGTGATGGTGGTGGTTGTACCAGTGGTGGTTGTGGTGGTGGCTGTCATCGAACCAGCCCCTGACTGAGTCATGTTGACCTGTGTGTGTCACAGGGCTGTAATCTTTGCGGCCCTGAGTCCCCAGGGCGTTCTTCCGCAGTGTCGCTGGTGGGTTGGAACCAGCAGCCTTTGCGCTAGAGGCCGTTCTGCAGCCTAAGGGACAGGAGATGGGAATGGCCATTCCCGGCATGGCCGTGCTGCTCCTGTGCTGCTCGGTCTCCCTTCGGACTGTGGACCCCTCCCCGAGCATGGACACACAGGGCCTCCTGTCTCTCTCCTATCTCCCAGCCCTCTAATTCCCAAATCAGAGAACCTAGCAACTCTTCACTGGAAAGCTGACCTTCCAAAACCAGGCTAGTGTGGTGGTCGCAGCAGAGGGTGGCCCCAGTCCCTCTCGGGTGACTGAGCATTAGCGTTCTCAGTATACTCCTAAAGAGGCCATGGCATGGCTCGGACACACCTCGTCACTCTCTGCCTGTCTCTGCAGCCCAAGCACAGTACCTGGGAGGGTGGGCACAGCTCCCTGCTGGATAATCCGGCCACAGAACCCTAGATGGCTGGAAGCCTCTGCTGGGGAAGGCTGTAGGTCCCTGTCTCCTCAAACTCAGGGTCCACGGGGCTTCTGGCCGGTGCTCGGGTGAGTGATCACTGTGTGCGGCGCTGAGGGACGAGATGCCCACACGTCTGTGGTCCCAGAGCGCATGGGACTCTCCCCAGCAGAGACCCACTGCCTCACCTTTCTGGGAGCACCCTTGTGAAATGAGCCTGGGTGGAAAGAGCCTGTGAGTTTCTCCCCCACTGCCCTCTTGGGTGTGGAAGTCTTCACTTAGAGAGGGTAGCTGCTGTTTCCACCAGGGCTCCGGTGCAGCCTGAGAGGGCAGAGACAGGCTGGCCTCACTGCATCCCTGTGGACAAGAAGCCAGCAGCGTGGGGACAAGCCCCCATCCTCTTCAGAACAAGCCATCCCTGTGGAGTCTGAAATGAGCCCCTGCCTCATCACCGGCAAAGCTGATCCCGCATCAGCGCCCATGTCTGTGCTCATAACGACCACGGGGCCCTGAGGAGGAATTGCCGGAATCCAGCCAACAGCCGACGAGTTCACACGGAGAGCCAGGTGCATTTGCTTGTGCTGGAGTCCTGAGGTCGTGCAAAGCTGCTCACCCAAAGGTGGTGGTGGTGGTGGTGGTGGGGTCCACCCACAGGGCCCTCGGAAGAAAGGCTGGGTGACCTGACAAACACTGTGGGGCAGTCTTTCTCTCGCACACAGTCGGAGCCAACCTGACACCCACAGGTGTCCTGTACTGCATTTCCCCCACTTTGATCAGGATTCGCCTATGCCATCTTCAACCAAAATGTTCACTCCTGATAGCCGGGCACCATCCAGTGACTGGGGCGAAGTCTGCACGCAGCTTCCCTCCACACCCCCCGTTGCTGTCTTGCAAATAGGGACTTGTCAAAAGACTCCGTCCAAGAATCCTCATCGAAGGGAGAGAAGGCCAACAAGAACGTAGCATTCTGGTGGCCTCCAGACTTCCTGGAGCTGAAGACGGATGACCTCTGAACCTATTGCCCTGAGATCATCTTTCAGCCCTAGCAAACGTATCTGCACCAGGAAAGATGGAAAGGCAAAGGAGCGGGAAACTAGAGGAATACACAGAGAGCCACCAGAAAGGAAGGATGCGGATGTTCACACGTGTGGAGCCTGACCAATGCCCCTCCTCGAACTATGACCTTAGTCATCCTTCAGGCGTGGAACTGAGCTCAGCCCCGAGGCTCAATGTTTAGACTTAGACACGTCGATCGGTCGGGAGAATATCAACACTCCCTAGAATGTGCACCCCTTAGAAACCTCACCCATTTGCGTTCAAAAGGGCAGCATTTGCCTAAGGGCAAAGTTCAGACGGGTGAGGCAAGAAGGAGGGGTGACAACGGGGAACAGGGAGACAGTGGGATAAAGCAATGCTGCATTGTGGGATCGCAGTCAATAGGTGGAACAAAATGCGAATGAATTGTTCAGTGGAAAACCGATCTGCGCTGGAGACTTGCTCCCAATTCACAGGAAAAGCTTCATTTTTCTTTTACTAAAGAACATAAACTGTATCACTGAACAACTTGTGTGGAGATTCTTGAATGGGAGCCTACACTATGTAATCCTTCACCCCAAACACAATAAAAAGCTATTTAAACGACTAAAGAGCTACAACAACCAAAAAGCCGTTCTGTGCTTAGAAAGCAGACTCTTGGTCCCTCCTCACTCTGTTTGGAAGGTGGAATTCACAGAGGAACTTCAAAGTGCGTGCTTACCCAAACAGGATAGGTACTTCCCTCTCGCTCAGACTCCAAGAACAATGCTTCTGAGAAGGAACTGGCTTGGCTCCACTGGGTGATTCAGGGATCTAGGCTCCCCCACTGCATCCTTTCTCTGCCCTGTAGCCCCTCCCACCTCCTGCCTGTAGCCCCTCCTACCTGTGGCTCCTCCCACAAGGTGACTCCTCCAGTGGTGTGGTTTCTCCCACCACCTGGCTCCTGCCCCCAGCTGCTCCTCCCTCCTGCACAATGACCAGCAGTACAGGTGGAGTACCCCCAAGCAAGGAAGGTGGTTCCCCAGCTCTCCCCATCCTCCCACCGGAGCTCTGCCACCTGGGCAAGGAAAACTGCCAGGAGGCTTGGCGTGGCCCCCATCCAGGGAGGGCAGGACAAGGGTTTCCGGAGTCAGGATGCTTCCTCCAAGAATCCAAGCAGCGCAGCGTTCGGTTTAGCCAGGGGGCACTCCCTGGGAGAATCCTCGCCTTCCACTGGGAGACTCGGGTCCACTTCCCACCCAGGGCATCTCACCGCAGGCAGCCAATGCCTGCTCTCCATGGACTCTGGGCTGGAGCTTCTGGACAAAGACAGGCTGGATGAAAGGTCCGTGTCTGCTTCCCGTTCCAGGGAACGAAGCCCTGCAGAGGGCCGGGATCCGTTCGGCACTGACGGTGGGATGCCACTGGGTGTGGCACGGTGGCAGATCAATACACAGGCACCAGGCAGTGGGGGTGGGTTGGGCAGGGGGCTGCTGAGCCAATGGCAGTCAGGAAGCCTCACACACACACACACACACACACACATACACACAGTCTAGACTCTAGAAGGTGCCCATCACGAGCCCCTGATCACCCACAGGAATATGTCTGAGGTCCTAATTTGACACGAAATAATAAATAACAGTCATGCATAACACGGTGTCTCAATTGAGCGTGCGATTTCCCCACGTTGTTCTACTGTAGATTCGTTCGTTTGATCATCAGAACGGATACGGTTAGCAAGTTCGTGTTCAATGAAGGTAAATGAAAGTGAAGTCAGATGCTCTGGGTGAATGCTAATCACTCTTCATACGCGTTCATTTTCCAGAGGCTTCCTCAGGGGCGGCCCGATCCTGAGCCTTTAGGGGTGAAACCTCAAAGTCTGAGACAGCTGTGATCCAGGTTTCTAACGAGTTATTCCTGGAATGTGTATTTTGGTACGCTGGGAGCCGATGAACACGTTTGCTTTTTTTTTTTTGCTAAAAATGCTTAACTCTCCATGCAAGTCCATGTGGGCTACATCTGAATTTAGTTCTAAATGTGGATTCAGGTGAAGGATTTTAACAGCTCCCCACAACATTGGCTGTGGCTTACAGAGGTCTTACAAGACCGTGGTGGAAGGGGCTTCTGATGTGTCTGTGAGCCGGCATGTTCTGACCCTGGGTTTTCACCGAAGAGGCGTCTGCCCTGTGGAAGAGGCTCCCTCCCTCCTTGATTCATGTGGAAATCCTAGGGAGCCACATTCCTTTCCCCTGAGGGCACTGACCTTCTGAGATCATGTCCAATGTCCACGTCCAAGCCCATGGGTGTGTGCTTTGCCGAGCTGTGGCTGCTATGACAGGAGCCCTGGTAGCACAGTGGTTGACCCTGGGCTGCTGACGCGGGGCCTGGCGGTTCCGTGTTACAGCCTTGGACGCCCTGTGGGGCAGTTTGTTCTGCCCGGTCCCGCGGGCACAGGGTGGCTGGGAGTCAGAATCAGTGCCCTGGCTGTGAGTCTCACTGTCTGGTTTGTCGTCAAAGCCAGACTCCAAACTCTCCGAGGAATGCCATTAACCCTCACGGAAGAAGGACTCGAGGGCCATTACCAAGGGTGCCAGAGGCCCCCAGAGGCACCTTGGAAGAGAGGTCCAGTGAGCTCCATCCAAAAGGTTGCAGCCACTGGAAACCCAGAGAGTACAGCTCTACTCTGGTGTGCACGGGCTGCTGAGAGTCAGGGTGCTTTCCAGAAGGGAAACTTGGAATACCAGGAATTCCAGAAAGCCTCTTCAGAGGTAATGGCCGGCCCCCTTTCCCTTTACAATCTCTCACTGTGGTGACAGCTGTAAAGGTCCCTATTAAATGAGTGAAATGAAGGCTGAGCGAAGTACCCCATTAAATCAGCATGGCACCATAACTACCTGGTTAAGGGCCTCGGGTGGCCTCAGACGGTCAAGTGGCAAAGGGTGAACTGGGTTTTACTCTCGGTGCTAAAGGAAACTGTCCACAGAACAGAGGGATCCTGGCTCAGGACCTCGCTCCCCAAAGACGTTATGCAGCAGGGCCCGCTCTACCACCTTCCCCCAGTGGAGCTAAACAATGACAACAAACCCCAAAGGTGTAGAAAGCCTGCGCACTGCGTCAGGCAGGCTAGCTGCAATGGGGAGGGAAACACCGCTGGTGACCTCGGCTCTGAAGGTCATGCTTCTGAGAGAGGGGGCCGGGGTTTGTTGACGAGGCAGACCCTGAGGGTGGAGAGCAGTGAGCCTGGACCAGGCCCCCGGCTCCTGCCTCTGGTGAGGACGCTGTGCCTGCTCCCCGCTGTGGAGTCACTTCCCACCCATGGGCACCCCAAGTCCCACAGAGCCCAGCCCGGCCTGGTGCCACCCTCACTACGGTTGCGATGGGTGAGCTCATGTTGCTGCCGTCCCTGGGTCCGTCCATCTCATCAAGGGTCTTTCTCTTTCTTTCCCAGGCGTGATCTCATTCTTCAGGGGCTGGCCCCTCTTGATGAGATGCCCTGAGGGCATGAGAAGACATCTCGCCATCCCGGCTTCTAAGGAGCATTCCGGCTGGACTACTTCCAACACAGGCCTGCTGGCCCTCGGCCGTCCATGGTGCTCTCAGGAGTCAGCACCGGCAGTCAAAGGCATCAACCTTCCCGAGCCTCTTCCTGACCCACGTGCATAGGAGCTGACTGAAACCACCAGGGCTGGGACCAGGCACACCTTCGTCTCCCAAGGGACATCTGGCCTTTTTAAGACTTTGACGAGATCATCGGCAGCACATCTTCCCAATGCTAGCATGCACCCTTTGCTTTCTTGACTGCTGTGTTCATCCTCCAGGTGAAACGGAATCCTTGCCAACTTCAGTCTCTTTTCTCTCGTGCTCACGCCTAGCGGGGTCCAGCCGTGGGACTGTCCAATTTTGTACGTCAAGTTCTGAAGGCTACAGTCCCTGACCTTCCCCAGGCAATGCGTGAAGGCCTCTTGGCTTTCCGAAAGCCAGGTCGTGTCATCTGCACATCACAGGTGGGTGATGAGCCTTCCTACAGTCTTGACGTGTTCCTCTTTATCTCGTCCCGCTCCTCAGACCGTGAAGCAAGCACACGCAGCCTTTGAGGGTAAGTCACGAAGCATGGCGACTGGGGTCCCGGTTCAGACAGCGTGTGCTTGAACCCCGTCTCTGTGATCCCATGGGGTCTGCAGACAAGTTCGCTTCAGTCGTGGACTGATCTTGGTCTTGGTGAGTGCCTGCGGAAGTGCATGGTCCATGCTGAACAGTGGCCTCCGAAGGGCTCGGGGTCCCATTCCCTTCAAGGCAGAGGTCAGCTCGAAGGTCCTGGTGATTGTCTGGGGTCGGGAGGGCGATTCCAGGAGAGTCATCTTGATAGATTTGGGGAAGGACCCAGGACGATCACAGGGCCTTAGGAGGAAAGAAGTGACAAGAACATGGAAAACTGTATTCGTGACCCAAAGACCAAGAGAGTACGCCAAGGGATTTCCCACCAC
>NW_022111312.1:16481372-16484223 GCF_000313985.2 Echinops telfairi
CCTCCACCACCACCTCCACCTCCACCACCTCCACCTCCACTACCACCTATACCTACACCTTACACCTGCTCATTCTCCAAGGGTGGACCTGCCGTTGTGGGGAGGTGGACCCGTTGTGGTAGAGAGATGGACCCGCTGCCTTCAGAAGGGCCCCGACCCACGTGGAGGATACACTGAGAAACAATAGCTTCCCATTTGGGTGATTGTGTTCAGCGCAGGTGGCTATGGTTTCCTAGCAGTCGTTTTTACTTGCCCTTGTTCAGGTGAGCAAGGCCAGGTTCCTACCTAGCCTGGAGATACCACGGTGGCGCTGCCCCTGAGGGGTGAGCTAGCCAGTCTGCTGGGAATTCATCTTTTGCCACCTTCCCACCACCCACTGTCTGCCCTCTACCGGACTGGGCTCTGAGCTTCTTGCCCGTGGGTCCCCTGTCAATGGCCTTCAGCTCGCTGCCTCCCCATGACTTTATTCCGGGATCCTTGGTACCCTCTCCTGAGTTGAGACGTCTTGCTGCCGCCAGCATTTTCTCCATGGCAACAGGTAGGAAGCGGCCTGGCCACTAAAATGCAAGCCGTCTGCATGGCGTTGTCGGCACAAAGGGCGAGATCAAAGGTCAGATGTTCTTTCTCTACATTTTAGTTGCTTCCCCCACCCACCCCCTCACCCCCCAGTGAATAAATGCCCCACTTGGCATCTGTTATCCTCATGGGCCTTCAAAGGGTTCCGGGAACTCTTGGGGAAATTCCATTATCGTTCAATTCATTCCACATTTCCACAAACTTTTGGACCCCCTGTACCTGGTAGTTGTTTTTATGCGATGGCCAAGCAGCCCTGGGGGGTGCCCCCACTGCAATACCCATTGGGCTACGAACCCCACAGAGTGACAGTCTTGGAAACCCACAGGGCAGTCCTACTCCGCCCTGTGGGCTTTCCCCGGGTCAGGGTCAACCGGATGCTGGTGGACTTGGTGGTTGGTGTGGTTGTTTGGGGAAAGCCCTGGGGGTGCATTGTTGAGTGCCTGGCTGCTCACGGGAAGGTCAGGAGTTGAGGCCCACCAGCTGCTCCTCCGGAGAAAAGACCAATCCACCAGTTCCCATGAAGATCCGCCTACTGCCCTTGAGTCTCTTCCAACTGCGGAGAGCCAGCCGTCTGTCCTACGGGGGGCTGGGAGTGGGACTTGTCGGGCTAGGGCACAGTCACAGCGGCGTGTTGTGATGAGACCCTTTTTGGTGGGTCTTCCTCCTCCCCACCATCGCGGGAGGTGGACAAACCACCGTCCATCCCGCCCTGCGCCGTCCTCGCAAAAGGAGTCGTGCTGGAGTCCAGAGCAGAGACAGGTGCCCACCACAGGACGCCCACGAACTTTCCGTTTGCAGCATTATCTGCGGGCGCCACAGCCAGGTGCGACAGCACGGGCGTCATCGGGAGCCACCCGAGGCTCTACTCCGTGCTCTCATCTCGCATCCTCATGCTTCTGCACAGTCTGTGGGGGGTGCTCCCGCCGCCGCAAGGGAAACTCTTTTCCCCGTCCACTTTCCGGCCAAACAAAACAAGAGCTCTAAATATCAGCTAAGAGAAAACAGCATTCTTCTTATTTTCAGACAATGTAATTAGTTTCAGGAAAACCCAAGAGAATGTCCTAAAACACATCATTAAAAAACAATAAGACAATTAAAGGATGTAGATAATATACACAAAATTAAAAAAAAAGACTACTGGCTTTCTATAAAATCATTACTTCTCCAGAAAAATGGTTTTGCATGGGAGCGAATTTATATAATTAATTTTTTTACAGACATGCCTACTATAAATCATGATTTTATGTTAGGAAAAAAAAAAATCCCCCGGTTGAGATATTTATTCAAATCTATAAATTTCCGTGGCTTCTACCCATGCATAGTACTTCACTTATCTTTCAAAAGTCTTCTTTTTTGAAAATCACATGCTGCCCAAGCCCCCTGCCACGCAGTCAGTCCTGATTCACGGCAAACCCGACGTTGTCGGTCCGAGGAGACTGCCTCCTGGGGTTTCTAGGCTGCCGGGAGCAGAGCATGCGGCCTTCTCCCGCGGCCTTCTCCCACGGAGCAGCTGCTGACCTTAGATCACTGACCTTGCAGTTAGTGGCTCACCCCTGAGCCCCCACGTGCCCAGGGCTCCTGACATGGTGTCCAGAAGGCCACAAGCCTCATACCATTGACTCTCTTCTGTATGTCAGTCTCCAACTCTGTTCCGTAGGTCAGTCTCTCGACTACAGACGTGCCATCCGTTCTCTTCTTAAAGCTCGGTCCCACTTCCGAAGATGTTTGTGGGACTGAGGAAGCCGACCAGACCAGCACTGCCTGTACAATGACAGCGACACGGAAACGAAGCATGTCCAATGAGGGGCTCTGATGGAGCTGCTGGGTCAGCACTGGACTGCCAACTACAAGGTCCGGGGTTCAAATCCACCAGATGCTCTTCGGAAGAAAGATGAGTCTGCTTCTGTTTCCCGGACGCCCTACAGCCTCAGAAACGCTCTGGGACAGAATCGACTCGCCGGCACTGTGTTAGCTAAACTCCAGTTTCAGATGGACAATGATGTCCGTCTGCTAGAAGAACACTTATACTATGAACTGCTTGTCGTTCACACACTGTTTCAAAGTCAACCCCATGCCCACTGCCACGTCCCTGCCCTCCATGCTTGCCGTGGGGCATCTGTCTCCCTCCAGGAAGGACCAGACCACCCCTGAGTCGCCTGCCTCGATTCAGAATCAGGGAGCAGGGAGGCTCCTCAGGATGAGTCCTCTGTCCTGTGCCTGGAGGCCTGGCCCGACACACACACACACACACACACACACACACACACACACACAC
>NW_022111312.1:16484789-16489272 GCF_000313985.2 Echinops telfairi
CTTCCCACGGCACTCCCTGCGGGTGTAATCATTCATTGCCACGGCCAACGTAGGACTCACAGACAATACTCACGGTTATGGGACTCATAAGGGGAGTTAACAGGTTAGTTACAAGTCAGGATCAGAAATACTCAGGATACAGTTCTTTGGGTCACGAGCACCTGCTCTCAGCCATGCTCAGGGGCATGCCTCACCCTAGTCTTCAACCCCTTGGCCTCAGCCTTGCTGGGGCAGAGTTACAAAGTCCTCGCAAGATTGCTGGTCAATGCGCCAAGGACACTCATGTAGGTCATAAGCCTCCCTCCGTCTGAAGGCGCTCGGTTCTAGCTCCAGGAGTCAGCAGACCCAACTCCCCCAGTTAAGTGCTTGAAGGCACCCCACTCTGCAAACGAGCATCCTAACTCAAGGCGCTCGACTCTACTCACCCTGTGGGCCAGAAAGCCCCCCCGCCCCCCAGCTAGGTCTCGGGCTCTGGCTCTTGTTTCTGCTGCTGCTCCGCAGGTATCACCGCTCTGTACTCCTGGCTGGAGGTGGGGGTGGTGCACGTGAAGGTACCTGGGCACACAGGACACGCTTCCCTCCTGCTCCTTTCTTGCAGGGGGTGAGCTCCTATGCCTCAGATGGTTCATTCTGTACCTAGCGGGATGGCCCAGCCCCTCCTCCGCTCTCCACACACCTCATCTGCATAGCCCCGCCAGGCACTGACTGGATGGGACGTAGAGACGATGGCTGGAAAAACACATGCCAGGTACACATGCTTGTTGTAGAGATTTCACCCACAAGTGGGCTCAGACCATGTCTGTCCTTGTGGCTCCCGCGCGTTCAGCCCTGGAGGTGTCTTTTTTAAGTTGGAAAAGTAGCAGGGTTCCTTTGCACTCCAGCCTCAGCACCGGTAGCCTGAGCCCTGCGCCTGCTTCCCCGTTCCCCCCATCACTGCGCAGCACGAGCTCAAAACCACTCTCGTCTTGTGCATCCCGCAGAGAAAAGAACAAAAGGAGACAGATGGAATTCAGGTCACGCCAGGTTTTGTTTGACGTTAGTATTTCTGGCCCAATAAAAGTGTAAGCTCTCAAAACCAAAACAAACAGACTGAAAAAAAGAACCAAATCGTTCTGGGCAAAATTATAAAGACGGCAGAACCGTGTAGATAATCGGCATTTGCGGTCAGGGGCTCAGCAATCGCTGAGAAGCAGTCGCCGGCGCGTTTATGAGCAAATGTCCGGTGGTCGTGTGTTGCCGGGACCCGAGGGGGTGAGACTCCAGCCCACAGGGAAGAGCAGCCTTCCTGCCTAAGCAAGAGCAATGAGTTGGGAACATGTTCGTGTTGATGATGAGTGTCTAACAAGCTGTGGAAGCGCTAGTACTGGAGCTTGGGGGGCGTCTCTCCCATAAACAGATCCCCAGGCTCCAGGGTCAGGTGTAACAGTTCAGGCAGCACCGGGGTTGTACAGCGGGTCCCCATGTAGGTCAGGGAGGAGACCACGTAAGCTGAGATAAATGCCAAGCCCCAGCCCCCCAAAGGCTGAAAACCACCCACCCACAGCTATCGATTCAATTCGGACACACAGCAACCCCGTGAAGAGTCCCCGAAGTTGGGCACATTTAACAAGAGCAGACAGCCTCATTTACCTTCCACAGACCGGCTGGTGGGTGCGAACCCCCATCGCTGAGGACAGAGGAAGACTACGGAGGGACGCACTGGCTTTGTTCTGACCACGACTCTCACCTGTGTCGTGGGGTGACCCCAGGGCTGGGGAGACACAGGGGGTGGCTGACTTTGGGGGCTGTGGCCAGAGCAGGAACTTCTCCTCACGAGCCCACTGGCATGGGGCCCCTTAGAAAGCCCTTTTCTGCTGTCAATGCCATCTCTGCCGCATTCTCAGGCACCTCTGGTCTTGGAAGGGTGACAGAGTGGGTTAGGCGCTAGGCTGCTAACCACAAAGTCAGCAGTTTGAATCCCCCAGCTGCTCCTTAGGAGAAGGTTGAGGCTGCCTGTTCCTGTGAAGCTGTGCAGTCATGGAGACCCACGGGGGTAGTTCCATTCTGCCCTAGAGAGCGGCCACGAGTCAGAGTTGGCCTGATGGCTGTGAGTCTGGCATGTCGATTGCTTGCTGGTTTGAGTCATCTTGTCTTGAAGGCCCGTCATCGCAGCTGCGCCAAACCAGTGTGTTTGCCAAATGCAGCTGCCCTGTTACCAGCCCACCGTCTCACCTGCCAACGCTGCCTGCTCGGAGTTCGAGCTCTCAATCAGACGGCGCCCAGAGGAATCAAAATTCTCAGAGGAAGGGGGGAAAACAAAACCAAAACAGCAACGGCAGGACATTCAAGCTATTAAAACAGATCATCCGAGACACGGTCCCTACCCTGAGATCGTTTCTCCCCCCACTTCCAAATCCCCGGAAAAGAAGGAAGGACTTAAAAACGCAGGTTTTAAGTCCTGCTGTGTCTGAAGCTGGATTTAATTTAATTATTTTAGTCGGGTCCCGGTGATCCATTATAGATAGTGTCACCACGCAACTCTCTTCTCTGGCACTAGTAAGTTGTTAATTCCATTTATAAGTCCGGCTGCCAGATCTACTCCTACGTCCAGCCCTCGTGGGAGAAAGCGTCCTGCATTTGCCAAGCTCACTTAGCCCTGCTGGTCCTCATGCACGCACATGGTGGCCAGTGGGGGGAGAGTGGGGGCTGAGGTGGGGGAGGGGTGGATGTTTATAGAGTAAATCTTGCATTCTTTGACATTTAAAGAAGAGTCTAGTGTTTGGGCCCGTGCGGTGCTCTTCGAGGAAAACTCGGATGACTTTACTCATTTGTTCTTCAAGCTCCGGTCTCTTCTGCGGGCCATGCGCAGTGGGAGCCGGACGCCATCTGCCCAGCAGGCCCGTGTCCACCTCCTACAGTCCAGCTCCTCCTCACTGACACTGGGGGCCGGGCAGGTGGATCTGAGGCCTGGAAGCCATTGTGTGTGTGTGGAGGGGGCGGGATTCCAGGGAAGCAGGATGGGATGCTTCTCATGGTGGTGTTCCAGGGGTCTCCACGTAGCCGCTCTTCTCCTTGTAGGAACCAAACTCGCCCCCACAGAGTGGATTCCGACCCGCACAGACACCCCTGCACAGAGGACAACTTCCCCGGAGCGTCTGCAGGGCTGTGAATTTTCCTGGGAGCAGACAGCCCCGTCCTTTTCCCTCAGAGCTGCTGGTGGTTTGGAACTGTCGGCCTTGAGGTGAGGAGCCCAACCCTTCCCTTGCCACACCTCCGGGGCTCTTCTCCTTATAGAACCTAAACCCCCAAAACCACAGCCATTGAGTCTGTGCTGACTCACAGCACACACACACACCCACACACACGCACCGAGTGGGTTTCTGAGCCTGTAACTGTTCACGGGAGTACAACGCCCCATGTTTCTCCCAAGGAGCCGCTGGTGGTTTTGAACTGCCCGCCATGCGGATTGCAGCCCAATGAGTAACCACGACATGACCAGGCTTCCTCCTCGTAAGACAGACCCGGATGACGCTCGTTGAACCAGGTCCAGGCCTGGTCAGCGCCGGCGTGTGTTAGGTACACCAGAGCGGACGCCTGTCACCGGCTCTGAAACAACGGAGCTCGGAATCACCTGGATAAGCCCGTTGAGGGGCGTGGGGTGGCTTGGGAGGCTTCTCCTCACGGCAGTTAGTTTTGTTTGTGTGTTCAGAGTCCCCGGGGCTGTGCAAACGGTGGACACACGCTCCGTGCTGATGGGAAGGATGGTTGTGTCCATCCAGAGGTGCCTCGGTGGAAATGGCTGGCTATCGACCCATGAAAAACCGGGCAGTGGCAAGCTGGTGGGGCACGGTCCCCTCCCCACTGGCACACACAAGGGACTGACAGGGGTCACAGCCAGAGGGGCGGCCATGGTGCTCTCTGAGGACAAGGGCTACCTATCTCTCACTGAAGTGTAAGAACCCACAGGGGCCCAACAGGGCGGCGCCCTGGGGAGATTGGAGCTGGGGGCAGCAGGGTAGAGCCCCGCATCCTCACCCCACGCCCATGATGAGACTCTGGCAGGGAGCAGAATCCACCTACACAGGTGCCAACTCCTGGGCAGCCGTCACCTCTGAGTGCCCATCCTTGGTCTGGGGTCTGCACCCAGGCTGCCCCCTGAGCCCCACTCTCTGCAGCAGCTACTTCTCAGGGGTCGCGGGGAGGGAGGGCCTTTTGTTTCCCTTGTTTAAACAGAAAGTTAAAAAAAAAATCAATCTGCACGACAGGGACATTTTTAAAGGCCAATTTAGTAAAAATTATATGAAAATGTAGAAAAATCATCCGCCCCCCCTCCAGTCGCCTGTCTCGGGGTTCTTTTCTATTTATATGCAAATCTTGGTGCGTGCACCTCCTCTCTGCTTTACAGTCTTGAAATATTACCTGTTTCATAACCCTGAGATTAATGAAGTCCTGGAGGGACTGTGAGGTCGTTCGGAAAGCCGTCTCGGAAGGCGCAGTCAGTCCT
>NW_022111312.1:16489896-16496431 GCF_000313985.2 Echinops telfairi
TGGAGATGTGTCGTCTCGGACACCCCCGGCAGGCCTGCTCTGTCCGACAGGGTTGCTATGAGCCCAGCAGCGACGAAGAACAAAGGTCTAGCGGTCATCTTCCGTTGCTGATCACCTTATGATCGCAGTAAGAGCTTCCTCCGGAGCAGTTCTGCGTGGCCACACACGCGCCGCCGTGAGTCCTCATGGACTAGTGGCAGTGGGTTTGGGTTTGGGAGGCACGGGAGAGAAGTTTAGCCTCCAATGAGTCCGAATGATTTGTTCTGGGGAGACCCCAGGCCTTCCAAGCATTAGCCCGCTCAGCTGCTAACCGGAACATTAGAGGTTCAACTCCACCCAGAGGCCCTTAGAAGACAGGCCAAAAGCCCAGCACCTGGAAGCCTCTCTGAGCAGAGTTCTGCTCTGACACCCCTGGGGTGGCCACCCACAGGGCAGCAGCTTGTTCTGACTGGTCTGCTTACTGCATGAAGACAGGGGCTTACTAGGCGGGAGTTTCTATCGGTAGACGTGCACTCTCCTGTACGGCTGCCTTGCCGTAGACCAAGGGGTCTGGCAGGCTACCGGGTGGGGCTAGAGACAGCAAGGTTGAGGTCATGCAAGATGGCAATGTTCACAGCACCGAGTGCTTCAAGCTAAGCTGGTGGCTACCCTGTGGGTCAGGTGGGGACCTGCATTACAAGGTTGGGGGTTCAAGCCGCCAGATGCTCCACGGGGGAAAGGTGAGGCTGCCTGCCCTGTGAAGGCCTGGACAGAGTCTCTCTGAGTCGGAATCAGAGAATCAATGCACTGGATGGGGGAGCAGTGATTTGGGCTTGGGGTTTGTCACAGACAGAGCCTATTCCTGTGGCTCAGGAATTCCCATCCTAGGTGTGCCTGCCAGGTTTTCAAACTCAAAGGGCCAGGACACATGAGAAGGGACCATTGCAGGGCCTTCTGGGAACAGCGGGAAGCCAGCCGGGCGGTGTGCTGCAAGTGACTACTTTA
This sequence comes from Echinops telfairi, assembly GCF_000313985.2. NCBI lineage: Eukaryota > Metazoa > Chordata > Mammalia > Afrosoricida > Tenrecidae > Echinops > Echinops telfairi. The sequence continues at coordinate 16,490,881 of NW_022111312.1, forward strand.
CAAATTCTCCCTAAGAAGGGGGTGGGGAGCTTCAGCACGGTGATGTCACCCCTCTGCATGGATTAGCTCTGAGAAGGAGGGCCAGGACTTGGGAGGGGGTGGGTGGTAGGGACTCAACTATTAGGTAAACCTACAGAGACAACCACCGGACCAATGGATTGAAAGGAACATGCCGGGGGAGGGAGGCTGGCAGAGAACGGGGAGCCGTCAACAGCGAGTGCAAGGAGGAAGACATGCCCGGTTGATTGTGGTGAAGGCTGTGTGGCTCTGACGAGTGTGAGTGAACTGTTGACGTGGGCGAAATGTATGATGTGTACGTCTGTGGCGTTGCGCAAAATAAACAAACGGATCTAACAAATTAGCTTTGCAACACTTGAGTCCCTGTCCCCAAGCCCCAGCCCTCCTCGGCCGGGTCCCTGCATCCCCAGCCAGGATTGTGGGCATCCAGCCGACTGAACCACGTGACCCGCGGGCATGGGCTTGCTCGGGACAAGGCCTCTTCTGAGTTTGCAACAGCCCCACCAAGGACCACATGTAATTCTTCCTGACCCGTTAGGGCCTAATGAGAGGCTGTCAGGGGCTTCAGCATCCTTGTCGGGGGCTCCCCAGGGCGTCTTACCACTGGAAGCTGCGCCTGGAGATGGTGCTATGAAGGACGACCATGCAGTGTTACCTCCTGTTTGCCCGTGGTGTGAAGGCTGAGCTTTGCAGCAGACTGAGCGTGGTTGACAGGGAGCCCCGGGGCTGAGAGGTTCGGCTTGGGATACAGATGCAGCAGTCTGCTTTCTGAAAGATGCAGAGGAGGACCCAGAAGCCCCTGGGGCAGCAGCTGCCGTGTAGGGTGGCAATGAGTGGGAATGGACCGGGCGGCAGTGCGTTTGGGGCTGGGTTGGGCTATATGACGGGGCTTCCGTGTGTGGAAATGTCTCACGATCTCTTCCTTCCATTTGTCCACGGGTTATTTGAAGCCCCCCTGGTGTGTTGTTAAGACGGAGTGCTGGTGTCACGGTGGTTAAGCGCTCTGCCGGTGATGAAAGATCATTGATCCGACCCCACTAGTCAATCCAAGGGAGAAAGATGGGGTGGTCTGCTTCTGTGATGACGGGAAGCCTTAGAACCCCGATAGAGCAGTTCTCCTCTGCCCCACAGGGTCACCATGAGTTGCAATGGCCTCAGTGGCTGTGGGTTTGCTTCGGGCTTGGGTTGTTATTCGAAGGAGCCCTGCGGCGCTGTGGTCAAGAGCTCTACAGCCAACCCAAAGGCCAGCAGTTCGAACCCACCAGCTGCTCTACAGGGGAACCGCGAGGGGATGCCCATGGGGCACGGGGAGCCCTAGTCAGTCCCAGGGCACCTCGTACATCATACACCGCACAGAACATCATCCGATACTGGACACCTCCTGAGTAGCCGCAGGACACGGTCGGAGTCAGAGCCAGACGACGGCCCCTCGGGTCTGACGGCGCTCAGACTCTGACTGAGGGAGAGCTGCCCTCTCAAAGCAGCATCCACCAGAATAGCTCAGATGGATCTAAGCCTTCAGGACCTTTATCTGCTGACAAAGGACTGCTCGGGACGAGAAGAACGAGCTGCACACACCTACTGATGCTCAGGATTTAGAACGGGGAAGCTTGACTCTAGGGAAATGGGCAGTTGTCAGCAATGAACAGGATCAAATGAAGACCCACATCCTAGGCAGCAGACGCTGAAGCGGACTGGCCACGGCCGTTTGGAATCGGGAAATCCTCTGGTTTCCTCTGCTGGGAACGGCAAGTTCAAGAGGGACGGAGTGGCCGTCATCATCACAGAGGGCATTTCAAGATCTATCGTGAAGTATAATGCTGCCTGTGAAAGGTAATATCTGTCCGCCGACAAGGAAATCCAGTCAACGCAACTATTACACAAGTGTGTGCAGCAGCCTAAAGCAAGGGATAAAGACATTGTAGGGTCTCACCGCCGTTTTCAGTGTGAAATGGACCCAAGGTGCAATCAAGACGCGCTGACTTACTGGTGACGGGAATGCCAACGTGGGCAGCAAAGAGGAAATGGCCGTCGTTGGAAATCATAGTCTTGGTGATAGGAACAGAACGGGAGATCTCATGGTAGAATTTTGCAAGACCAAGGGTCTTCGTCGCAAATACATCTTTCCTCAACACAAACAGTGACTGTCCACGTGGGCTTTTCCAAACGGAATGTGAGAACTGAAGTTGACTTGCGGGAAGACTCCACGGAGACGCTCAACCCCAACAGCTAAGCGAGGCCAAGAGCCGACTGCGGAGCAGGCCACCGATTGCTCGTTGTGAGCTCTGGCAAAGCTGGAGAAAGTTAAAGCAAGTCCACAGGAGCCGAAATACCACCTCGAGTCTATCCTCCCTTCTGACAGAAGCCCCGAGGAGCCAGGGGGTGACCCCCAGACCATCATCCGTGAAGAAAGGAAAGGGCCGTTGAAAAAGACAGGAAGGAAGTACCAAGACGGATGTGAGAAGAGGCCCTGAAACTTGTTCCTGACCGCACAGTCGCGCAGGGAAACGGAAGCGATGTTGAAGCAAAATAACCGAACAGAACGTTTCGAGGGGCAGCTCAAGCAGCAAACGGATGTGCTACAGTGGGACAGGCAAAGATCTAGAGTTGGGAAACCAAAAAGGAAGAACACGCTTGGAATGTCTTCAACTGCAAGAGCTAAAGAAAAAATGCAACCCTCGGGTTGCAATATTGAAAGATTTTTTGGGGGAAAAATGTTTGAACGATGCAGGCAGCATAAAAAGAAGATGGAAAAACACAGTCACTGAACCAAAAAGAACCAGTCAACATTCAGCAATTCCAACGGCAGCATACGAGCAAGAACCAACGGTGCAGAAGGAAAAAGTCCAAGCCGCACTGCAGACGTTAGCTAAAAACAAGGCTCCGGGAATTGGTGGAGCACCAACTGAAGTGTTTCAGCAAGCTGATGAAGCACAGAAACACACGCTCCTCTGTGCCAAGAAATTTGAAGGGAGCCACCTGGTAAACTGACTGGAAGAGACCGGTGCTCAGACACCTGTCCCAGCAGAATGAGCAAGTTACAGAACAGTGTCATGGACGGCGCAGGCGAGTGAATGTTGCTGAAGATCGTCCAACAATGGCGCAGCAGTGACAGCGACAGGGCGCGGCCAGAAAGGCAGGTCAGATTCAGAAGCGAACTTGCAGCAACGGATGTCACTGCTTATGTCGGGTGGATCGTGGCAGAAGGCAGACACGACCAAAAAGATGTTTGTGCAAACGGAACGAGGGAAGGAGTGCTACCCAGTCTGAAACTAGGAAGGGTCTGCGTCAGGGTGTGTGCTCTCAGCGCTCAGTCTGCAGGCTGAGCAAATAATCAGGGAAAGTGGACCATGTAAATGATTCATCGGCCGGAGTGGAGGAAGGCTCATTGTCAACCTGCAATACGCGGTGACACAGCCTTGCTTGTCCTTTGTCAGGGAGGAGGACTTGAAACACCTGCTGATGCAGAGCAAGGATCGCAGCCTTCAGTGTGGATTCCAACTCCATGTACGATGGTCAAAATCCTCACCACCGGACCAAGAGGGAGGGCGTTCATGAGAAACAGAAAACATTCACGTTGTCAAGGATTCCTCCTGGATCCACCATCGACGATCAAAGAAGCAGCAGTCAAGAGATCACAGCACTGGGTAAATCTGCTGCACATGACCTCTCTAAAGTCTGGGGAAACAGAAGGTGTTATTTTGAGGACTACGTACGGTACACCTTGACCCCAGCCATGGGATTTTCCCTTGCTTCACATACATGTGGAAGCAGACATTCAATACGGAAGACAGAAGAGAAATAGACATGTTTCCTTATGCCACCGAACAATTTAAGAAGCAGCACGGACGGCCAGAAGAACAAGCAGTCTGTCTTGGCAGAAGCACAGCCAGCGTGCTCCTTACACGCCAGGACGGCAAGACCCCGTCTCACGGGCTTTATACATGTGGTCAGCAGAGACCAGCCCTGGAAAAGGACAGCAGGCCCAGTCAACCAGAGGGGCAGTGAACGAGAGGACAAGATGGATGAAGACGATGGCTGCAACCGTGGGCGCAAGCCTAGGAGCAAGTGGACGGAGGGCCCAGGACCAGCAGCGCTTCCTTCTGTCGACCCTGTGAGTCGGAACCAACCAGACAGCACCCAACAGCCCCAGAACCGCCTCTCCTCGTTGGGGCCGTTTCCACTCATTTCTGTCTGACTGCAGCTGTCGGCTGCAACAAGGAGTCAATGCCAGCACATCCCAACCCACCTGCACAGGATAGCGCTGCCCCATCAGGGGTCCTGGGCTGTGCAATCTTATAGGAGTAGACAGTCGGATCTTTGTCCCACAGAGCGACTGGGTGGTTGAAATCGCAAAGCCTTGGCTTAGCGGCCATGTACTTCACCCTTGTGCCACCAGGGCTTGCTCTTGGTGTCCACACTACTGCTTTCAGTGACAGGGGTTCCAGCTGGACAGGCCCCGTCCACCACGGACAGGTCAGAGCACCTAGACTATGGAGCCTGGCCTCCCGTTGTCACAGACTCACCCTCCCACGATTGACCGCTGCTTCCCAGCTGGACCGTGTGTGTGTGCCCCACCTGTCCCAGGGACATCTTCCACGAGGAAGGAGGGGCTGAGACTGCTGTGTCCAGCACCGTATCCAAAGTCCCTAACAACCTGCCCCCATCCCAGAAACAAGATGCCCACAGGCCAAACGGATTTGTCAGTAGGGTGCGATGGAATGGGTTGAATACTGCTAAGGCTTCAGGTTAAAAAGGTCTGACTCGGGAACCGATCACAATGATCGACATATAACCCCCTCCCAGGGGGATGGACAACAGAAAAGTGGGTGAAGGGAGACATTGTTCAGTGTAAGACATGAAAAAATAATAATAATTTATAAATTATCAAGGGTTTGTGAGGGAGGGAGGCAAAAAATGAGGAGTTGATACCAAGGGCTCAAGTAGAAAGAAAAGGTTTTGAAAATGATGATGGCTACAAATGTACAAATGTGCTTGACACAATGGATGGATGGATGGATTGTGATAAGGGTTGTTCGAGGCCCCAAGAAAATGATTTTTTTTTAATTGTTCAAAAAGAAAATGTCTGACTCAATTCCAGAGGTCAGGGCAGGGCCCACCTCTCGGAGGGTCCTGGGAATGGGTGGAGTTAGACAGGCCAGGGGTGGAATGGGGCACTCTCTGGGGGAGAAGACTTCCTATCTTGCTGGGGGCAAAATGCAGGAGATCCAGAGAGGATCCCTGAGCCTACAGATGACAAGTGACAGTGTCGTGCCCTCAGACGTGAGAGGGCGAGGGGTGTGCAGAATGCTACTGTGGACTGATGGCAGCACAGGACACACACATGTACACGTGTACATGCAATACACAGAGACAGACACCCAGTACACACAGTGCATGCACAGATGCACACATCTGTCTGTGTACAGATGCTCACACACACAGAGAGATTAGACAGATCCTATGCACACACATATACACACAAAATACACACATACACAACCACACACACCTACACGTATTCATAAAGCAC
>NW_022111312.1:16496794-16505382 GCF_000313985.2 Echinops telfairi
CACGCCGTGCACTGTGTAAACACCTCACACCAAAGAGCCCATCCCATCTCAAAACAGGCCTGGGAAACGTAAATTGGCTGCGTTTCCTCGCCTCTCAGGCAATGGGATTTCAACAGAGATGCATGAAGTGAGAGAGAAGGTGTTTCATTTCCTCCCCAGCAGAATGGCCATGCTGAGTTCTCTGGCCAGCACAGACCAATTCTAGGGCCAGCTAGTAAGGGAGCACCGCTCTCTCTGTCTCCTAACATCCCACCCCCACCAGTACCCGGCTCAGGGAGCCAGGAAGGTGAGGCAGGTGAAGACAAATCTCTAACCTCTGAGCCAGGAGACATTCTGCTGACTCCCCACATTGGGAGACGCAGGCTGCAAGTGTGTGGTGGCCTTCGGGACAGTCCGAAGTTGATGATATTTGCTAATGCCCCTATTGATCACGCTCACACACCGGGAACGGAAGGGTTAGACTCAGCATTTTCTGTCCCTCCTCTTGGTTGACCCCCTCAACCCAATAAAGCAGAGCCCATAGTCTCTGCCTGCAAATGCCCTTTCCTTCCCTGCTGTGACAGCTGACCTGTGGACAAAGCTCGGGCTGCGCTGGCATGGGGGGCCGAGAATAGAAAAGTTAATGACCACTGACACCGTGGACCGGTGGTGGCTGGCAGGTGGAGGGCGCCGTCTGGGTGGGAAGGAAAGAGCTTTCTTTTGCAGCTTTCTTCAGCAGCAAAGCACCATGCTGGCAGAGCTGCCGAAGGGAGAATGGAACAGGGGCCCTAGCACCTTATTCTCAAGGCAAAGGGTGCCAGCCCGAGTGACAGGAAGCTGAGGCCAGTGCAGGAAGAGTCTGGTGAATGGGGACAACCCTCACCTCCCTTAGAAGAGCAAACGGGGTAGAGGCAAGAGGCAGCTTGAGGCCAAAGACTGGCGCAAAGCACCAGCAAGACCCCGCGCAGCTCAGAGGGACGTCTCAGAACCCTGGTGCCAGAGGCAGGGAGGAGTAGAGAGGGGGACGCTGGATTTCCCCAGGAGCGTCTCTGAACAGCAGGCTCTCTCTGCAAGCAGTTGCTATGCCGTCCATCAAATCTGCTTCAGGGTGACCCAGATTGACCCGTCTTTCAAAGCACCCCTGGGTGAACTTGAACAAGGGTGTAACCATTGCCCCACCCTGAGACTCCCTCTCCGTTAGAAGTTGCTAGGAAATTTGGGAAGTCTCCCCTCACAGTGGTGGTGTGGGAATTGTGGTAGTTACATACTCTGTGGTCAATCTGAGAGGATTAAGAGTGAAGGGGTGGAGTTTATCCTGTCAATCAGATCGCAGCTGGATGACCTCATTTGGAGGCGCTAAGGAGATAAGTAGCTCGCTGGAGGCGGGACACAGGCTCACCCACCTGCATCCCTGTGGGGGGTCACTGGGCTTGCAGTGGTCTTGGGGACTGGGGCAGGTGTGCACAACACTGCGGCTGCGTCTGGGAAGATGTGGAAGCTGAGGCCCAGGCAGGGGCCTCGGACACACAGCTGGGAGCCAGCTAAGCCAAGGCAGCCTCCTGAAATCTGGAGGGGGCATTTATTTCGGATGGTGCCACACCCACGTGCTTTTCAATCATCACCACAATGTGGTTCCAGCAATGCCATCTCCCTTTACAGAAGCCCCGGGGCCCCAGAGCTGAGTGTCCCCCTTTGCACATACACACACCCCACTGACCCTGGTGGCCAGGACCAGCCTGGGGCCAATTCCCATCGTTGTTGATACTTCCTCTAGGTGACACCCTAGGCAGTTCCTGCCTGCGCGGTGTGTTCTACGCAAAGCCCGTGCGGCACATCTCTGTGGCACACAAAGCCCATGCAGGCACATCTCTGTGGCACACAAAGCCCATGCAGGCACATCTCTGTGAGCACTGGGAAGCTGCAGACAAGCCTTCCTGTCACACCACTGTCTCAGTCTCGGTCCTTTCACCATGGTGACCTTCGAGGGGATCTTCTGGGCCGGCTCCATTCAAGGCTGAGGGGTCAGCTCAGAAGGGCGTGGCAGCAGCTTAAGGGGGGGGGGGTCACCTTGACCACTGTCCTTGATTTGCACAGGGGAGTCCCAGGGGCTTCCTAAGAGGAAGTCTTCAGACAATTGAGGGTTAAGACCAGGAAGTTGTGCCCTCCCCCAGAGTTGTGCTCCTCAGTTCTCCATTGACATAGGGGCCGTCCGAAAAGAACATCATTGAGAAGCCTGACACCCCCACTCCCCCCATTACCCTACAGCCCCAGTCTTGCCCCTTCAGACTCCCCGCCCCCCTACTCAAAGAGCCAGGTGTAAATCCCTGGAAGATACCGGAGCCTTTCCTTGGGTGTGGCGCAAAGTGAAGAAGGCAGAACTCCCCGGGGAGGGGGAGGCAGGGGGAGACCCCACCTTCGGAAGCACGGGCTGAGCTGGAGGTGCTGTGGAGAGCAAGCCCCTCTGACTCTGGCACTTCGTTTCAGAAAGGTGCTAAGGGTCCTGTATTGCTCCCCTTTGGCCCTGGCCTCTGTCCCTCTGGGACTGGCCCAGCCACTGCCAGGGCTCAGTCCTTCAGCAGGCCTGGGGGCTCAGTGTTTTTGCTGGGGAGGGAAGTGTGGGGAAACAGCGGTTACCCTCTGAGCAGGGACAAGGACCCAGGGTGTGAGATTCTAGCCGTCAGCAGCTCCCACCCCACGTGGTCAAGCACATGCTATATCCTGTCCATGGCCGCCTCTCCTGAAGGTGCTGTCCACTCCAGGCAGCACAGGGCTGTGTGTGCCTGTCAGCAGCTTATTTTACGGGCCCACAGCCGTGGGCTGGGGGAGTGAGGCTGTAGTGGTTTTTTGGTGGAAGCCAGGTGCGGTAGTTACATCATTTCATGTCCACTTGAAGTTCAGGGGTGGAGTCTAGCATGTCGACCAGGTCACAGCCTGATGCTGCCTCTGTGTGGGCATGACCTTCTCACAAGGAGGGCACTGGGAACTTCCCCCTCTCTGCTTCACCTTCCTGTTGTTGAGCCACGAGTGAGATCTGCCAGAGCCTGAGATGCTTCCACTCTGCACCCATCAGCCTCTGGTCTCCCAGCATTCTGCACCATTGCAGGTGGCTATGGGAGTCTGCAGAGGGATTGATGGACTGCTATCAGCCTGATGGACTTGCTTTGGACTGAGCTGGGCTGTTTGCTTGATATCCAATTATCCTTGATATGAAGCTCTTTCTCACACATGTATGAGTGTTAAGAAATTTGTTTCTCTAGTCAATCTGGCCCAGCACACCAGACTCCAGGCCCAGCCGACACGCCTCCAGCAGGCCGCCCCCCGTGTCCCAGTGGGGGCCTGGACCGACTGAGCAGGTTTCAGTGCAGCCTGCGGAACGAGACAGACCAGGAAGATGGGCCTGCAGATATGCTTCCCAAAACCATCCAGGGAAAGCCGCACAAGTCATCCGGGCTCTGTTCTGCACAGTTGTGTGGCTGGCACAGAAGCAGGCAGCATCCCATTCCGTTCCATTGTGCACAGGGTCCCACGACACCAGGGGCCAGCTGGGTTGGCCGCCAGTGACAATTGGGAGATATCTTCCGATGCAGTATCTGGGGAATGAAACTGTCCGGGTTCTTGATTCGTACCGTCTGGGGACTCCTGGTAGACCTCGCAACAGAGGGAATCAGAGCTTGGGGGGAAACCCACTACTTATAATGACACTCCTCTCTCTCTGACACCCGCGAAGTTGTATGTGCTGACAAACGATGCGTTCAAACATGTCCCTGGCAGATGGCAGCGGAAGTGTCTCCAGGAAGGCAGCACGCGTTTAATTTCTCGCGAGTCGGTAGCTGATAGCCATGGTGCCAGGAGGCGGGTGAGCATCCAAAGGACCGCCTTCCACAGACGCCCTCCACATCCGTCATGGAGGCTGGAGAGAGTTAGCAGCGCCCCCACCCCGGGCTCCCCCCTTGCACAGTTTCTACACACGTTCATCCTTTCCCAGGAGCGGCCCGCAGCGTTGGCAGTCTCTAAGCAAGGCCGAGCACAGAGCAGGGGCAGGTGTCCTCAGCGCAGTCCTTTGTCCCCCACGCGTGCTCCTCACATGGACCCCTGGTGCGCAGTGGTTACCGTTGGCTGCTAACCACAAGGTCAGCGGTTTGAAACCACTAGCCACGCCTCGGGACGAAGATGAGGCCATCTAGTCCCATAAAGAATCACAGACTCAGAGAGCCACGGGGCAGTTCTACCCTAGCCTGGAGGGTCGCTGTGAGTCAGAATCGACTAGATGGCAGTGAGGGTTTTGTTTGTGGGTGGGTTTGTTCCTTCTCACCACTGCCTGTGTTCGGCCGTCAAGACCCCACTCCTTCACGTTCTTGTTCCTGACACCACCCTTTCATCATGTCCCCTTGGACTCTCCTCCCACTGTCAACAGGCCCAGGGCCCGCCCCCAGGTCTAGATCTCAGGAATTGCGGTCCACTGAGGCCACCAAGTCCCCCAGGCTCTCTCCAGCCACAACCCCTCCGTGTTCCGCAGGAGGGTCAGAGAAACTCCAGCCTCCGTGACGTGACGCAGGGACCAGAGAACTAGATGGTACTGGCTACCACGGCTCACCACTCTGCAAGGGATGGTAACAGGAGGTGTGGACAGAGTGGGAGGAAAACACAGAACGGATGTGGAGATGATAGGGCTGACCCGGCTGGTAGACTGCTCAAGATACCCTTCAGGCCTAGGAGGGCTCTAGGGTGCACAATATCTCCAAAGGCAGGAAGGTTCGGGGAGAAGGGAAAGGCAGAGGGGAAACACGGGGAGGACGTGGCAGAGTGCTGTGACATGTGGGGACCGCCACCTCTGTCACCAAACAACATGTGTGTGTACCCGGTGGACACAAGAAAGGGACCCCACAGAGGCATCTAGGAGGAAAGGCCTGGCGGTCTGGCTCCAAGACATCAGCCCGAAGGCCCTGCAGAGCCCAGCTCCACTCTGATGCACAGGCGACCGCCGGGAGCCAGGTCCGCCGGTGCCAGCGCTGCATATTCTTCTGCAAAAGGGAGCCTCAGCTTGGGAAATCAAAGAAAACTTTCCCCGAGTCTCCTGTCAGGCAGGGAGCTCAGAACATGCAAATGCGTACACACCCATCCGTCTCTGCTCTGATGGATGGGCCCCCTGCCCGGGTCTGACATGGCCACCGTCTCCCGTGCACGGGGACGCGGCGGCATCCTCAGGGTGGCTAGCCATGAAGAAAATGTTTTCTGATTCTGCTAATTTACTCTCTGCCCCGTCCTCGGGTGTCAGCATCGGTTTATCACACCGCCCTCCCCCGGCGCCTTCTCCTCCACCAGGGCCCTCGCCCCATTAGTTAGGCATCAACTCTCAGAAACTTTGCCAGTGGCTGGGCTGCTGAAGCAGCCAGCTCCTCTCCCCCAGGTGACGAAGAGGGGGGCCCCTTTCTTCCAGGAATCGAAGGCAAAGGCGTCCCTGAGATCCTGGGAGACCCTCAGAATCTGATCTACAGCTCCAGCCAAGCAGGGGAGAGGGGCAGGGGCTTCCAGGGATGAGGGAGGAAGGTTTGCCTCTTGCTCAGACTCCACCACCTTGCTCCCTGAGAGCCTTCCCCCTGCGGCATCCCAAGGAGCTCCTGCTGTGTGTCTTCCAGGGCGGGCGCTTACCGTCCTTGCCTCCTGCAGGGGCCTGGACACAGGCCTCTCCGCTGAAACCCTTCCTGGGACCTCGGAGGCAGACCAGGCTGGGGGGATGTGGAGGCTGGCGCTGGCTTTCTGGTGGAAGCTGGCACACACCCTGCACCCTGCACCCCACCCCGGACGTCCCGTCCCTCTGCTTAGGAGGCGGGTATTTGTCCATCCCATTTGAGCATCTGAACCAGGAGAGCCGAGCTCACTCACCAAAGCCGGCAAGAAGGCTCAGGGAGGGCAGGGGAGGAAAATACAGGCGGAGAGAGAATGGGAAGAGGGCAAGGGAGACAGAGAGGGTGGGGGCAGAGGGGAGGGAGGGAGGAAGAGGGGATGAGTGGTACATGCAGGGAGGGGGAAAGAAGGAGATGAGGAGGGAAGGAAGGGAGGAAGGGAAGCTCTGGAGGCAGCATGGGCTCTGATCATTCATCGCCTCTTAGAGGAAATGAGGCCAACACTCAGAGGCCACCAGGATGACTCCTGGGCAGTGGAAAGCAGGCCACCCCTGGGATTGGGCCCGTTGTTCTGTCTTGGTGTTTCCCTCTTGCAGGTCTGTCTGTCTGCCATCAGGTGGAAGGAAAGTTCCACCCACCTACCCCAGAGCAATCAGCCTTGTCATTCTCACAGTCTGGGCCTGCCTTTGATCTCCTTCTGTCTGGTCGGTCGTGGTAGGCCTGCAGGGCACCATCAAGCTTCCTCTGGTCTCAGGGATGTGGACATTGGTATTGGCATAGCCATCGTCTGGACAGGGAGACCCCACTCATTGCACCTAAGACCCCAGTCCCTACTGGCCAGAGTAGGATTTGGAACATTGGCTTGGTGGTCCGTGTCATGCGAGCTGACCTGGGTGTCCCCTGAGCCCCAGGGACTCGTTCCCTCAGGGGTTTGGTTGTGACCAAGATGTTCCCCTTGCTTTGCCCCCTGTTTGCCCTCCTGCACACAGTCCACGCTGGCAGTACATTCAGGGGGACACCCTGAACCCCGCCTCACTCTCTGCTCACGGGCACCATGCCGTTCCCCGAGGTCTTTGGAGCTGACAGCCAAGCCATACCCATCCTACATGGCCCGGGCCATCCATGTGGAACTCCAGACAGGGAATCAGGGAGAGCCATTGGTGACCAGCTACCGAAGCCCACCCTTTGACCTGGACATCCTCAGCCCAGTCTCACCCTCCAGGCCAGGCATCCTCCTCTCTCCCTACGCCGCCCCCTGCCTGCTCCAGGCAGGCCCCTCTCGGCTGAAGGTCAGGGGAAGGTGACAACATGACAAGCTCTTTGACACCCACATCCACGTCTGCTTCAGCGCTCAGACTGCCTTTCACGGCCCCAGAAGAGAAACAGACCCTGTGAGAGCCAGCACAGTAAAGCTGGCCTCCAGCAGGCCTGTCCATGGATGGCCATCCTGGAGGGAGACCGCCAGGCCTGTCTTCTGAGATGCCTCTGGGTGGACTCAAGCAAGCAGGGGAAGCCGTTTCCAGCACCAGGGTCTCCTGTGTGCCACACAGTGTGTGCTAGTGGGGATGGACCAGAGAAACAAATTCATAGACACTCCTGTGTGTATAAGAAAGAGCTTTCTATACAAGAGCAATTGAGTATTGAGAAAACAGCCCAGCCCAGCCCAGATCAAGTCCATCAGTCCGATATTAGCCCAGGTGTCTGATACCAATCTATAAATTTGTCTTCAGACTCACACAGCACATGCAATGACGCCGAATACAGGAAGATCACAGGCCAGTGGGTGGGAAGTCTTGAGGATCCAGTGGCGGTAGAGGCATCTTAACGCTGGCGTGGGTCTCCACGTGGCTCCTTCAGCTCCAGGGCTCTAGCTCCAGGGCTCTAGCTCCATGCCCGCTTAGTGCCATGGCCCCACACGGCTCACTCCCCACGGCTTGGAAAGCACGAGGCAGAATCGCATCTCAATATAGGACTGGCCTCCGGACCACAACAAAATCACCACTGCCACCCCCAGGTGATCCCCACTCCCAGTGAGCCCACAGGACAGAGCAGAACTTCCCCGTAGGGTTTTTGACAGTGGCAGACGGCCTTGTCTTCCCCCCCAGAGGCCGGCTGACTCAAACAGAAGACCAACGCCGGATCAGCAGCCCGGCACTTAACCCACTGCACCACCAGGCTCCTGGAGGAACTGCCGACTGGACCCAGCCCAACCCACTGCCCTCAAGCTGCTCTCCGCTTACAGGGACCCTACAGGGGGTTCAGAGACTGTAAATATTTACTGTAGCACACAGGCTCATCTTTCCCCCATCTGCTGGGTGTGAACCGACCACCTTGTGGTTAGCGGTCTGCAGCAGCTTAACCCACAGAATCACATCACGATTCCGAAGAAGAAGGCGCCGTCTTTTCCCTCCCTTATCAAGGATCCGAAGACAGACTGGGTTTCTAACCGGCTTATATCCCTCCAGGCCCCTGTGCAGGGTGAGGATAATTAAGGCGTTTGTGATAATGAAGGCATTTGGCAGTTGCGGTCACACCTGGCTGGAGCCTTTCCCTGGGCCACACGTGTGATTCCTCAACTGTGACGCTGGGCGCTGGGTTGCGCAGCCTGTCTCCATACCGGCCGGGGACAAGGGAGGCCTTTGGAAGCAACCAACCGACTCGCACGCTCTAGGAGACAGCGCAGTCTGACAGGGATTAGCCAGTCCACGCACACAACCAAGGACACAAGACGGTCTGAAATCCTTCCGGAAATTCCCAGCAAGTGACAGTCACTTTGTCCCCTTAGCCCCTGTGGCCATCCCCTGAGTCCTTGAAGAGGCCTCTTCTTGGTGGTTACCCCTCATGACGGGCAGCCCTACTGGAGGGGAATGGGTTCTGTACATTGACAAACAACTTCTACAGAGAGCTGTGGGTGGTGGTGGTGGTGGTGGTGTTGTGTGTGGTGGTAGTGATGGTGTGTTGTTGTTGGTGGTGGTGGAGGTGGTG